>NC_056660.1:19456250-19823125 GCF_018350195.1 Panthera tigris | reverse complement strand
TCTCTACCTGGTCCTCTAACCTGCTATCCAGCTTTCTCTTTCCCTCTTGGGAAAACAGTACTTAACCAGGCATTGATCATTATATGGTTGATGAGATGATTCTCAAAATTCTCTGCATTTTTCACAGAAAATAATTCTGCCACATTTGTAAATACTGGTAATCTTTATAGAGAAGAAAAAAAGTTTAACAACTTCAAATACCAGCACTTTCTATATGGGTAGAGAAAAAGACCATTCATTTCAGATCCAATAGTTTTAAACCCCATTCAAATCAGATCGCAGACATTCATCAATGGATTTTTAAAACCATGTAGGTCTACTAATTCCTACCATTAGCGTGTTGAACGACAACATGGAGGTTTTGAAATGTGCATTTTAAAACATTCAGACAAACTCTGCCTTAACTCACTGGATTACTGCCAGGAGAAAAACTTACCGCCTGTCACTTCACACATTGGTGTGATCGCAGAGTCATCTAAAGGCACACCTGTCAACTGTTCTGATTCTACTGACATGGTGCCAGGCAACCGCAACACTAGTGCAAAGAGTCTCTGATCCCAACGAAAAGGTTCCTTGGTCAATTCACTTCCAGGCAAAGGAGAATTAAGAGGTAAATGAAGCTGAAAATAAGGGGGGAAAAAGGTAAGATTTCCACATGATGTTTTTCTCAAAAGGCCACATTAATTACACGTATATTAAAACTATGTATCACGAGTCTCCTATCACTCAAAAAACAAGCTCAAGAACAAAAGCTTATACAGATACAGCTAAAATAAGCACATGAGACATAGTTACTTCATTCTCCTAAGTTTTTACTCTAAAGACCTCGGTTGAAAACAATCTGTTACTGTAAATGCTTTTCCAGATTTCCATTCAACTGACCACCAAGTGCTAGACTGCTTCCAAATAAATCATTTCATTTAATCATTAAAACAGGCCTATCACAAATATCTTATTATTCCTGTTTTCTAGATTAAAACAATGTCTTGCAGAGAGTAAGTGATTTGGCCATCTGGGTCCAAATCACTGCTTTTTCTGTTACACCACAGCAGCCTCAAACATCTCCAGTTAATAATTTTAATTATGCTCTACTTGTGACAAAACACACATTCCCCAAAGCACCTGCATAAAAGTGAATTTTGTCACTTTAATTACATGTTAAATGTATTAAAGATAATGATTCTTCCCACATCTGAGTAAAGGTAGAGGGTTTTTATTTCTCCATGTGTTTTTTAATAGATGTGTTTTCCCAACCCCATCAGACCTGCTAAAATAGAATCTAGGATTCTTCAGAATCTTCAAAACCTTTGAAGTAATTCTAATGGGCACCTCTGCACCAAAAGAGTAATAGAGTACCAAGAGAATCCACACATTAATCTTAGAGTAACTAAATGGGGACAACCAGACAGAATATGTATCAAGAAGTGACCCAATAGCAAGTGTGTAACACTGAAAGGAAAGAAAAGGGGAAAGGGAAAACTAGGCTGAACCTAATCAAGCCTTTCATTCTAAATACCAGTTTACAGGGACTACTGGGGAGAGGGGATCAAGTTAAATACCACCCCAAGAAGCAAGAAGTCAAAGCCAGCAAGTGGGACAACCTACAGGGCAGAGGAGGACCTGATTTCTCCAATAAATCAATGGCCTGAAAACGCAAAGTGTGGGGAGTGGGGAGAGCTGGTGGAATATTATAGAATAAAATGAAGCAATCAAAAGCAAAGATTTTCGAGACAATTGGGGAAATTTGGAATAATATTATTGGAATTATTAATTTTTTAAGTGTGAAAATGACGTGGTGCTTAGGAAAAAAAAATCTTTATTACTTATATAATTTATAGAAAAATAAAGCCTGGGATCGGCATACTCAGGATTTATTTAGACTTTTCTCTAAAATACAGAAAACACTTAATTTTTTAATTTTTTCTTAATGTTTTATTTTTGACAGAGAGACAGTACCAGCAGGGGAGGGGCAGAGAGAGAGGGAGACACAAAATCCAAAGAAGGCTCCGGGCTCTGACCCATCAGCACAGAACCTGAGCGGGACTCAAACTCCCAAACCACGAGATCATGACCTGAGCCAAAGTTGGACGTTTAACCGACTGAGCCACCCAGGGGCCCCCAGAAAACACTTTAAATCAACACCTCTAAATTAACTGCCAAAGTTTATACTGCTTTGGTCATACAGCGAACTTAACTGTATTGTTTACAGCCTTTCTATTTCTTAACAAAGAAGATTTCTAATCTTGATAAATTAGGAATTTAAGTCATTCTACACTGACTTAAGACTCAAGTTTCTTCATGAGTTACATTAAACCATTAAAAAAAAAAAATCAGATTCTATTCTAGGAAGAGAATTCCTAGTGAAGCCCTGCTAAACTGGCACCTCTCTCCGAAAGGTTCATGCCAAGAGAATATGCTGCAGGATCAAAATCAGCCAAGGTTTTGTGACCATGGCCAGGAGTCATGAGCTTTTCCTCTGGCACTGATCCTACTTAAAGCAGAAGTCAGTGGCAGTAAGGAAGGAATGTTGAAGAAATCTGGGCCAGGATGTTCTGTGATGAAGGTTCCCTAACCTCAAAGGCTCCGTGACTCTCGGAAAACAGTTCAGGAACTCCAAGCCCTTGCTAATATTACCACACTGCCAAGAAGACAAAGAGGAAAAGCCTATTTCTATCAGCTCCCTTACTCCAGACCAGTTACCTCTGTACCTGGGAAGCACAACGATTTCGTGCTTGGTCATTTTCTCTCTAAGATCACAAAAACATCAAAGCACAAGTGGCACTGGAGGAAGAGGGTTTTGAACTGTTAACAGAATTACTCTGGATGTCATGAATACATGGAATTGTCTCAAGAATCCAGTGGATAACAGCACTGCACAGACCTCATATATAAGCAGCACACAGCACACTGACAGACCACAAACTATACACACATACACACGAAACTCATCAGGTAATAATCTCTCTCCCTCTCTTCCTCCCCCTCCTCTCTCTCTCTCTCTCTCTCTCTCTCTCACTCACACACACACACACACACACACACACACACACACACATATCAGATAATGATAAGCATCTACAAGGGAGACAATACACAATGAAATAACTGGCCTTTGTAGAATGCCAGATCTGGAATTTATTTCAAATACATAAATCAAACAACTAAGAATGGTCACAACCATATTTTATACAGTTATATTAATTTTATAAACTTGTCAAATTTTTATTCATTTTCTATTTATCATTTCCCCTTCCCCATATCACAACTACCCTTTCTCATCAACAAAGAAGAGGGATAAAAAAGCCCCTATAGCTGAAATGTGCTAGTAAAACTGGAAGGAGCGATGGCAGGCAAACAGGGACAGGACAAAGGGCCTGAAGGAAAAATATTCTTAGGAAGGTTGAATTACTCCAAGCTGAAATTCTAGCAATGTGTTAAAATCACAAATGGAGGTCTCTCTCAATATATGGACTTTGAGAATCAAGGCAAATTGCACATAAATCAAGAAAAATGTTAAAATTAACCATAAAAAATGTACAAAATTATGAATAGGTTATTTCCCAACAGTGAAAAATGGGGGGGGGGGTGGGGAACCCTGAGAAAATCCATATGGCCACATAATACAAATTACAATACTGAGGAGATACCATTTCACACCCATCGTATTAGCAAAATTTTAAAGGTTGACAAAAGTGATGACAAGTATATATAGCAATGGGAACTTTCCATCACTCCTACATACAATCATTTTGGAAAATAATTTGATAATATCTGGTAAGCTAAAGTCGAGCTTACACTAGGACCCACTAATGCCACTTCTAGGTATATGTCTTAGAGAAACTCTCATATATTTTTACAAGAAGCCATGTAAAAGAATACTGTCTACAACATTATTTGAAACAGGAAAACAGGAAACAACCTAGAAGTCCAGTAAAGGAATCAATAAATAAACTGTGGTCTGTTTATAAACCAGAGTTGAAATGAATAAATGAGACCTCTAAGATCCAATATGAATAGATCTCAAAACAATATTTTTTAATATAAAATACATACAATTCATGCATGCATACATAAAATAACATTAATCATGTATGGACAGCTTGATATATTTTCACAAGTTGAATGTCCTTGTGTAATTAGCATTTATATCAAGAAACAGAACCTTACAATTTATGCCCCCTCTAGTCATTATCCCTCTCCAATTGATCAGTTTTTCTTGATTTTGAACTTTATATAAATGGAATTATAGAATATGGTCTCTCTGGTTTATAGCTCCTTCCATTCAATATTATGGGGGTGAGATTCATACTGCTGCACAGAAGTGTAGATCATTCATTCCCACTGCCATATAGTGTGTGAGTCCGAGAGAGAGACAGAAGGAAAGAGGGATAGAGAGAGAATATGTACTGGAATTTATCTACTTTTTTGTTGATAAGCATTTAGGTTGTTTCTAAACAGTACAATTATGAAATCAAAGCATGTATTTATGAAAAACATTAAGTATGCATTTCTGTTGGTATATACCTACGAGCAAAGGTGCTCTTTTGTGAAGTGCCTGTTAATGTCTTCTCTCTACTTTCTAAAAATTGAGTTACCTGTCTTTTTTTTATTGATTTGAAAAATTATTAATATATTCTGAATGAGTCCCTTGTTAGATATACATATTGTAAAGACCTTCTCCCACTTTGTGACCTCTTTTACTATTCTAGTGGTAGCTTTTTATAAATTTATTGTAAGATCTTATTTTTATCAAGTTATATCTTAATATCTTATTTTTCTTACATAGTTAGCACTTGTTGTGCCCTCAAAGATCATGAAAATGTTCTTCTATTTCCTAAAAGCTTTATTATTTTACCACTTACATTGAAACCTGAAATACACCTGGAATTGAGTTTGTTATATAAGGTAGAAATGAAGGTGGATTTTTTTTTTCTCCAATGGATATCCAAATGACATGCTATTGAAAAGAACATCTTTTCTCTGCTGTTCCAAAATACCATCTTGTTCTTACATGGGGTGACACTACAAGTGTGAGTCTATTTGTGAATCAAAACAGTATCAGATGAAAAGAAAGCAAGATGCAAAATGGCATACATAGAAAAGCATATGTACGCACTGTTAAACAACTACTTCACCTTTTTTACATATGTTTAACATGTGCATGTAGCAAAAGAAATAAAAATGAACTAAAAAGCAACAGACAAAATTCTTGATGGGGTGGGGATGAGGAAGAGGGAAGAAAGTTAACACTGAGTACAATGTTCTTTCATTCACTAAATTTTTAAAATTTTTTTAAGATTTTATTTTGAGAGAACACATCATTATTGAATCATAATCAATAATAATTACTGAAACCATAATCTACATTTTTAAAAATCAAGTGTTGACATTATCAACAATAGCCAAACTATGGAAAGAGCCCAAATGTCATCGAGTGATGTATATCTATACAATGGAATATTAGCCATCAAAAAGAATGAAATCTTGCCATTTGCAATGACGTGGATGGAGCTAGAGTGTATGATGGTAAACAATATTAATCAGTCAGAAAAAGTCAAATACCATATGATTTCACTCATATGTGGAGTTTAAGAAACAAAACAGATGAACATATAAGAGGGGTGAGAGAGAGAGAAACAAACCATAAGAAGCGCACAATGATAGAAAACAAACTGAGGGTTGATAGAGGGGGTGGCTGGGGGATGGGTGAGATAAGTATTAAGGAGGGCACTTGTAATGAGCACTGGGTGTTGTAAGTGATGAATCACTGAATTCTCCTGAAACCAATATTGCACTGTATGCTAACTAACTAGAATTTAAATTAAAAATTGAATAAGTAAATAAGTCCCATTATCACAGAATAGGAAAAAAATAAAAATCAAGTGTTGAAATATCCATATTTAAAAAAAACTAATTTATTAAACGGAAAAAAAACTTTAATTATGAAAATAAGTACTTTTAGAAAACAATTTTGAACCATCCATTTAAAAATCTAGTGATTTTAAGCCACTAATCAGTATATCTTATAAACAATTTATATTGTTTTTATAAAGCGTCCTATGCTTTTCCCCTAGTTACTCTTTTATCCAATGGAGAGAGACAGCAATATACTCTCTCCCTTTTGCTGTTCTCTCCCAATTCTCAAATACATGAGAATAACAATAAAAATACACAATAATTAATAGCTAGCATATTGAGCACTTACTATGTGCCAAACACCATTCTATGGGCTTTTCATATAATATTTATAACAAAACAACACGGTAGGTACTATTACTATCCCTGCTGTAGAGGTAAGTTGTAATATAAAATTCCATGTCAAGAGAAATCAGCTTGGAGAATACATACTCAAATAATCCCTGCTGTAAAATCAAGTTGAGAGCATCTAAGGACTGCAAGTTTTAAGAATTGGATAAATCATGCTCAATTTAACAATACAATAATTTTTCCATAATCATGATATTGGTCTTTATTAGGGTCTTCATAAAATTATACTTGGCAAATTTCAGTCTGATGGACTAACAAAGAAAATTATTGTTTACACTAACAAAGTTTTATTTTTACTTGTATACAATTGAGGTTTTCTATATTATTTTAAATGACTCATTTCACTGATACCACCATTACAGACATTTTTGTAATTATCTTGGTAGCTGACAGAAAAGAAAACAGAACTCCAACTTAAATTTAGGAAGACTGCTCTATTTTCCCTCTTTCCTTTGGAGATCTATCTTCCTGCCTTGCCTGCCTTTTCACCTCTGAATCTTTCCTGAACTTCTTATTTAAAAAGAACAAAATTTATTTCTCCATAGATATAAAAAGTCAAGGGCAGGGGCACCTGGGTGGCTCAGTCGGCTAGGCATCCAATTCTTGACTTCAGCTCAGGTCATGATCTCACAGTTCATGAGTTCAAGTCCCATGTCGGGCTCTGTGCTGACTGTGAGGAGCCTGCTTGAGGTTCCCTCTCTCTCCACCCCTTCGCCTCAAATAAATAAACTCACCAAAAAAAAAAGTTAAAAAAATAAAAGTAAAAGGCAGATTAGGTAGGTGATAGTTCATTAGTCCTGCTCAAACTTTGTTATAAAAGTACAATTTCTCCTTTATTCAATTGTTTTGTGTTTGATCACAGTTCAGACCCTAATTATTTGTGACTGTGCTAAGAATGGACTAAAGCTTAACTTCGCACTGAGCACCTACTAAAGCATGGCACTGTGTCAAGATTTAATAAGAACTATACCAAAGCTAAATAATATTTGAGACATTTTAGCTGGCTCACCTTAAGAAAAACTACTATAAAACCTCAGATAACCAGAATTCTTACACATTACTACTTATTCTTTAAACGTGCAGAATGTAAAAAATAAAAGTTAACAAACAGTAAAAGAAGATAAAAAATTTATTTTTAAAACATCTTTAATTCAGGAATCAAGCAGATCTTCCCGGCACGCAGCCTAACTGGCTCCTGGGTGATGACCACACCAGAGCCGACGACGAGAGCCAAGACTGACGAATCTGTACCAACACTTAGGTGGTTTCCCCTTGCACTTACTTGGATATTCTGCCGCCTGGTCCTATTACTGAAGTAATTCAAATAGTATGTCCTTTAATAATACTTCCCACCTTATGTTTTAATAACCTATTTACCAATCTCACCAGTTTGAGAGAGGGCAGGGTCAGGGATCTTATTCTTTTCTGTGTCCCCCACCCCCCCATCATAGTACTTGTCCAATGAAATCAATGAGGTCCTACAGCCTAAGGAAAAGCACAAGAATAAGGGGGGCAGAGTGAGGGCAGCAATGAGAACCCGAGCACCTCCGAGTCCTGCCAATAGGAAGACCTGCACTCCCCCCACCGCAACGCACTTATGGATGGAGATGAAGACACACAACACAGACTCTATGGTAATGTTTGTGGTGGGTCACAGAGCCAAGGAGTCTCACCTCCAAGGCTAGAAAGATGATTCTCTTGCCATGTATGTACTTAATCTCTATGACCCTTGTATGTGCTCACACAGAAAGGACACAGAAAGCTGCAAAACCTGTGTGGCACCTACAGCAGGGGATGGAGAAACAACCATTCCATATGTTGAAGACATAAGAAGTACTCCACCTAACTTAGTGTACAATACTCATAATGAGAATTTACATATGGACATACTTCACTGAGGCCTACACAGAATATAACCACCAGATTCTTGCCTTATTCAGAAATACAAAGACCGTGACCATGTATCATTTCTTGCAAAATTTTTTGATCTCACACTCCAAGAGTAAAGTACAAGGGAGAGAAACTGAAGATTTTAAGAAAGCCTTTAAGAATGAGTAAGGTTTTAATATGGGGGAGACAGGAACAACATTCAGGGAAAGTGAGCACGTGGGGGAAGAAACCAGAAGCATTCAGGAAATTAGAGCTGATTTTGGGTCAAGTTTAGAGGAAATATAAAGGAATGAAAAGAACGTTTTCTTCAACTGCTAGTCATTCCCTAGTCTCTTCAGTCCACTAAAACAATCCTCACACTAAGTCACCCATGATCTTTTTCTTTTTCTTTTTTTTTTGGTCATTGTGGTAAATGACAAGTGTGGAAAGCGTGCCAGTCCTAAGTCTTAACAGGCCTCACAGTTTCGCTATCACCCTCTCGGGAGCCAGCCACCACATGAAGAAGCTTGAACTAGACCACTGACTAATGAGACATCACGTGGAGATAGAAGCCACAGGGACAAGCAGCAAAGTGCCCAGGCAACAGTGAGAACCAAGGCCCCAGACTTAGGAAAACACCATCTTCAATGTTCCAGCCCCAGTTACGCACCCAGCTGAATGAAGTCAACCCACAGAATCTTGAGAATAATAAACTGTTGTTTCAAGCCTCTAAAATGTATGATGATTTGTTACACGGAAATAGATAATGGTGCCATTAAATCTAGTGGAGAGTTTTCACATTTAGCTTCCCCCCACCAGCATTCAAAAAACTATTTACAACTCTTTAGAAAGACACTCTTCCCTTCCCTTTCACGCTAGAATATTCTCCTGGTTTTCCTCCTCTGGCTGTTCTTCCATCTTCCTCCCTCACCCACAACCCAGACCAAACCTCCAATACCATTAAATGCAACAGATCCTCAAGGCTTAGTTTTAAGCCTTGGCCAATTTATACTCTAAACCCTCAACCCACCTACCCACAGCTTCGTTTACTATCTATACTCTGATAATATTAAACATTTTCAGATGCCCAGCCTAGATCTTTCTTCTGAGCACCAAATATTCTTCTGTCTACTTAACCACCTTCCCCTTGAATGGGTCAAAGGTACCTTAAACTCAACATGTTCAAAACTGAACTCGTGATTTCCCTCCACCCAAAATGATACTCTTTCAACATTTCCTAGCTCAATGAATGGTACCATAATCTCTCCAATATTGCAAGGAGTCAATTCCCTCTTCCTTACATCTTCAAATGTACTATGTGTAAGCAAATTTGGTTGATTTAACCTTCTAACTACCTCTGAAAATGACTGCTTCTTTCTATCTCTTCCACCATCACCAAGTTCCTTGGCCAAGCTATTGGCAGAACTGATGCAACAAAGCCTAAATGGTCTTCCAACATCCATTTGTCTTCCTCTCCTCCACCGAGTACCTCCAAATAAAACCCTTGGATGGCCTCCTATTGCTTTTATACTGTAATAACATTACTTGCCATTGCTTCAAAGCCCCTTATGTGGTCAAGCCCAAGCTTCTTTTCCATTTTATACAATGATCCCTTTTCTTTAACGCTCTAAGTCACATTAGTCTTTTCTAGCCTTGTTCTCAAAACATATTCCCTTTGGGAAAAGAGTCTTTGTACAGTTCCCCCACCTGATATGATCACCTTTCCCACTTTTTGTGTAGTAAATCTTACTCACCTCTTCAGATCTTAACTTTCCATGACCTCCTTGACTAGAACTAGTGTGCCCTTATTGTAAGCTCTTATGGCACATTCTTCTCTTTTTTGCAGGATATATTCTTGCAATTTTACTTTTATCTGTGCGATATTTTTATTAATGTTTGTCTTCTCAACTAGACCAATGGGGGGTCAGGGGGGAGGGCAGAGCTCCTGCTTGTTTTTTACTCATCATGTGATCCTCAGAACCTAGCACAGTGTCTGGTTCATAGAAGAAACTCAATAAATATGGCTGAATGAATAAATGATGTATGGATAAGTAAGGCGACTGGCTAAACTGTGAAGGGTCCTAATCTAGTAGACGATAGAAAGCAATAAAACATTTTGAACAATAGAATAATGCACTCAAGTGGTGTGCTTTAGAATAATTACTGCCATGGTATGACAGATTGAAAAAAATAAAAAACTAGGAAGCTAATGTAATAGTTTAAGAAAAGCACCAGGGTGACTGATGGCAAAAGGAATAGGAACGAGAGGAAGAAACAAGTTAATGAAGGCAAAAAAAAAGCAAGAGACTGATATAAAAAACAATTATAGATGAAAAAATATACAATATGTTATGTCCTAAGGCCATGACACTTTCTCTACCTCTGCTATTAAAGTGATGATTTAACATGCTCAAAATGACCAGAGTACTTAATATATAAAGCATAATTTTGTCAAACTACAAAACTAAATTTCAAATACACACACAACCAGAAAAGAATATTTTTCTTAAAAGATGTACAATAACATAAAACTACTCAAAATTGTTAAATACTTTCTCAAATTATAAAGAATTCAACATTAAAACTATAATTAATTATAAAGTATTAGGTCAGAAGTTTAATTTAAAAGCATGTTGGTAAAGAAACTTTAAAAAATAGTAAAAGCTTTCTGAATCATTATGAGGGTCATTATAGCTGAGAACACCTAATACTTCAAGTATGAAAACTTTTCAAAAAACTTTCTACACTAAGTTATGTATATCCTTATCTTCTGGAAACAGACTGTACCCCCTAAAAATAATAAACTTTTCAAGAAGCAGAAAAAATTAAAGACATCTTGTTCATACCAAATACTGCCCCAAGTCACACAGGAAGTTAACAGCCTGACAATTCATCACTTGCTAAACTCTGTACCAGATTTTCAATTAAATCTCCTGCTTAAATCATCGCATTCAGTCCTCCAACACACCTATTACTTATAACTTATGATTCTAAGGCCTATCATCAATTTAACGTATTTCTTTCGTTCCGCAAAAGTTAACATTAAATGTGTATAAAAATTTCCCCCAACAGCACACAATTATCTATACAGCTCCATGACCCCTTCTTCTTCCAATACCACTAAATTTGAGTTTCAGGATCATACAGTTTGAGTCTGTGTCTTCTCCATACTGGGTCTAGAGGTTCTTCTGAATCCCTTTTGGCTTTTAGAAATTAAGCAGAACATCAGTAATTTTTTATAGCCTGTTTAGCACCTGCAGTTTAACCTTTAGTTTAACCTTTAGTTGAAGAGTATAATTCAAAGACTACCAGTGTTTCATCTGCATTTCCATTTGATTATTATCTCCATTTCAATTATAAGTTACGAGATGATACAATGCCTCTCTTTAAAAAGTTGACTTTGGCCAAATGTTTGATTTCTCAGTAACAGTTCTTCATAATCAGGGAAAGTTTTACTTTCAGAAGTCTGCAATTCTAACTGCCTTTCTTTGCCTCACCTATTTACTGCATGCCTATTCCATGTATCATGTTTTTTCTCACTTCAGTGTTAATTCACCATACGGCAATAAGTTCTCTAAAAATTTTTAAGCAAGAATTAGGAAGCCAAATTTCTGTTAAACTTCTGTGAAACTTCTCATTAAAAATACGTAACAATCAGATGTAATATATGAACTGTGTTTGGATTCTGATTCAAATAACTGTCAACATTTGTGAGACTGGGATATAGACTAGATATTAGACTCTATTATTGGTTGGACCCCTTATAATTTTTGGTAAGCTATAAATTAATTAAAAGTAATTTAACTTAATTATTTAAAACTTAAAATTAAATTTAAGGGCCCCTGGATGGCTCAGTGGGTAGAGCCATGTGACTCTTGATCTTAGGGCCGGGAGTTCAAGCCCCACATTGGGCTAGAGTTTACTTAAAAAAAAAAAAAAAAAGATTAAATTTAAATTTAACAAAATGTCAAAATATATTTAAGTTTCATTTGGAGTAAGGAACACTGCTGATGTATACAGACAGATACATTTTGCTGTCCTTAGATGTTAAAGGAGACATACAGAAGTTTTTATGAATGAAATGATAGTGTTTGGACTTTGCTTTAAAATATTCCCACCAAAAATGTGTATGGGGGGCGGGTAGGAGCAGAAGAGATAAAAACAAGACCAACAAAATGTGTGTAACAATTGAAGCTGGGTAAGGGTTCTTCATGTTTATTATTTTATTTTCCTTATTTGTATATATGTTTGAAAGCTCCACAGTAAAAGTTTTTAAAAAACTGGACATATGTGAATAAACACAATTAAAAATGCAAGTAATTGGAGCACCTGGGTGGCTCAGTCAGTTAAGCATTTGACTTCAGCTCAGGACATGATATCTCACGGTTTGTGAGTTTGAGCCTCACATCGGGCTCTCTGCAGTCAGTGTGAACCTGCTTTGGATCCTCTGTCTGCCTCTCTCTCTGCCCCTCCTCTGCGTACTCTCTCTCTCTCAAAAATAAATAAACATTTAAAAATTTAATTTTTTAATGCAAATTAAGACTTTGTGAAAAGAAAATGAGAATGGGAAGGAAATCTTACCTTCCTTTAGTAGCCCTTCTGTAAATATATTAGCCAAATGTTCATGTTAAACTGAAACATTTTAACTCTTTTAAGTAGAATATAAAAAATTCACCTAGGTGCTGACAGCTCAGAGCCTGGAGCCTGCTTCAGATTCTGTACCTTCTTCTCTCTCTGCCCCTCCCCCACTCATACTCTGTCTCTCTCAAAAATAAACATTAAAAAATTTTTTTAAATTCCACGTGACATGAGGTGCTAGCAAAGCAAATAAGCAAACAGTTCAGCCTGAATGAGACCTAAATGACCCACACCTATGCCTAAAACATGCACTGACGTAGGCATGACCAGATACGAGTCCATCACTTGTTACCTCCCTGCTGAAAAAGCCAACACATTTCTCCTGATTTCAGAGAAGCTGAAGAGGGTAGGGAATGGGTAGACAATGTTTCTTAGAATCAAAGAAATACGGAATTATCATTTGGAGGTGGGAGGAGGGTAAGGAAACCCTGATACAAAGAGATGGATACATGTGTCCAAGTTACTGCAGGTTTAGGAAAAAACAAGATTTAAACCCACAATCTCCCATTTTGCTATATCTTTGTTATTTATTGGATTCCCATCTAATGTTTACACTGTGCCATATACTGTCACCTTACTAAAATCCGTTTTTCTGTCTGACTTTATAGCAAATAATTCAGAATGCTGCTTTCTGGGTTCCTGTGTTTGCTTACTTACATCACAACTTTTGTTACCAGCTTTCTAACCTTTACAATATATAACAAGGTTACACTCAGACACATATATACATACACATAAACAATGTTGGTTTACAGCAAAAATTAATAACTCACGGGGCCCCTGGGTGGCTCAGTCAAAATTATTAACTCACGGGGCCCCTGGGTGGCTCAGTCTTGGGCGTCTTCGGCTCAGCTCATGATCTCATGGTTTGTGAGTTCCAGCCCCGCATCGGGGCTGACAGCTCAGAGCCTGGAGCCTGTTTCGGGTTCTGTGTCTCATTCTCTCTCTGCCCCTCCCCGACTTGTGCTCTGTCTGTCTCTCAAAAATAAATAAATGTAAAAAAAAAAAAAAAATTTTTTAGGGGCACCTGGGTGGCTCAGTCGGTTAAGCGTTCAACTTCGGCTCAGGTCATGATCTCATGGCTCGTGAGTTCAAGCCCCGCGTCGGGCTCTGTGCTGGCAGCTCAGAGCTTGTAGCCTGCTTCAGATTCTGTGTCCCTCTCTGTGTGCCCCTCTTCCAACTTGTGTTCTGTCCCTCTCTCTCTCAAAAATAAATAAACATTAAAAAATTTTAAAAATATATTTTTTTAATAATTCACTATAAAATTTAAAGTCATATGCATTAAAAACAGACAAAATTCAATACCCATTCATGATTAAAAAATAATAATAACTCAGCCAACTGGGAACAAAAGAGAACTTCCACAATCTGATAAAAGGAACATACAAAAAACCTACAGTTAACATCACACTTACATGGTAAAAGGTTTCACTCCCCACCCCATCTCCCAAGATAAGGAACAAGGCAAAGATGTCCATCCTCACTGCTTCTACCAGTACATTTAGGCAAGAAAAGGAAATAAAAAGCAATCAGATATGGAAAAAGTAGAAGTAAAACTGTCCATATTCACAAACAACATGATTCTGTATGCTAAAAAATCTAGAAAAAGCTACTACATGGTATGTGAATTTAGGAAAGTCAGAGATTACAAGGTCAAAATACAAAAATCAACTGCATTTCTACGTGCTAGCAACAATCAGAAATTGAAAGCAGAAAGACCAATTAACAATAGCATCAAAATATATAAAAATTACATATATGTAAACTACATATATGAAAAGTACAAACACTGCCGAGAAAAATCAGCCTTAAAAATTCTGAGAGATATACCATCTCCATGGATTGGAATAACTAATAATGTGAGGTGTCGACTTTTTCCAAAGTAACTTTACAGATTCAATGTAATTCCAATCAAAACTACAGCAGGTGGGGCAGCTGGCTGGCTCAGTCAGAAGTCAAGCATGGGACTCTTGATTTGGGGGTCATTAAGTTAAAGCCCTCCGTTGGGCATACAGCTTACTTGAAAAACAGCTGTGGTAGGCTTTCTTGTAAAAATTATCAAGCTACTTCTAAAATGATATGGAAATTCAAAACACCTAGAATAGACAGAACAATTTTGGGGGAAAAAAAAAAGCTGGAGACTTTAACTGACCTGTAGACTTATAAAACCAACAGACTAGACAGTGTTGTACTGGCAAGAGACAGACACAAAAATCAAAATAGAATAGAAAGCTCAGAAACAGACACAAGTGGCCAACTGATTTTCAACAAAGATGCCACAACAATGCAATGGGGAAACGATTATCCTTTTAACGAATGGCACTGACACAATTAGCTAATGATGTGTCAAAAAATGAAATCTCAATACTTTCCTCCCATGAGACATAAAAATTCTAAATGAATCATGACTCTGAAAGTAAGAGCTTACACCATAAAACTCCTTGAAGAAAATATAGGGAAAAATCTTAGTAACACTGGGCTAGACAAAAATTTCTGTAACAGGATACAGAAAGCACAAACTATAAAAGAAAAAATTAATTTAAAACATTTGCTCTTCAAAAGACACTGTAAAAGGCAAGACATAGATTAATAGGAAATATTTGAAAACATGTATCCAATAAAGGACATGTATCGAGAATATGTAAAAGATTCTTAAAATTCAGTACTAACAACACAATCCAATAAAAAATGGGCAAAGGTTATGAACACTCACTTCACCAAAGAAGATATACAGATGACATATAAATATACGAAAGGATGTTCAACACCATCAGTCCTGAGGCAATGCAAACTAAAACGAAAATGAAATTCCACTACACACCCGCTGTGCTGCCTAAAATTTAAAAGACTGAAAAAATTCAAGCGTTGGAAGGATGTAGAGCAACTAGAACTCCCGTATATTCCTGGCAGGAACGCAAAACTGGTACAGCCACCCCAGTGAACAGTTTGGCAGTTTCTTATAAAGCTCCATATACACTTAGCATATCACCCACCAGCTACACTCCTATGTATATGCCTAAGAGAAATGAAAACTTATGTCCACAGAAGGACCTACACGCCAAGTACGCAGTGACTTTATTCATAACGATCAAAATAAATGGGAAAACCTAAATGTTCTATCTAGTGACTGAATGAGCAAACTGCAGTATAGCTAGACACTATTACCCGACAATAAAAAGGAACAAACCACTGCCACATGAAGCTGTGTGGATGCATCAACAGCATTATGCTAAGTGAAAGAAAGCAAGACCCAACAGACTATATGTACTCATGAGTCCACTTACGTGACATTCTAGAAAAGGTAAAACTAGATAGATAGACGGAGACAGACAGATAGACAGTCAGATACAGTGACAGAAAGCAGATCAGTTGTTTCCAGGAAATGACGACAGAAATTAACTGCAAAGGGGCATGGCGCAACAAAATGTTTTTGGAGTTATAAGACATATTTTACATCATAACTGTGTTGTTGACACAATGTTTATTTACTTCTGTCAAAACTCATGTTTTATACTTGAAAGTACTATACTTATACTGCATATAAATTATGGCTAAACAAAAAGGACAATAAAAACAACAACAAAGTAAACATAAACCAATACAAACAGAGTACCATATCCAGTGGCACAAAAAAAAAAAAAGGGCAAGTGGCAAAAATCTGCAGAGAATTGAAAGTTCCTGATTTCAAAGAAACTGGATCAATTAGTAGTGGTTCCCAAGCTATGGCAGAGCTAAGAATAAGGCAACACTTATGAAGTAACTGCAGAAAAATAATATACATATGTAATCAAATGCTAAATTTTGCGGTATTTATAAGTGCTGTAAAAATCATTCATGGTATGAATATCAACTGAGTAGCTACTCTATGCCAGGCACTGGGGTTACTGTGGTAAACAAAAGGAACACACATTACCTGTAACTAGAGATTATGCTAAAGGCTATGAGGAAAAAGGGCTTTTGTTTTTTTAAAGGTCAAAACAAAATCTTAGGCTCCAGTCTTAACTAATGGAGATCACACCCACTGGTTAGTCTCTTGTCTTGATAAGTTTCTAAATATTTCTATATCCCCCTAAGACCCTGTCTTTCCTGACAGCATCAGCGTCGCCTTCCCTGTCTTCTCTGGCCTCTACGAGAATTAGAAGCTCTCCTTTTTGTACTGTAATAGAAAATAATAAAAACAGTAAAATTTCTTAAGCTCTTATTATCTCATTTAATTATTACAACAACCATGAGATATAGTTATTATTGTCCCTGTTTTAAAAGCTGAGGAAACTAAAGCTTCAAACAAGAGAGAATTAGGTTACATCTTTAATGTAGGATTCCAGGTCTGGAGCAAAAATGCACAAGATAAACCTAGAACAAACTGTCATACTAGAAAGTAGTTTCCAAAGCTTTTAAAATAAAATTAATTTCTTTAACATACATCTTATTTCAGAAACTGCTAACTGCTTAAGATCTAATCTCTCTTCCTTCTAATCAAAACCCCCAAATTTTAGCTAGACACATAGCCACCCAAGCAGAGATTACATGCTTTGTTCTGCCTCACTAAGTATGGTCAAGTTCTGGTTGATGGACTTTGCTTGGAGCTGCTACATACAAGTTTTACGTCACGCTCACATTAGGTGGCTGCCTGCCCTCCATATTCTTTACTCCTTCCCACAGGGTGAAATTCATTTGTAGCACTGAACTAGGTAGAGTACATTGTTAAACCAGTTACCAACTCTACACATAAAAGCAAAGGCAAAACAAAAAAGTAGAAGGAACTTAGGACTTAGACACAGTTTGGAGCAAAACCACCCTACCTCCCACACCACTAACCACTTCTGTCTTTATGTGAGAGAAAAAATTTTCCATCTTTTTAAAGCCACTGTTACTTTTGTCCAATTACAGGACCTGAACCAATACCCTAAAAAATAAACTTGCCAGAAGATTTTCAGAATTCTTGAAGGTTCAACTAGATGCCTGTCAGTTTGTTTGCTTTGTTGCAGAACATGCAGAGAGGCACAAAATGTGTATTAAAGGCAGAGAAGCACACGTTCTAAACCAAATTAATGATAAATGCCTTTGTGATTTAATAAATAGAAAGCTGGCACCTCCAGGATCAAGTCCCACTCTAATCCCAATTACTCAGATTTGCTCGGATAATATGGATGAAAAAAAGCTTCAAATAAAATGTTAACATTTTTTTTTTGGTGAATCTGAGTATTTCTTAAATTTCGTTCCGCAAATATAACACAGCCTTAGTTCTTCCTCAGAACAAATAGTAACAACAACAAACCCACATAACTAGAATTAGGCCCTTAAGTTTCATTTCAGTTTCCTCCTTTCCAGTAAATGTAGGAATAGTTCTAAGACTCAAAACTTAGTCCTTCAACTTCCTTTTTCTCCCTAAGGTTTTACCCTTCAACAGTTATAACCCTCAATTATTTTTCTGATTATTTCCATGAACAGTTGAACAGCCAAAGATACCAAAACTGAAATTATCTGGTTGAGAAAAAGGTATATGCAAGAAATCTACTATCCCAGGATTTGCTGCTTAGAATTAAAGAACCAATGCACTCTGTTACAGCATCTTTAGATTTCTTCCCAGTATGAGAGTTTTATTAACGAGGAAAGGTTTACTAAATGCCACTGAATTATGCAAATTTCATCTCAATAAAACAATACACAAACTTTAGCACAAGCCAAGCCCTTTACCAATCCAGTTAAGGAAAACTCCAAGAAAGAACAAAGATGGAAGAAGGACAGAAAAGATAAATAAGAATAATGAGGATAACAGTAATGGATAAATTCAGAAGTCAGAAGAGAGACACAGATGGGAAAAAAATATATCAAAGAAATAAGTTAAAAGATAGGAGTTTCCAAACTGAAAGACGTGTGATAGGCCACCACAAAATCTAGTGGCAATAGAAGCTTACAAGTAACACAATGAATATAAACTGGGGTAAGAGTGATAAGAATTAAGCCCCAGAAGTACAGAGAAAAAAATGTGACTAAATGCCTAAAAGCTTTACAGAAGGTAGCATTTGCCCAGTGTCTCAACAAATACTGAGTACATTTTGGGAAGAGAGAGGTAGGAAGAGATAGGAAGCACCCCAGAATCATGGAACAGGTACTGGTAAATAGTGTGATGGACTCAATGAACAACATTTTGGTGTTGGTGAAGCACTCAGATGCAATGTAAACCAAATAAAGCATGGGGAAAGTTGGGATCAAATCATAAAGGGCCTTTTATACCTGGTAAAGGGAGTATAGATATCCCAAGGTAGGAAACAAAAGGAAAAGGGAGAATGCCCAAGTGCTTAGCATCAAAACTCAATGAGAAAGATGAAGGTGTCTGGGGGCGGCAACATGGGAGAAAGGGGACAATAGGTACAAACTTCCAATTATAAAATAAAGAAGTCAGAGAGCTGTCATATACAGCATGGTGACTACTGTTAATACTGTATTGCATATTTGATAGTTGCTAAGAGAGTAGATCTTGAAAGTTCAATCATTATGTTGTATATCCAAAACTAATGTTTATGTCAATTATATCTCAATAAAATACACACCCTCCCCGAGAGCAGCAGTGCTCTAACAGTTTATACTGTAACACCATTTGCATTGTTAAAAATTAATGAGGACCCTAAAGAGCTTTTGTTTATGTGGGTTATGTCTATAAACTGACACCATCTCAAAAATTAAAAGTAAGAAAGTTAAAAGATAATGGCTAGAAAAACACATCTTGGTAATCTGTTTAGAGATGGAAATCTGTATATACTGATGGATGAAGCTGTGGGAATAAATGAAATTGCCTGAAATGAACAGGTCAAGTGTAAAGGCAAAAAAAAAAAAAAAAAAAAATCTAAGTAACAAGGGGACAGATAGGCATAAAGCAAGATCAATGATTAAATGGAACCAAAAGCCAAATAAAAGCCAGGAAAATATAAACCCAGAAGCCACTTTTAAGAAAGAGTGTTCAATAATGCAGGCAAAACCTCATGGAAGAGAAAACTCAAAAACCTATGAATGAATTTGGAAAATGAGAAAGCATTATTGACCTTACTAAGAATGGAAGAAGTCAGAATGTAACAGATTAAAGAATAAAAAAGAAGGTAGAAAAGTCAAGGGGATATCAGAAATAATTCCTAAATTTGCTACAAAAGGAAACAAGATTTAAGAAAATCATTAGAAAGGGAAATAGGGTACATGAGGGTAAAGACACAAGTTTTTCCCTTTGTTTTGTTTCATTTTTTTAGAATGGCTGACCCAGGGAGGCAGAATTATACAACCATCACCACTACGTAATTTCAGAACACATCCATCACCCAAAAGAGAAACCTCATGCGCATTAGCACCAACTCTTAGCCTCAACCCCGGCAACCCCTATATATTTCTGTTTCAATGGAATTGCCTATTCTGAGGATTTCATAGGAATGGAATCATGTAGTAACTAGGCTTTTGTATCTGGCTTCTTTTACTTAGCATGTTTTCAAGGTTCGGCCATGTTGTAGTATGTCAGAATTTCATTCCCTTTTAAGGCTAAACAGCATTCCATTGTATGTATATACCACACTTTGTTCATCTGTTCATCAGTTAATGAACACTGGATTGTTTCTACTTTTTAGCTATTATAAATGATACTGAGACATTTTATGTGGACTTACTTTCATTTCTCTTGGGTACATACCAAGAAATGGAGTTTGGGGGTAAAAGGTAACTCTATGTTCAACTTCTTGAGGAACTGCCAACTAATTTTCCGTAGGTAGCAGCTGCATCATTTTACATTCTCACCAGTAATGTATGAGGATTCTAGCTTCTCTACATTCTTACCAACATTTGTTACTATACATTTTTTTTATTATAACCATGATAATAGGCATAGAGTGGTATTCCATTATGGTTTTGATTTGCATTTCCCCAATGACTCATCATGCTAAACATTGTTTTCATGCACTTATTGGCAATTTGTATGTCTTTAGAGAAATATTTCAAATCCATTGCCTATTTCTCAATTGGGCTGTCTTTATTTTTGTGTTATAGCAGTTCTTTTTACATGCTGGATACTAGGCCCTTATGAAGATATATGATTTGCAAATATTTTCTCCTGTTATACGGTCTTTTCTTGATAATATCCTTTGAAGCACAAATGTTTTTAATTTTGATGAAGTTAAACTTTTCTACCTTTTCTTTGAATGTGCTTCTATTGTCATATCTAAACAACCGCTGCCTAATCCAAAGTCATGAGGAGTTAGCCTATATGTTTTCTTCTAAGAGTTTCAGCTGTCACATTTACACTGCCCACATATTTTGATTTCATTTTTGTATATGGTGTCAGGCAGGGGTCCAACTTCACTCTCTTGCATAAGGATATCTATCTAGTTGTCTAGTACCACTTGTTGAAAAGATTCTTCTTTCCCCATTAAACTCTTGGCTTCCTTGTTGAAAATCAATTGACCACAAATGTATGGGTTTTATTTCTGAACTCTCAATTTATCCATTGATTTAGACGTCTATCCTTATACAGTACTGTATGCTTTTTTTCTTTTTAAATCCCACACTCGAGTGTAAGGAGCAATAAACCTGAAGTAAAAAGAAAAAACCCAACAGACTAGTCCTAGCTATGCCTCTCAATTGAGAATCAGCTCTACTAACATTCATTTTCCTCACTGTCACAGAATTGGGAATTGAGATATGAAATTACCTTGAAACAATGAAAAGTAACGAAATTAAGTCTTACACATTATTTTCTTAATGATTACATTCCATATAAATTATTTTGGCAGCCAGGAATAAAAGAAGGTAACATAGTAAGAATCTGTTTCTAAGAAACAGTGCCTAGCACATAGTAAGCCCTCAATAAATTATTTTAATTAACCGTTTTCCAATTGCTTTGCATTCTTTTCATTCGTTTTCAATGACTATTAAAATTATGAAAAACAAATGACAAATTAAAATCACCATACTTCAGGTTCTTCCTTTAGCAATTATTTCCTTGAAAAAAAAAAATCAAGTACATTTCCCTTAGGCTATTTTTGCTTTTTATTTATTTTTTAATGTTTGTTTATTTTTGAGAGAGAGAGTCAGAGCGCATGTGGGAGGAGGGGCAGAGAGAAAGGAAAACATAGAATCCGAAGCAGGCTCCAGGCTCCAAGCCGTCAGGACAGAGCCCGATGCGAGGCTCAAACCCACAAGCAGTGAGATCATGACCCGAGCTGAAGTCGGACGCTTAACCGACTGAGCCACCCAGGCACCCCCTATTTCTAGCTTTTTATGTTATTATCCAATACAAGCATTTAAGATAGTTCTCCTCATATGACATTTAATAAGGAAAGGAAAATTAAGAAATTATTAGTCAAAGGGAATTCTATAAAATTTAGTTAATAATCTGAATCATTTAGTTGGTAGTTTCCACATAGTTACTTACAATGCATATCCTTTAAGTTAAAAAAAAAATTCTTTTTTTTAATCTAGTAAATTTAAGAACAGTATCTGTTCAGAGGAAAGAGCACTTATTACCTGGCAATCAATGATATGAAAATAATTCTTTCACAAAGTTTTATTCCAACAAATTTCAATGGTGAGGTCTAACATTTTAACAACTTTATTGAAAAATAATTACCCACCATAAAATTCACCCATTTTAAAAGTGTCCAATTACTTTTAGTAAATTTGCATCGTTTGCCATCACTACTATCCAGTTTTAGAACATTTCCAGACCTCAGAAAGATCCTTCATCCCCATTTGCAGTCAGTCCCCAGCCCACCCCAGGCAACCACTAATCTACTTTATAGATGATCCATAAAAATGGAATCATACAATCTGTGGTCTTTTGCATCTAGCATAATGTTTTGGAAGTTTGTCCATGTTATATAGCATGTCAGTACTCCATTTCTTTTTATTGCTCAATATTATTCCAAGTTCCTTTATTTTATTTCTAGCATAAAACGACCCACAATTTTGTCTTTTATAAGGAGGTTTAAAAAAAAAAAAAAGGTGCCAAAATTACCTACAACTTGTTTATTCTATACTACTGCTACTATCTTTCTAAAATCCAAATCTGATCACTTTCTCCTATACCAAAATCTCTTCAATGGTTATTACCATCAACCTCTAAGACAGTCTACATTCCTTGGCAGGGCATACACAATGGGCCATGCCATCTGTCCACTCTCATTTCCTGCTGCTTCTTTCCTGAACATTCTGTCAACTATCAGTGCTGAGGTGTATAAGGTTCTCTTCCTCTCTTTATGCCTTATGCTCATCTACTTCCTTTTATGCTTTTACACTCATCTGCTTCACAAACTAGAATTAATCTTTCAAAGTCCAACCTCAGACATCATTTCCCAGCGCCACCCTCACTTTCTCAGCAGCTTGTGCTGTAATCATTTCACTTCTTACACCATGACCTGTTGACCTCTCTGTCACCAAACTCATACTCCCAGCACCCAACCTTTTGTCTGAATATCACTGGTTTCAAGAAGTATTTGTTCAACTAAACAATACATTCTGACCACTAGTATTTTCTGCTCACCTCATTAAGCAAGATCAACTACACTCTAAAACTCATGGTGAAAAGGACCTAAAGTAGTATAACGCAATTCAGTGGTCTACAAAACAAGACAGACTCCAGAGGTCAGCAAACTATGGCTCACCAGCCAAATTCAGCCCATGTTTGTTTTGGTAAATAAAATTTTATTGACTACAGCCACACTCACTGGTTTAACATATTGTCTATGGCTGTTTCTGCCCTACAGCAACAGAACTGAGTAGTTTTAACAGATCATATGGGCTGAAAAGCCTACAATGTTTACTACCTGGCCCTTTAAGTTTGCAAACTCCTGGTATACATTATGATGTGAGGGAAGAAAATATCAGAATTTCCTTTGTATAAGTTTTTTCATCTCATCTTTAAAAATTTCTATTTTTGTAGATATTTTCTAATACTAATATAAGGTGTGTGTATATATACATGTATATATATATATACACACACACATTTATACGTTTATAATATCTAAACATAAAAATGTACAAACATTGGGGATAGTGCATGCCCATATTATTTTTTCATTTTTACTAATACAGGCAACTCAACAACAAGAACAAAATAAATAAATAGATAAAAACCCTATTGAGTCTTAGGACAAATTTTTAGAGTTTACTTGAAAATTTGGCAACCAAGGTTATTATATGACAACTAGGTTTTGTAAGTGATTCAAAGCACAGAGAAAGAAGTCTAGAACGAAACTTTTTCCAAAACAAAATGCTCAATGCATCTCTAAAAGATCTTTTTATTGAGTCTAAAAATGTTATTCACATAATGCAACAGTCCTAATATTCTTCAAGTTGAATGCAATAGAATACGAACTACATAAACTACTTCAAAGGTAGTTAATTTTTCTTAATTATAACAGACAAATCAAATGCAAATTTGTCCATCAGAATCCTGAAGCCCAACTGCCTGATACACATGATCAATACATGATATACAAATTAACACCTGATAAATATATAAACTCAGAGATTACCTCACTAGCTAATTTTTTTAATCCATCTGTACTTATCTGATTTTATAACCAAAATGTTCCTTAGCTATGATAGTAGGCTACTTACATTGAAGACAACAGATACTAACCTAAGGTTCTGAAGGGCCCAGGAAATCTCAAACTCCTCCCCTCACAGATCTTAAGGTTAAGAGGTTATTAGTTTCTAACAACTCAAAAGTTGGGGTCTGATCATCATCACCAACAAATGTATAAACTAAAGTTAATTTACCAGTTGAACCTGGAGTTGTCAAGTTAGGGTTGTCATTCTATGTTGAATCATATTCTCCAACCAATAGTCACAGCCCCCAGAGAGAACTACACTCTACTCTGCTCACCTTTAAGGCTTTTTCTGAGGCCTTCCGAGATGACTAGCATCAGACTTTTGAGGAAGGCTAGCCATTAGACAAGGCTTTTCCCCACGATCTGACTGCTTGAAGTGACATCCAGGATCAGGTCGATCCTGTATCCAGGAATCATGACCCTCCCTGAGGCACCAGTCATCATGAGACAGTCAGTGCACTTTGGCACTTCTTGAAAACCACTGGGCTGCTCCTTTAGCTGAAAGGAAAAAAAACATCAAAACCACAACAAACAAAACAAAGGGGGAAAAATCAGTAATTCAACCTGAAAAGACAGAGCGTGGGGAAAAATAAACCAAACAGCCTTGTCTAGATCAAAATGCAGCCTTGCCTTGATGTAAAGACCATAGTTCCAGTCACTGCATAGTTTATTCCTAATACACAAATCTAAAAAATTTTATATCTATTTTATTACGTCTGAAAAGAACAATTGAAAATGGAGGTTTATATAAAATAACTATTTATGGAACACAGCTAAATAAGTATAATGAAGGTATTTATAAACAACTAACAGCCTATGGCTTATGGGATTGTGCCTCACCAGTATTGAGACCAATACTCAACTTTTTCATGCTCTCAAACTGTAATCTGACTTAGAGAGGCATAAAATACATCTAACAGGCTCACTTTCACGGAGTTTAACTGGCAGAAAACTACTAGCGCAGTTAAAGCCAATCTACAACTATTCTTAAATCACATACTGATAAACAGAAAAGAAACTGGGTTTGCATCCTCTTCAGTGGACTTCACACTAGTACAAGGTGTCCTCACACACACAATGCTGTTCTCCCAGCATTCTCAAGTTCAATGTTCACACTTACTTGAAATAAGCAATTTTAAATGTTCATATCACTATGACTTAAATTTAAAAACTTAAGGACCTGATAAATAAGTAATAAAATGACTTAAGATTTACTTATTTAATCTGCTTCAAAATACAAACTCTATCAAAATTTAGAGATAAATTCTGCTTATTTCTTTGTTTTTAAATACAAAATACTTTTCTTAGGACATAATGTTAAAAGGCAAGAAAAAGTCTTTGAACTATTGTTTTAAAAATTGGCTTGTAACTCCTTTAAAATATTGGTACCCTCAAGATATTTTATCAAACAATTATTTGATATTCCTTTCTACTATATATCCAATATTCCCATTTCAGTTAACACTAACAACATCCACACAGATCTCAAGTTGGAAACTCTGAAATACAACTAGGCCGTCTTTTTTTTTTTTTTTTTTTTTTTTTTACTTGTTTGAGAATATGGTTAAAGCTACAGACCTCTGTCCCCCAGAAAAATGTGGATAATTGCACAAATGGACAATGTCTAGTATGTTTTCAGGCAATTCACAGAACCCTCTAAAGCCCAAGCATGGACCCTGGTTCAGAATCCCTTTCAAATGCTGATTTTTTTTCTCCTACTTTACCATCTCTGAAGACCTGCCTAGTTAGCATACCCATCAAATCTCTCACTCACATTTCTGCCCTTCTATCCAGCACTGGCTTAGTTTTAGCACACCCCATGTTTCTCCTGGATTATTTCATGTCGTTTGCTAATTCTTCCCAGTTTACCATCCTTCAACCTATCTTCTTTCACCCCTGCAGGCAGAGTAAGCTTACTAAAATGCAAATCTGATCATGAGACTCCACTGCTGCTCAACACCTCCAATACTTCCTCTACAAATGTTAACAGAATGATGTCTAGTCTCCTTAGGGGGTTCTTCTGGCCTCTACCTACATTTCAAGGAACCACTTCTCTTGCCTATGCTTTCTATACCCCACTCATATAATTTCAAGTCTCTCCATATACTGTTTTCATGCCTTCATACTTTCACACACTATTCCCTCCTCTTGAAGTATCATGGCTCAATTCCTTACTCATCTCTCATAACCTAGTTCCTGTTTATGCTCTCTCAAAAGCTTTTATTTCTGCCATGAGATTTATCTCAGTGTGTTACAAATGCTTATTTCCTTGCCTATCTTCAAATATGTCTTCTGGAGGCAAGAGCCTTGCTTAATTTCATCTTTGTGTCCCCAATACCTAGAAAATAGTAGTACTAAATATAAATGTATGGTGTACCACTATTCTTGTACACAAGCAAAGTTACTATACCACACACACACACACACACACACACATACACACACACAAATACTGATGAACTAATCTAAAATATACTTTAAGAATTGAAAATCAGAACAATTCATTAGAGAAGGGTATTTTAGCAGGAACTCTCTAGAAAGCAAAAATTAAGTGTAACTATCACCAATTCTTTATAAATTGCCCTCATCTGAGTGTGTGTGTGTGTGTGTGTGTGTGTGTGTGTGTATGGATGGATATATATATATATATATATATATCCATCCATATTAAAATAAATATATATTTACATATATATATATTATTACATATATATATATTATATATACATATATATATATTAATAATGCTAGCTATGAATATCCAAACCAGGAATTAAAGCACAATAAGGATAACAGAATACTATGCAGTCCTTTGGATAAAAACTCCTTAAGCCAGTGATAGCAAGCACATGACAGATAATATGAATTAATTACTCTTTTTTTCTTATCCTCTCCTCTCCTACCTCATCTCATATTCAGGGTCTAAAAGCCCTCCTCAAACTCGGCATACCATAAATGCAGTAATTATAGACTGTGGTCAGCACACATGTTAGTATTTCAGGGCTATCCAATAATCGATTCTAAATCATATCAAACACAGTAAAAAATATTCACAGAAGACCTAGTCCATATTCCCGGGAAGCCCATTCCCAAGTTTAACAATTCCAAAGGTCAACAATTAATTTTTATCTTAAAATATTTTGCTAGCATTGTAAGTCAAAAATGGTGAAGGTGCTTTGTTAAAGTTGTTCACTTTCAAATGTGTTTTTTATAGTTTAAAATACATATTTGTAATTATATTGTATTCTAAAACTATGGTTTTCAAATATGTGTATCAGAATCAACTGGGACATTTTCAAAAATACAGATTCCCAGGTTCCTGTCACGATCAACTGAACTAAAATTTTCAGAATTAGAGCTGAGCCATAAATATTTTATAAAATACCCTAGGTGATTTTGATGCAGCCATTTGAAAACTAACGTTCTAAACATTATAGTCTATATAGGGAAGAGCTACAATCAGAAGGGTAATAGAAACATCTCTAAGTAAATTTTTCCTTACATGTATGGCATCTCTGATTGCTTATTGGTTCTGACAGGCTAATAAAATGCAGGGTGAAACTGCCTCACCTGCTGAATAAAAATTATTTTGATATATCTTACCACAGAATTCTAGATAATAGATTACTTATTGTAGCCATACAGCTTCATTAAAGAGTGATAAGCCAGTATTTTAAAAAAATTATTCTATTGAAATGTTTGGCTAGGGGCAATCCATCCTTAAAGGGTTTTTCTTTCCACGTGCCCTTGAAAAAAGATATATTCAATAAGAGTACTGTAAATGTGTTGCTGAAATTCACTATAGGTTATCGAATTGAAACATTTCACCAACTTCTCTTAATTATAAATTTGTATTATAATTTACGTATTTTCAATATACATATATTTTGTTTATATATGTATATAAATGTATATATAATATTTTATATATTATATACATATATACATATTACCATTTACATATTTTCAGTTTTCAATTACAGATGTATATACATTTCTATAGCACACTAGGAATAATAAATCCAGGAGTTGAGAGAATAGGGCCAAAAATATGGGTATAAAAAGAAAATACAAATGATCCGTATCCAACAAATTCTTATTAAATGTTCTTAGAAAGTTGAATTGATAGAGACTAACATATACAGTAATGTTATACATATGTTTAGAACATTTAAACACAAACTACTAAGACACAAATTACTGAGTCCCTAGAAATCAGTAAGAGGCATCACTGCTAAGGGATGAATGAAAACTCAAAAAAATGCATTTACACACAGATCCTTTGGGTACATTCCATGATACTACAATGACATTCCTCAAGATTCCTTAGAGGTTTTTTTAAAAAGAAAAAAGAACGAAAAAGTTGCTCCAAAATTCTAAGTGTACTGGGGAAAAAAACAACTATTTTAAATATGTATTAAAAGTCTTGACTGATATAATTAAAATAGTTTTGACACAGGACACCTGGGTGGCTCAGTCCGTTAAGCATCCAACTTCAGCTCAGGTCATGATCTCATGGTTCGTGAGTTTGAGCCCCGCTTTAGGCTCTGTGTTGACAGCTCAGTGCCTGGAGCCTGCTTCAGATTCTGTGTCTCCCTCTCTCTTTGCATCTACCCGACTCACACTCTCTCTCTCAAAAATAAATAAACATTAAAAAATTTTTTTAAATAGTTGTAACACATTTTTAGGGACTTTACTAAAATAAAAACATTTATGGCAGGAGAGATGAGATTTCAGAATTACTTCAGGTACAAGAAAAAACTCAAAAAATTCTGGGTTGTCTTGATCAGTACAGATCACAAAGAGTTAAATAAACCATAATTATAGATCCTAAAGATTATCCTTATAAAAGGTAAAACCATTTACATTACAAAGAATGATCCAGAAAAATCACTAACACTAATCCACCTCTCAAAGGCTGAGGGGACTTCTGCATCAGCTTTTGAGAACTGACAAGTTGAAAGATAAAACCCTACCTAATCTGTAGCCACTTCAACACAGAGCTGAGATTACTCAGACATTCTCTTTCTACAGAAGCCCTTTCTGAACATTTGCCAAGAAGTTATAAAAGTAGTTGTCCTAGTTTGTCTTAAAAAGCTGGGAAAGTCATAAGAAGGCAAAACTTTTTTTTTAATGTTTATTTATTTTTGAAAGAGAGAGAGAGAGAGAGAGACAGAGAGACAGAGAGAGAGAGAGAGAGAGAGAGACAGAGCATGAGCGGGGGAGGGGCAAAGAGAGAGGGAGACACAGAATCTGAAGCAGGCTCCAGGCTCTGAGCTGTCAGCACAGAGCCCAACGCGGGGCTCAAACTCACGAACTGTGAGATCACAACCTGAGCCGAAGTTGGACGCTTAACCAACTGGGCCACCCAGTAGCCCCAAGAAGGCAAAACTTTTAATGTCAAAAGCCAACATTTTATTTTTTACTGCAAGTATCTTCTCTAAAACGTTAGCCTCCAGGGCAATCACAACATTGATAAAGAGATGCAGAAACATTCTTCAGCATATAGAAATCTCAATATTTGAAAGATAATACTACTATTAGCACTTTCAAGGAAGAGAAAAATAACTACTACACTACCCTGGAATGCCATTCATCGCCAAGAAGGTACTGGCAGGATTTCTTCTGGCTACTTTATTGAGCAATATAGTTAGCCATGTGTTCCTGGAATCATAGTAAGAATAGTTTTCCATTGCAAAACAGTGCTAGGGAGGATCTTTGCAGGAAATTAAAAACAGAACGAAATTTTTTCAATAATTCTGATTTTGTGATTCTACCAAAACACCTGATACATCAGTACTAAACATAATGAATGGTACTGTAATTGGCCATTAGTGCGTACACTTATCAACATCAAAGAATACTACTACGAGGCTAAGCAATACAGTTTTCTTGTGTATCAGAATTCAAAATCCTATCTAACTCACTCCTCAAAAGTGAAAATATTGTGAACCAATTTTATCAAATAGCTACACTTAAAAAGAAAAAAAAAAAGGAGGCAAAAAATACACACATACTCGTCCAACACAACAGTCACCAAGTCCTAGAGAGTTATTCAGAAGTACTACACTAGAAACACACTCATGACACGTCAGACAATAACCTGGACTTTCATTAAATGAAGCCAAAAGACAATTAAAGTCATGAAATAAGGTAAAACGATCATATACAGCTCAAGATTTTTGCCTGCAATACAAAACCGTTAGTCTCCTAACTCCTAACACACTGCTAAGTGATGAACTATCACAGAGGAAATGGTATCCCTATATGATTTTGACAAATAAGTTATAAGAAATTGGGTCATTCTGTCCTCAACAAACTTAGCCAGGTCAAGAGACAATATGACACCAAGTTTTTCTATTAACTATTTTCTAGGCTCAAAACAACTTTATACCAGGCTTCTTTATAATAATTTCAGATACAAGCTAAGAGTCCATCCTAATACTAAATCATCCACAAGACCCTTGAATTCAATGAAAATTTAAATGATGATAAAAATTCACAGTACACAGGATTTAACACATACACAAAACAGGTCATATTAACACTCCCCTCCCTCTTTAGTGCTCCCACTTAGTATATATCTCTATTTAATAAAACTATTTAATGAGTAATCTCCCCCCATAAGACTGTAAACTTAAGAACCAGAAATCGGGGCGCCTGGGTGGCTCAGTCGGTTAAGCAGCCAACATCGGCTCAGGTCATGATCTCGCGGTCCGTGAGTTCAAGCCCCGCGTCAGGCTCTGGGCTGACAGCTCAGAGCCTGGAGCCTGTTTCGGGTTCTGTGTCTCCCTCTCTCTGACCCTCCCCCATTCATGCTCTGTCTCTCTCTGTCTCAAAAATAAACAAACGTTAAAAAAAAAAAAAAAATTAAAAAAAAAAAAAAAAAGAACCAGAAATCTACCCTGTTCATCTTTTGTATCTTCATTGCCTAGAAATGAATGCCCTGGTCATAAGAGTCATTCAATGAGCACTGAGTGAACAAGAACATAATGTCTACATCACAATTGTATAGAAAGGTGAAGTAGACAAACCAGGAAATCAGGTAAACAGAAGATAAATTTTAGGACAAAACAAAAAAACAAATCAAATATAGAAGCAGGAGACATAACAGAAAAAAAGCACTGGTCTGGAGGGGCTGGGATGTCTTTGGAATTTATACATCAATTCTAATCCAGATTTTGGCAATAAAAAATGTTATAACCTTGAGCAAATCACTTTGTCTCCCTGGATCTCAATATCCTCATTTGTAAAATAAAAAGACTACACGAGCTCTAAGTCGTCTTATACGCCATAAGGATGATTTTAAAGCAGCAGAAACACATATTCCTGAAAAATAACATCAGCAGATCAAATATAATACCCCATGTGAGATAGTATAACTCTTTTGAGCAGAGGATATCAGTCAGGTGGGACGCACAACTCCATAAATAGTAACAGGTCACATCAAGAGCAGCCACAGGCAATCAAAAATTATATATACACAAGCATAGAAATCACTGATATATTCACTCATTCAATAAATCTAAAAAAGAATCAAGTTTTGCCAAAAGCAAAGGTTCAGAGATCTGAAGAGGAAGAGACAAAAGACAAAATTCTGTTTCTCATTGTCTAGTAGAAATTATGACAACATAGATCACATGTAGCACGCATGTGCACATGTGCATGCGCGCTCACACACACACACACACACACACACACACAAGCAAACAAAAAGCATCTTTATACTTTTTATTAATTGAAAGACTCCTTAAAATGAAACACATAATTTAATTACTTGGGCTAGAACAGACCAACACTTCCCAATATTTTAGCAAAAATTACGTTTCAACTATATGCACATCTGGGGTACATTCTCTCTGCCCCACAAGAGGAGTCTTGTTGAGACATTAAGAACCAAATGTGCAAAGGATCAAAAACATTCCTAACCTTGAAAACCAAAACAACTCACAGACCTATGTTCCAACTACATTAGCAAAATACACCTTTGCCTTAAAACAAACGAATCTTCTGCCTCTGATAAATAATAGTAATTTTCATCTTGAGGACTACCAAACTCATACCATAGTATCTATAATCAATATTTTTTAATATAAGCTCTGTTCACAGTACCAGGCTAACTATCATAGAAGCTACAAGAGAACTAAAATGGAAGATGCTTGCCCACAAGAAAATCTTCCCAATCTTACTTGCCAGGTAGTTTTAGATTACTGTAAGCACACAGTCCCATTTCTCCAATATCCCTCCCAAAAACCTGGGAAGAAAGATGAGCAATTCTAATATCCATTTACACTTCAAAATATGTTTAAAAGTTAAAGGAGGTCCTCCAAAACAAATATTATAAACATGACGAATCCAGTTATATAGGAACAAAATATATTGTACCCCAAAGGACATTTCTACAAAGGCAGCAAGACAGAGCATCCTGAATGAATAATCTTACATGTAGGAATATTTTACAAAAAATAGAAATATTTTGTCAGCCATCACAACTATAAATCAAAATCATTAAGGAAGGAAACAAACAAACCACCAGAAGACTTAATTGATATAAAATAAAGTTGAAGAAATTACTATGGGTTCTATTAATAATACCTCTGATTTGATTATTGATACCTAAATCTTCCTCTCAAATTTTTCAAAAGGAGAGTAAAGTGGGAAAAATCAACTTCAAAGTTTCAAATTTAAAGTTAAGCAACATTTCTACTCCTTGTTCATATATATAATTAATATCCATCTGGGTCCTGACAGTGGCAGGACATAATTGGCTATGCATGTCAACCTAGTTCAAGAAAGTCCAAAAACCCACTAGGTTCAGCTATGTAGCATTCCAATGCTACTAATTATGTAGACTATAAATTATTTCATATGAATTTTAATCTGCCTAAAATTTTCAGTTCTATCTCTATGAATTATATCCTAAATTCCCTTTAACATCAACTGCTCAAACAAAACAATTCTGGTTCTCTTCCACACAACTCAAGATCAGGCAATGACCACTCTACTGGTTCCATTGTTTCATGATAGAACACTACTACGCTCATTGCTTTACAGCCTAGCAAGCACTTTGACCTATATTATTTCATTTCAGTCTTCCAACAAAACTATGATGTAAGGCAAGAATTGCCAACTTATTTCATGGACAAGGAAAGAGTATTGGAGAAGTTAGGTGACTGGTACAAAGTTCACTGCTAGAAAGTAACCGAACAAAGACCAGAACGCACGCATCCTGACTCCGTGTCCAAGTGACATTCCACAACATCACACGAATGAAAGTATTTCTAAAAATTACTAAACTTAAAAACTATACTCTTCCTACTTAATTAAACCCTTTGTAAATACAAGAATTAAGATTCTAAAGCAAATGCAAACAGTAAAAAAAAAAAAGGTAGTCTAAAACACCTCCCATCTATATCAATATATTCTGAAAAACAAATACAGTTGCTCCTTGAACACAAATGTGAACTGCAAACATCCACTTGTATACAGATTTTTCTCAATAAACACAGTACAGCACTATAAATGTATTTTGTCTTCTTTATGATTTTCCTAATAACATTTCTTTTCTCTAGCTTACTTTATTATTAAGAATACAGTGTATAACGCATATAACATATAAAATATGGATTAATCGACTGTTTATGTTATTGGTAAAGCTTCCCATGAACAGCAGACTATGAATAGTTAAGTTTTGGGGCAGTCAAAAGCTATACACAAATTTTTAACTACAAGGGAGTCGACAATCCGAACCCCCACACAGTTCAAGGGTCAACTGTATCAAATACTACAGTAAAAACAGCTTAAAGTTAAAATAAGTCTATTGTAGCCACTCTATCATACCACACGCAACCAATTCTGCATAAAGAATGCTAGCAGAGAATAGGTGAGGCTAGCTTTAAGTCATGACTTGAATAAAAGTGTCTAAAAACCTTCAGTTTTCCTAGTCTTAAACTCCTCTTGGCTTTGCTCTAGTCTAGTCTAGAAGTCTCCACAGTAGAGTGCACAGGACAATCCACTGAGATATGGAAGAAATTATTAGCGTGCTGTGCCTATTTTTTTTCAACCTGAAAATAAGATTTCATTTTCACTAAATTTACTGTATGAACTGAAACTGTCACCCTCACATAAACTCAAAAATACACGTGGAGCTGGAGAATGGGGGGAGGCTCAAAGTTTTTCACAGAAATTCCTATTCAAGAAAATCTGGAGATCACTGCTATGAACAGAGAAGGTAGATAAGTCCTAGGAGACAAGTGACTCTAGACCGCATCAAATAATCAAACCTATTTAAGGTGTTCAATACCCTACAGTACATATACAAATAATAATTTTTCAACTGTAATTGCATAATCTATGCTGACAGGAATATAACTTACCTCATCCTGGACTCCACTGGTAGTAGTCAGCTTGCTCCCATCAGTAATTGTAATAATTATTGCTGGCTCCAAAAAAAAAGGGTTTCGTCCCTAAAGTCAAAAACACATTAATTATATTAAGGTCTAGACATCAGCTTAATTTTTCTGAGTAAAAAGCCAATTCTTAGAACACTGTATAAATCCACTTTTCTTGTTATTAAGTTTTATATACTGTATATACCTTTTGTACACTAAAAAAAGATTCAGAAAGAAACATGCACTAAACAGAAGTTAACCTTAAAGAAATGGGATTAGGTAGAGGAAAAGTTAGACTTTTCACTTCTTTCTACATTTTTCTATTATTTTAATTTTTTACAGTGAGCATTTATACTTAAATAACTAAAAGTACTTAATTTTTTAAAAGGAACTCTATAGCTCAATTCTAATAATCTTATTTAGATATTCAAAATTAAAAGACAGTATTTTTCTGAAAAACTTGTTAAAGAGAAAGGCAACATAGTACATGAAGATAACAATGCAATGTAATTTATGCCTGTAAGCAAAACATCTAACCAAGTGACTGGATATATGCACGGAAGAGCTCTAAAATCTGGTTCCATGGGAACACAAGGGCTACTCTAAGGTTAGTGAAATTTAATGATAGCCCAATATGAAAAATTAAGAAGGATGTTACTTCAATTGCTCGGCAAGAGAAGGTACAAAAACAACAGTGACAGAGGCAATGGAAGACAAGTGACACAAAACTCTCAAATGCTCCATATATAAAGTGAAAGAACTTCGGTAACTTCCACTCAAATCTCTGGCCAAATTACTCAGTATGATGATCAATTTTAAGGGACACATTCTATGAGGGAATCAGAAAAACATAAACTTATCTTTTACATATAAATGGCTCTCATTTAAGATATTAAGGCACATTTAAGACAAAATTATGACCAAAGGCTAGAATTTCAAAGACGTAAACCTTGTGTTTGAAAATTATCAAATTCTCTGCCATTAACACATTCAAGAAAGGATGGAATGAAGTTTTGCTGGATATGATGCAGAACAGCATATGACAAATTTTAATGTGTATATGAATCACTTTGATCTTGATAAAATGCATGTTCTAATTCAGTAGGTCTGGTTCAGTAGGTTCCACATTTTTTTTTCTAATGTTTGTTTATATTTGAGAGAGCGTGAGCACGGGAGGGGCAGAGAGAGACAAGAATCTGAAGCAGAATCTGTTCTGTCAGCACAGAGCCCAACACAGGGCTCCAACACTCGAACCGAGATATCATGATCCGAGCCGAAGTCAGACGCTTAACCGGCACCAGGCACCCCTAAGGTTCCACATTTCTAACAAGACTGCAATGTAGGAGATGCTAATGTCCACAAACCATATTTGGAATAGCAAGGATGTAGAAGGGTTATATGCATGTAATATTCTATAGTTCAATAAACTTCCCTTACACTTATATAGCTCTCAGTCACTAGCATATTACAGCATATACTCTATTTGTTAAATGTATTTACAAACACTTCACATACACTGTGATTTTAACTGATCTTCATAAAGTGGGAAGGGGAGATTTGGCAGTTTAAATTTCTTGATCAAGTCATACAACTTGCAGGTGGCATATACATTTTTCAAACAGGTGTCCAGGAAATAATGATTCCAAATGGGGAAAGCAACCTCTGGTCAAATTAAAATATGTTGGCTATAACTTTTAGAAGATTTCGAGTGCATAGAAGCATCCAACTGTTACAGAAGACTTGCAGGGGATTAAAAAAACAAACAAACATGAATTTACCTTCCCTTCCTTCTCCACAACATTCATGGTAAGTGGAATACATTTGGAGAAACATTACACTATACTACCTGTCACACCATTCACCCCCAACATAAATAATAAATTCTAATAATGTAAGTCTTCTCATAGATCTATAAACAGCCCATGTTCATTGTCACTGCTGAACTTCACCTGGTTCCCTCTCGTAAAATGTCTTCCCTTTTCCCTGCCCACAACCCACTCAATTCCGAATTTTTCTTTAAGGCCCAGTTTAAGTCCTCTTCTTCCATGAAGCCTTCCCTGATTAGCCTGCCCTTAAATAATTTATCGTTCTCCCTCTCCAACTTCTAATAGTGGCAGTTTTCAAACTTAATAAAATATAGATACATAGAATGTTTCTTCAAATAAAACTGGATTTGGAGTGGTGTTATGGAGTACATTTTGTCTCTTTTTTTTAAGTACACTCCATGCCCAATGTGGAGCCTAACACAGGGTTTGAACTCACAACCCTGAGATCAAGGCCTGAGCTGAGATCAAGAGTCAAATGCTTAACCAACTGAGCCACCCAGGCGTCCCCACGGAGTACATTTTGAATACTACTTCCCTGCAGCATTTAACCTCTCTCCTTCTCAAATTATTTTTAATTTAAATATACAACACCTTGCACAACAATGTGAAAATACTTAACACTACTAAATTCCACACTTAAAAACGGTTAAGATGGTAAATTGTTATGTGTATTTACTATAGTTTTTTAAAAATACACCGTCTTGTATTGTTCATCATTGCTTCCTGATTCTGAGTAAACTGAAGTCAAGGAGCATGTCATTATTTCTTCCTCAGCACTGAGCACAAAATATTTAAGCACTGGGCACTTAAAATACTCATTGACTCACTGACTGAGGTTTAATACAAACCTGCCCAAGTTCATGGAACCACTGAGAATTTTTCAAACTTGAACAAGCTTTGAAAGAAGATATAGATACTTTACCTATATCTCAATATAAATGAGTGCTTCCCTAGCTTAACACATTAACAACTCATGAATTTGCTAGGATACAAGGGTACACTGCCTCTGTCCTGTGTCAGTCTAGCCATCCACTCTCCATTTACTCATGTTTGTCACTCAAATGTTTACTGAGTGGCTGCCATACGACAAGCATCGTGTCAGGTGCCTGATAATCCAATCTCACCAATAATAAATGTACCTATGTACATAGAACTCTCTTCTCCTGGTCTCTACAAATACCACGATAGATCAAAAATTGGCAAAGGGAGATAAAGAAGGCCAAGATATCCTGATAGCTTCAGAATTATTTTATCTTGCTTCTACCCTTAAGCTACAACTACGTGGACCAAATAATTGGAACAGTGCTTCTGTAGCACCTCTACACCTAACTCAAATTTTCTTCTATATTTTCTGAATGAAAGTCTGACATCAATTTTTATTCCTGTATAAGCACAGTGAGAATTATTCTTCAGAGGCCAGTCGGTTACACTTGTAATTAAAGAACAATGATCTATGACGTATTGAACTTTACGAATGGTGATATGCATCCAAAAACCAGTACATACTTTAAGGACCATCATATCTAAAAATCAAGTTAAAATGTATTAAAATTCAGCAAAGCCTTTGAGTTAAAATGTAAGCTAAATTAAAACATCAAAATATAAGTGACTCTTTCCTTGATAACCAACTTTTAGTTGAAACTTTACTGGAGTCATACACACAGTACTCTCCATAGTGACTATACCTGAAATTACTAATAATCAGGTACTTGACAATAACAATAAAACAGTCATGCGATCTCATTTAACCCTAAAAACATGGTACAGTAAAATATTCACAAGATTAAATAATATAATCCAAAGTTACCCAGCTGGTAACTAGCAAAGCCAGAACCTTATTCCAGTTCTAAATATCATGGTCTTTCCACAGCATCTAAAAGTCCTGTTGGTAGCAACTAAATCCTCTTGCATACAGTTCTACACGAACCTAGACTGTGCCATGTTCACAGAATAATTAATAGTGTTACAATCAGTTTGGTTTTATTTAATATATTCTATCTACAGCAAAATTAACTACAGTGGAGCTATTCCTTTACTTGGTTTCCTGTTGCTTTGTGATTTCTCACCCACAAAAAAAAAATTTTTTTTTTTTTAGAGAGAGAGAGACAACAAGAGACCATAATCCGGGGACAGGAGCAGAGGGTAATTAAGAGAGAAAAGAGAGAATCACAAGTAGTCTCCACACTTAGCACAGAGCCTGATCCCACAACCCTGGGATCATGACCTGAGCCAAAACCAAGAGTCAGACACTCAACCGACTGAGCCACCCTGGTACCCCTAAATTATCTATATATAAATCAATATACCTCTCCCCAACAAAAACACACTGCAACAAAATACAATGTAAACAAAATGGAATGTTTACTTTTGAAAACGAATGTCAACCAACTTTCAGAGAGCATAGGTACAAAAGCAAGGTAAAACAATATTAAGATCTTTAATGACTTTAAATTTTGGAAAATTGAGATAAAGATCAAAGGTAGAAAAAAGTAAAGAAAAATATGACCATCTTCATTTCACCTATTTAATTATTTAACCCTAACATGGCTAATTATTTAATTATTTAATAAAATAAATTACTTAATAATTTAATAAAATAATTATTTAATTATTTAACCCTAACATGGCTAAGATCCCTTCAAGAATCACACTAAAAAAGACAATAGGATTAGTCATGATAAAAATTAGAGTAATAATGACTTACTGCACATATATACAAGAGGACAGTTTTTATTTCTTCCGGAACAAATTATCCCTACCTCTATATAGAAATATAAATGTTAGAATAAATTTATTTAAGCATAAATTTCTAAATCACCTGCAACAAATGATCAGATGATGTTGCTCCAAGACAGTTTTCTTCTCTACAGTTTACACTGCTCCTCCCCCGCCTGTGCAAGTGCATTTATGCTTGGCAGAAGCACGGGAAATAACTGGCATCTTTCTCACACATTTTTACCCAGTAAATTAAAGCACATTTCTGGTTGTCTACCAGTATCATGAGACAATTTTCATGTGTTACAAAAAATAATTTAACATTTCAAGGTCAAAAGTTGTGACTTATAATGTCATTAACTATCTGTTGCCAAGCCAATGCAGTTCAGTAATTCCCAAATCTTTACGTTTTTATTCCTTGTATGTTTATGAAGTCACTCAATTTGGAGACAGTCCATATTAGAATAGACCACAAAATTCACCTTGGTCATAAAGTTATAAATAGCTTTTATCTTAGTTACAAGATCTCCAAAAAAAAATAGTAATATTAGGCTCTGCTACATCAAAGGCAACCAGTAGAGGGACTCTTGCCATTAGCAGAATTAAAATCAGATGGTTCTCTCAGAGCTGTACTTCTTGGTGCAAAGAAATCTAAACATGTCCCTAAAGGATAGAGTGCAAGGTATAATATTCTACCTATTTACTAATGGAAATCTTCTCATTTAGAAAATTTATTTAAAAAAAAAAAAACAACTGATTTTACTACTGGTCAAAAACCTCAGGTAAAAATTCTGCTAAAGATAACATAAAATGCAAATGTTAAGTTCTTGCAATAATTTAATATTACCATGGGGTTAGCCAAAACAATGAAATTAAGGCATAAAATCTCAATAAGAAAATTTAAAGAATTAAATTAAGTAATCTTGGGGCACCTGGGTGGCTCAGTCAGTTAAAGTGTCCAACTTCGGCTCGGGTCATGAGCTCACAGTTCGTGGGTTCAAGCCCCGCATCGGGCTCTGTGCTGAATGCTTGCTCAGAGCCCGGAGCCTACTTCAGATTCTGTGTCTCCTCTCTCTGCCCCTCCTCCACTCATACTCTGTCTCACTCTGTCCCTCAGAAATAAATAAATGAAAAAATAATAAAAAAGTAATCTTACCCACTAGAACCCATTTTTGCAAAAAAGTTTTTGAAAATTTTCCAAAAAAAATTTTTTGAAAATATAAAAGGCTATATTTCCCTCAAATACAAACTAACCCAGTTCTCAGAATCAGAATTTTTAATTTTACCCAATAAATTTAAAATGTAGTGGGGGGGGGCTGGAAGAGATACAGGAATTTTACTGTACTCTTAAATAAGTCTTAACTATTATCTTCCAAAGCAAAAGCAAGGCACCCCTGAGTATTCAGTAAAACTTTCATTGGCTATCTCTGCTATGGTACCAAAGGACTCATTTTCTCCCTGTGCACCATGCTCCATGTTATCAGTCCTTGGAACAACCTCATAAGGACAGCCATAGCAAAGCTACTTTTCCCATGGATTAAAGGGGCTACTGAAGAGAAAATGTGCACCAAATGTCAGCCCACCAGCTCTCCAGTGATGGCATTTTCAGCTACTTACACCTACTATTGTCTAGTTATTTTGCCATATGCCCAGAAAGGTACAGTCAAAAGAAATCAACCAAAGAGATGTTAGGATGTATAATGTCTTACACATATAGGCTAAAAGCGTATTCCCTAGCAAGAAAATCAGAAACTTCCAGAAACAGACTGTGCTTTTTCAACCTAAAACTTCCTTTTCAAGTTAAGTAATAGCAACAACAGCAACTATGTCAAAAGGAGGAAAGAATCGCCGTGAGAAGTAAGTACTGCATCAGTAATGGTTCTCATGCATATGCCACTGGACAAGTACTCAGTAGGACAGCTATTAAAAATTTTTTAACGGTTAAGTTGCTAAACTAGATGTTTAGGTCCCCTATTTACATCTTTGTAAAATCTACATAAGAACATAAAGCTGGCATTATCAATCCTATTTTCCTCTACTACCATATCTAAAAAAGAGGTAACAATATATGTTCCTCTAAAATATGACCAACTACTTCATTCTCATTTAGAAATGCTGACACTCCCTATATAATCTGTCAAAATTCAGATTCTATAGAGAAAATATAAAACACAGAAATATTAATATTATTGTTCTGTGTTAGATATAGATGTCATCTACTTCATAATATTCATCTCCTTTAAACTTATTTCTAAAAGAAAAATATCTTAGGATGCAATTCACTTCCAAAGACTTGTCATAATACTGATAATAAACACAATTACAACTACATAGAAATGAGAAAAGCAGCTTTTAATACATACTTTGCAAATACAACTAGTATATATAACATTTAGTTCAGTATTGTTCAACTTCAGGCAACTGCATACCACAACCAGAATTTTGTCAATATCTGCTTATTACCTGTACTAATATTTATGTACTCAATATTTCCCTTGAAGTCAGTTATTTTATTTTTGCCTCAATCTATATCAATAAGATCTATGAAATCACAGTTTTGATGTGCTAATTATATCTTCTATTCAATAATTCACTGTCGTTAATACAGTTTTGCTTCTTTTAAAGGGTGGGAGGTTCGTTGTATTACAGGAATGAATCACAACTGGTTAATTAAACATTCCAAACAAAATATATTAATTATTTAAGTCAATAAAGGCCTGACAGCCTTATATTTAAATCAATATTCCAAGGCCAGAATTACAAGTTTTATGTTTGTTTTAGAATTTAAGATTATTACTTTTATAGTTATGATCTCAAGTGGTATGGCAAAAATGAGTCTTTTGATAAAAAAAAAAACTCTAAAATATTCATCTTAGGAAATTAGTGCTTATAAAAAAAAATAGCACCTCTGAATATATAGAAAAGATCTCTGAAAGGGGAGCCTGGGTGGCTCAGTTGGTTGAGTGTCCCACTCTTGATTTCAGCTCAGGTCATGATCCCAGGGTCATGGAATAGAGCCCCACATCAGGTTCCACGCTGACCATGGAGCCTGCTTAAGATTCTCTCCCTCTCCCTCTCTCTCTCTCTCTCTCTCTCTCTCTCTCTTCTCCCCACCCCTGCACTTCCCCCACTCTCTCTAAAAATAATAAATTTTTTAAAAGATTAAAAAAAAAAAATAAAAGATCTCTGAAAGATACATTACAAACTGATTAACCATGGCTGCCTCTGAACAATGGAAGTGAGCAACTGTGTAACTTTCTATAATGCTTGAACTTTTTAACCATGTGCATTTATTACACATTCAAAACAAGTAGTCAAAATTAAAATGTGCTTAGTATCTAAAAATAAACCTTTAAAAATCTGCTAGTGTATGAAAACCTAGCATCTTAGAATAAATTAAGGTCTATAACTACAGAAAAACATCAAAATTAAACAATTAAAATTCCACATTAAAATATATATTCTTTTAGTTTCAAGTAATTCTATTATACAGTTGTGTACAAATACAGTTCCTTTACCTAACCATACAATTCCTTATGTTAAAAATATTAGCATCATTAAAAACAGATGGAATAAGACTTAAGAAAAGGCCAGGGGAATCCCATATATTTATTTTAATATAACGACCAAGAGCAATATCCTAGAATTTGATTCAATTAATAAACCAAACAGCAATCATGTAAGAAATACTACAGGAGCGCCTAGGTGGCTCAGTCGGTGATCTCACGGTTCACGGGATTGAGCCCCAGGTCGGCTCTGCACTGACAGCAGAGCCTGCTTGGGATTCTCTCTCTGCCTCTCCCCCATCATGCTCTCTTTTTCTCAAAAATAAACAAACACGGGGGAAAAAAAGAAATACTGTAAGAACTGAAGAACAGTTTGACTTTAGGACAAAAATGTTAAGGAAACTCCATAACATACAGGGCTAAGAAATACTGCATCAAAAACCAGGAATATAAATTCAATAGGTCTAAAATATTAAATATTTAATAACTTCACAGAATTTGAGTTTTACATTTGAACTGGAATCTAAAATTTAAATAAGATTATTCTACAAATAAATAACTGGTTTTGGTAATATTTAAACAGTAATAGCAGTAAAAAAAAAAAAAAAAAAATGGGGGGGTACCTGTGTGGTTCAGTAGGTTAAGGGTCCAACTCTTGACATTGGGTCAGGTCATGATCTCACAGTCATGAGCAAGCCCTGCGTCGGGCTCTGTGCTGAGCATGGATGAGCTCATGTGCTGCTTGGGATTCCCTCTCCCTCCCTCTCTCTGACCCTCACCCTGCTTGTTCTCATTCTCAAAATAAATAAACTTAAAAAAAAATACTAACATTCTAGATTAAAAAAAAACCTAATATGCTCGTTATATTAAATGGACTAGGTAATATTAATTTGGGAAAAAATTCCAGCAAAGAATGTAATAGTAAACATGTTGCAAACATTGCAGAAAAAGAAAAAAAAAAAAAAAGCCAGGATGAAAACCTATTTTCAAAGACAGATGAAGTTATATATAGCAATAATGCTGAAAATTAATTTGACATCAATAAATCACACAGACCTACCTATACTATCCAGACTAATCATCTCCTTGAGGTGTTGATTACCACCAAATGTATAGATATTACCTTTGCAAAAGTCTGGTTAAATCATGTCTTTAACTATTAAGAGCTATTTTTTCCTAAACATCTACACATATGTTCACAAAAAAATCATTCACACACACATCAGCTCTCCTACACAGAAGATGGAATTCAACCACAGGATTCTATGTAAGTATCTTCATGACTACAACTGAAAATGAGAAGGAACTGCCTAATAAATGTTTCATGTCAGTAAAGTTAGAAATAAAGCATTAAATTTAATAAAGCAAAAAAAATTCATGATAAGCACTTGGAAAAATTGACAGTCTATTTTTTCCCATGTGCTATAGCTGAAGGCCAACTGAAAATAATTTAATTGGATAAATCATAATTCGAGATTAGTTTTAAGGGGCTCTGTTTTGTAAAAAAAAAAAAAAAAAACATGAATTTTCACTTTTTAGGAAAGAATTGATGGTAACCCAATTTCAGAAGGTTTTTTAGAAGGAACTATTAAAATTTCTCCAAATCCATTACGAAAGGTATTTGTACTCTGTACTCCCTAGGCTCTGACTCAAACATTTACTGATGCTTAGTACTAAGTCCCTTCCCAAGTGTTTATAGATTTAAAATTTTCAAAATAGGTGACATGTTTAGGAAATGAGAAACGAACCACATAATACTTGGGCCTTTCGCCAAGAAAAGTATATAAGCCCTTCTAACTATACATACAAATCCACAAAGGTTTTACCTTAGAAATGAACCTCATGAAAAAGCAGAGGTCATATGAATGACTGGATAGTTGTCACACGTTTTTGATAGTTGCTCTAAGCTCATTAAAATGGAAGCTCTATGAATGACTCTTTTTTTTTATTACATTAAGAGTTACATTCAATATAATGTTGTTTGAGATTAGACATTGTCCCTTCTGGATTAACAATAAAATTTACATATAAAGACCTTTTAAAATTTTTTTTAATATTTATTCATTTTTTGAGAGGGAGAGAGAAAGAGCACATGTGCACGTTAGTGGGCGAAGGGGAGACAGAGGAGACAACAGAATCTGAAGCAGGCTCCAGGCTCTGAGCTGTCAGCACAAAGCCCAACACGGGGCTCGAACCCACGAACCCACAAGATCATGACCTGAGTTGACACTTAATCAAGTCTGACACTTAATCAAGTGAGCCACCAGGCACTCCAACATATAAAGACTTTTTGCTCTATTATCTGATTTAGGCCCAATTTTCTGAATGCAATTTCTTGGTTTTTCTAACTTACTGCTTTGAGAAATGGATTGACAACTAAAACTGTACAACAAAAATTCAAAATTTTACATTAGCTTTTACCTGCCAAAGTACATAAATGACCAGGAATTACCACAACTCAGGCATTATCAGAGGCCACAAAGACATCATTTTGCTTACTCTCAATAATCCAAAAGGACTGAATGCTGTCATCATCTTGTAGATGGAGCCTTTGTAACATCACTTACTGAGGTTTGCAGCCTAACCTTTCACAGAACACAGAATCATCTTCAATTCCGGGGATTAAAAATAATCTATTGTTGGGGCGCCTGGGTGGCTCAATCGGTGAAGCATGCGACCTCAGCTCAGGTCATGATCTCGAGGTCAGGGAGTTCAAGCCCTGCGTTGGGCTCTGTGCTGACAGCTCAAAGCCTGGAGCCTGCTTTGAATTCTGTCTCCCTCTCTGTCTGCCCCTCCTCCCCAGTTCACGCTCTGTTCTCTCTCTCAAAAATGAATACACATTAAAAAAAACAAAACAAAACAAAAAAAAACTATTGTTTTTAATCCTTTCAGAATAATTGTTGGTATGCTTCCAGTGTTCAAACTCGAAAATAACCAGAAGACTTTGTTGATGTTTCCTAATATCTAACGAGGTTTCCTTTAACATGCCAGCATCAATACTGCCATTGAGGAGTTTCAAAGTACATTACTAGTAGCTAATGCTACAATTACTTTTTCTCACATACTCAGAACTGTTTTCATCACTGTAACAGTTTGTCAGACAATATAATCCTTCTGAGGACCTTTACTATGAGTCCCTCAGCTTATCTAGGCAAAAGCAAAAAATGGAAAATGTTAAAATGCCATATCCTTTTAAGGAACAGATTAAAAAAGCAAGAGTGCATAGGAACAAGAATAAATCTTGATAAGACACCACTAGCCTGATATAAATTTGTCCCTTGGTTACAAATAATCCTCTTAATTGTAAGATTCTTATGTTAAAATATTTTCTTATGTGCAACTATACCTCAATATACCAATCATCGGATTTTAGATCACGTATGCTCTAAAAAAGAACTATTATCATATAGAAAAAAATCCTTCCTAGGCTTATCCTATTTTTCCCACATAAATCTACATTACAAATAATAAAAGGGATCATAACATTTCACATTCGACCTTTCTTCTGTACAAGAACATCCTCCCTCCACCCCATCCCAACCAACACCAACTCGTATTCTAAAATATACTATTTACAAAGCCCTAGAAATGGACTCAGATCTAAGTTTCCTCAAAAAATTAAAACCTTCTTTCTCTGAAAATCGGAAAACATGTTTGCTTTATTAAATTAAACATGTTATCAAACTGTTTTTGAACAAGAAAGAGATTTTGGAGAAAAAACTTTTCAACACCAAGGGGAAAATATTTTTGGAGCTTCAATTTAAAGCCAAAACCATCATGTTTGTTCCTTATGGCACAAAATTTTACGTTAGCTGGAAATACTGGCTAGCTAATTCTAGCTTCTTACGATGTTTATGATGGATAGATGTTGGGTTATGGAACTTCTGTCAAAGGTTTCGGATTACAAAGCTTTGCCCTGTTAAGTGTTTAACATAACATTGGGCACGACAGTTAATCATCGTCATCTGAGTTCCTACCATGTGCCAAACAGGCACTTTGCTAAATGATTAATATTTCTAGTTCTTACAAAAATTCCCCAGAATTATGCTATTTTCACCATTTGGTGGATAAGTGATTTGAAGTTCAGTGAGGCTAAGGGGACTTGTCAATACAGCCTAAGCTAGTAAGTGGCAGAGCCAGGCACGACCAGTTCTAATGAAGCGGTTCTTTCTGTACCACACTGCTTATACTGAAAAAAGCTGTATAACATACCATGTGCCCACAATTCCAGTTTTTAAAATGCAAATAAAAGGAAATTCATAAAAATGAGAATAAGTGTTACAATAAATTACATTCCATACCACTTAATCTTCACCACAATCCTGCAGCATAGATCCTTTCACCTCATCTTCCTAATGAGGAAACTGAGGCTGAGAGGTTACATGACTGGCCTGAACTCACGGATGGAGTGGGAACAGATAGAACCAATCAGAGTTTTCTAAATCTTAAAAGACGATGCTAAGAGGTTTTCAAAATTATATCTGGGCGCCTAGGTGGCTTGGTAGGCTAAGCATCCAACTCTTGATTTTGGCTCACTCAGGTCGTGATCTCACAGTTTGGGAATCTGAGCCCCACAAAGAGCTCCATAGCGAATCCACACTGACAGTGAGGAGTCTGCTTGGGATCTTGTCTCATATTCATATTCTCTCTCTCTCTCGCTCTCTGTCTGTCTGTCTCACTCCCTCTCCCTCTCTGCCCCCTCCCCAGTGTGAGCAGGGAAGGGGCAGATAGAGAGGGAAACAGAATCTGAAGCAGGCTCCAGGTTCTGAGCTGTCAGCACAGAGCCCGACACAGGACTCGAACCCATGAATCGCAAGATCATGACCAGAAAGTAGGACGCTTAATCAACTGAGCCACCCCAGGGCCCCCAACGTTCATATTAACTTTTTTCCAAGGGAGTGGGGAGGAACTCCAACTGCATATAACAGTATTTTCATAGTGTTACAAGAAAGGCTAAATGTAACAAACTGGCAAAATGAATTGCCTGGTTTTCACCAGAGGAATTGAAAGAAAGCATATTCCAGTAGAGAACCACAGACATACCCCTAAAAAGGGACTTATATCTATTGGTTACACTTGTAAATAAAATTTGTTCTTTAATAACATACAAGTTGCTAATAAAAAAATCTGTATAACTGTTCCATAACCATTTTTAATCTTTTAAAATATTTCATAAGTGTAAAGAAATCAGCCTTCTAAACTTTTCTGGGCTTTACTTTCTTCATGTATAGAATGAGGAAGATGGACTAAACTTCTAACAGCACTTGCAATTCTAAAGTCCCATAAAACAAAAGTCATAATGATACATAAAGTCCAATGAAAATTTCTGTCAAGAGATACAAAAGTTCAATCTTGTTCTCAAGAACGTATATAAAAATTCGCTAAGCTTCACACTTAAGATTTGTGTATTTAAGTTGTACCTCAATAAAAAAGTTGGGGGAAAAAGAATCTGCTTCTTCTGACAAACTAAAACAGAAAAAACTTTAGTATTTTGTCTATGGTCTGGGACCATGTTTAAATTAAGAAAATTAATAACACTGCTAAATAAAAATTAAGTCTGCATAAGGGCAATACTTTTTTTTAAATGAAAGAACACAGGGCTAGTAACATATGGGCACTGCTGAAGCAAATGAAAAAAGACCAAGATGATTTTACATACACGTTAGAAACTTGAGTGAAGGGTTATATTGGCTAAGGGTTATTTTAAATATTTAAAGAAATTTCAAGTTATAAAATATTGCACAATCTCTTTGTAGAAACCTATGACATGAACGTGTCTAAACAGTTCTTTCCTTACTCCTGACCACAAATGACCTTAAATCAACTTAAAATACTTGAAAAGTAGAATTCTTTCATTCAAATATTACATTTGTTCCCAGCCTTTTAATTTTCAGTTGTACATAATTTAATATGTAATTATTGACATTCCCTTGCATGAAGGGAAAATAAAATTCTCTTTGAAGAAGTAAAACCTATTATTTTTTGCTTTTTATACTTATAATTTCTTACACAGTAAGAATTACACAGTAATTTCTAATTAAGAATGCAATAATGTCCTTTGGATATCCTTTTTCATTTTCTTTTGAAAGATCATGACAAAGCAATTTTTTGATCCTTCAGAAAACAGATTTAGAGCATATTATGAAGAAAAGTGACAGTAAGTGTTTTCAAAGAAAATAAAATCTAGGTCTTAAAATTTTTCATTTAAATTACCACCTTTAAAACTAATACTCAATAGGAAATAAATCATACCCACTTCATGCTACTTTAAGCTCAAACCTTCTTATTAAAATATCCCTTGATATACGACAGAGGTGTTCCTCAAAGGTCCCTTGCAAAACAAACTTGTGTAAATCTCATCTTAAACGCACTAGGGGAGCTCCCATTTGAGAGAATCCTACAACATGTGCTTTTGTTCTATGTAAAGGTCCCTTCTTCTCTAACTTGTATTCCTACAAAAAAGAATGACTTTCTGACTTATCTGAACCTTACAAACCATCCCTATGCTTCGTCATATTTATCAACTGCCATTAAGACAACTCGGCCAAGTGATAGTATTTACTTTCCACACTGCTTTCTCAGGAAGCAATACAAAGCCCAAGGGGAAAAAAAAATACATATTTAATAGGCTGTTAGATTTCAAAGCATGTAATAAAATTCTGCTTTAAAAATCACCACATTTTTATAACCAAAATTTCAAATTTAAGGTCAAAAAATAACAGAAAACTAGAGGTAAACAAACTAACCTATTGAGGGGAAAAAAGCTTTGTGTCTCCTTGGCACTTGACAAGTTTGAAAGTACATTTTTAATATACCATCCCATTTAAACCTCTAATCATTTCTATAATAACAGTACAATGGCTTCATTATTAGTAATCTGGAATATGAAGAAGCAGAGACACAGGGTGGTAAAGCATGTTACACAGTAATTCAATATCAAGGTCAGGACTGGGATTCCAATTTTCACATTCCTGGCCATTGTGCTTCTTTTATCCAGTTAAAAAAGATGGAGAGAAAAAACTTTTAAGCAAATTTGACTGTAGAGCCCCCTATCCATCAGTAAGAATTATGAGCCAATAAAAATTATTGAAGATAAGTTTAAGAGGTTTATAAGAAGTTCAAGGACTGGCCAAAAGCCTTTCAATGGGGGAAAGGAGAGTCTCTTCAAACAAACGGTGCTAGGAACACCAGATGTCCACAGGCAGAAGAATGAAGTTGGACCCTTACCATACACCATATACAAAAATTAAGTCAAAATGGATTAAAAACTTGAATGCAAGACCTAAAACTAAAACTCCTAAAAGAAAATATAGGGGGAAAGCTTCAGAGACATTGGGTTTGGCAATGATTTCTTGGAGAGGATACCAAAAGCATAGGCAACAAAAGAAAAATTAAACTGGACTCCATCAATAATTAAAACTTCTGTCATCAAAGGACACAATCAAGAGTGAAAAGGGAACCCATGAAATGGGAGAAAAACTTGCAAATCACGTATCTGGTAAGGGGTTAATATCCAAAATATTTAAAGAACTCCCACAACTCAATGACAACAACAAAAACCAAATAACTTAATTAAAAAATAAGCAAAGAACTTAAACAGACATTTCTCCAAAACCAATATACAAATGACCAACCAGCATATGAACAGATGCTCAATATAAATAATTGGGCAAATGCAAATAAACCAATAAGATATCACTTGTATCTATTATGATGGCCAAAATCAGAAAAACAGAAAATAGTGTTGACAAGCATGTGGAGAAATTGCAATTCTTGTGCCCTGTTAGTGGGAATATAAAACAATTGCAACCACTATGGAAAATAGAGGAGTTTTTCAAAAATTTAATAAAATTACAGGATCCAGCAATTCCACTTCAGGGTATATATTCAAAAGAATTGAAAGCAGGATCTCAGAGAGACATTTGCACACCTTGTTCATAGCAGCATTATTCAAAATAGCCAAGAGGTGGAAACCCAAAAGTCCATCATGGATGAATGGATATGCAAAACGTGGTATATACATACAATGAAATATTATTCGGTCCTAAGAAGGAGTATAAAATCTTGAAATAAGCTACCACAGCGATGAATGGTGAAGACATTATGCTAAGTGAAATAAGCCAGTCACAAAATGACTAACACTGTATGATTCCATTTATATAAGGCATCTCTAGAGTATTCAAATAGAGATAGAAATTAGAATTGTGGTTGTCAGGGACTGGAGGGAGGAAAAAATAAGTTATGTTCAACTGGTATAAAGTTTCAGTTATGAAAGATGAAAAAGTTCTGGAGACTGGTTGCAAAACAGTGTGAATATACTTAATACTACCAAATTGTACACCTAAAAATGATTAAGACAGCAGGCACCTGGCTGGCTCAGCAGGAAGCCCAGGGGACTCTTGATTTCTGGGTTGAGTTCAAGCCCCACACGGTTATAGAGATTACTTAAATAAACGAACAAGCAAACAAAACAACGGTTAAGATGGTAAATTTGATATTATGTGGGTTTTCTTTTTTTTTTTTTTTACCACAATTTAAAAATTAGGAAAAAAAGAAAAAAGTTCATGGACTTAAAAATTTTACAAAATACCATTCACCACTCTTTCCAGTTCATACTCAGCACAGAAGCACGTTCCAGTATAAAACTCTACTTTCTTTTGAAAAAAAATGTCTACAGGTCAATAAATATAAAACTACTGGTAATATATTTCTTGACAGCCTAAGGGAAACAAAAAACCCAAATGGGAATCAAGTTTTCATTACTTCACCTACATTACAAGAAAAGCCTGTATTTTGTACTACCTTAGTACTAAATAGATACTGCCTGGGTAAAAGGAAAAAAGTAGTATTAGAACTCTACCTGAATTTGCTAAGTTCACAAATATTTATGATGAAGAAAAAACTGGTTAAAATTCTTCTCCCTAAGATTCATTCAATTTGATCTTGTCTAAAAAGTTACTATTTTTCAAATGAGGTAAAACTTGGCATTGAAAATCCTTTAAAAAATTAAACACATATTGTATCTGCTTTTAGGTACTGCTCAAGGATTCTCTTCATCAGATTTTCGGTGGTTCTCAAAAGATCAGCATTATTTGAAACTCTGGTGAATACATGTAAAAAACACGTGTGTCACATTTAGCTGCAATGATAAACAATTTAAGTGTTGCTATAATATCCAAGGAAAAGACTAGAAAGAAGCTATACTTTGTTCCATGATTGCAGAAATATCAGCAAATGGTACAGATTTTCAAAATTAAATATTTATACGGACTTCTATACGCAAGGAAGTTTTTACTGGGATATCCAAAGTGCTTGAAGAAAACAATCACCAAGATGTGTTTTTTTTTCTCAGCTACTTTAACCTTACTTACACCCTACAAAGTCTGTTAGTATCCTAATTACTAACATCTCAAAGACGATTTATTTGTAGATATACTTACTAACTTAACACAAGCAATACAGACATTGAAAATATCCTTGGGATTAGTTATGGAAAATCACATATGTACATGTATGGGGGGGTGGGGAGTAGCTATGGGGGTATCTAATATATATACATATACATCCACATTTAGGTATTTAAGAAAGTCATTCAGAAATGTACATAAATGTTTTTAGATGCTCTCTAAAAATATGCTCTGTCCCTCTCATCTAGCTCATGTTATCTCATTTCCTTTCACGTACTAAAATTATATACAAGTATTTAGTACTGTGGGTCCTACAGATCCTTGTAGAGTATGAAAGGGGAAGTATTTATGTAAAAACACAGGTTACAGAATAAAACTATTCCACAGAAAACAGGCAAACACAAAGTACTCTTAACAAAGAAAATACATGAACTATATTTAGTGTTAAGTATTTGAGACATCCAAAATTCTTGATAATCTATCCTTTAACAGAAAATGTGTAATATTTAAATCAGCGAAATAAAGACTTATGGTGAGAAATATCTCTGGGAAGATGTTTTCTTCTAATTAAGTGCTTTACTCATTTTCATTTGAAAATTATGGCTTCCTCAATTATTTTAATGCTAGTCTCATTTTTATGTGCCAATTCAGGACATAAGCACTAGTACTACTCCATGCATCCTTGCTTACTCATCAAAATAACTGAGAAGCATTATCCCTCCCCCTTCTTGAATTAATAAATCCGAACATGCAAAAGCATCCTAATCTCCAGGCTCTTCTCTTGGTCAAAGTGGTAACAGCCCAGCAGGACCACCTTCAACCTCAAACATCATAACGCTTTACAGATAAGAACTTAAGCATTCTCTGGTGGAAGATGGCAACTGGGAAAAGGAAAATACAAGTTTAAATTGCAAATGTCCTCAGCCTCTCCAAGACAATCAGCTTCTCTAAAGAAGCACCCTAAGAAATATTTTTAATAGGTGGCAGGAGGTAAATGTGTGTAAATGCCTTATGAAATATGATGCAGAGAAACAGGAAGCAGTTCTTCCATACATTGACACCCGGAAAACCAAATTAAGAGTAACCAAATAATGGCAAGTTTCAAATTTGTCTTTGAACTCAAAGAAGCTTGGATCAAAACCTTCACCAATAGGCCTGTATATCACTACATATAACAAAGAAATAGAAAAGGGTAAGAAATCTATTTTACAGATTCTTGGCGGAAAAAGTTCATGACAAACCTACCTAAATTACAAATATTGCAAAATAAAACAGGGTAGAAAAACTTAAAGATTTATGTGGTAAGAAAACAAGCATTTACTGAATTAAACAATGGAGGTGCAATTCAGTAGAACTAGAACAAAATGACTCTGAATCATGTATACTTAAATGCTATAGGATTATATTCAGCCCTTTCCAAAAATGTTTAGGTGCCCAATAGGTACCACTAAGCAAAGCATAAACATTTCTAAAACAAGGGAATAATTCTGTTTCTTCCTATATAAAGCAACCAAAAGTTATAATCACTGGAAATTTTCCTGAAATTTGTCAAACTCATGAAAATTGTGGCTCATAGACCTTGAGAAAAGAACAAAATGTATTCCTAAATGTATCATTTGTGGCAATAATGTTTCTGCACTACAACTTAAAAATTAAACTTGGAACTAATATTCCTTTGTTATGTGTAACATTACACATTCACCAGTATCTTTAATTTTCCTGGCCAGCAATCTCAAAAATTACAATGGACTACTTTGCCTTATTTCATAGTGAACCATCATATTGGGGGGGGGGGGGGGGGGGGAGAGAAAAAGAAAATTCAAAAAGCCTCTTTTCCAAAAGTATGGAGTTCAAAAATAATAACAGCCTCTGGACCCATGATTTAATTCAGAAGCGAATTCAGAATTCTTCCTGCATAGATGCTTACTGTGGATGCTTCAACAGCTGAAAAATGTTAATGTACTCAGTTACTGCACTCCAATGAAAATCTTACCTTTCAGAATAACTATAAAATATGGTTAAATTAAACCCCGACAAAAACAAAAATTCCTCTGATGTTTTTACTAATAAAAAAAGTGAAACCACTAGTCAACTAGTGTCCAGAAGTCACTGCAGGAGTTGCACAATTGCCTGTGGGTACACTATCACAGAAACTGAGCGTGGTGAGGCAGAAAGTTTTCCCCTTTTATAACCTGAGTGAACTTCAAGGGATTAAAACCAAATTCATGTCAATGCTACAGCACAAAAATTCAGACTCTAATTCTGAATACAAATACATTTTAAGAAAAAAAAAAAATGAGGGCTTTAAAGCCAGTAAAATATGGTCAGTTTCACTTTTGTAGTATGTGCATATCGTACTTTAATCTGAAATGCTTCATACTTGTATTTCATGTTATATAGGTTTTGGACTTGACAGTGTTTCTCCACAAAAAGAAAAATCAACTGTTTTTCCACCTTAATATTCAACCTACCTGCCCATAGTTGTCTATGCCAGTTACTAATCTATTTAAATTTAATAAATCAAAAGCTGTCCTTAGGGATTGGCCAAGAGTCGTAAGTCCTTCAGCCTGAAGGTTTTTCAGTTCATTCATAAACGTTGCATGGTTTTCCTTCCATCCGGCCTGTAAAGAAAATGTAAGAATTTTTTTTTTCATCCTTTAAAGCCATGTACACATGGGCAGCCGTTACAATATGCCGTTCGCCAAGGAGCTGCTTTGCTTCACTTTACAGTATGGTTAGATTAACGTGTTAATACCGTATCACCGCCAAGGAAACTCTCTTCAAAGGTGGCCAAGGATAAACCTGCTTGCTCTACAGCTTTTGGTGGCTAACAGCCTTAATACTTTATAACTTCCCTGGGGAATTTACTCCCGAACCTACTACCCAAGATTTGGGCATGCAAAAGGTACTGGTGGAAAGCAGAAGTGGGCAGGACTTCGGAAGTTAACCTGCAGCTGTCCCACCGGCCCGCGGCCCTGTGAGGAAGAATCCGAACACCAAGCTCCGCAGCCCCCCACCCGGCTCGCTCGCCAACCAGGGCGAGCGCGGCCGAGCCCCGGGCCGAGTCCCCTTTAATGCAAACCCGGGCTCGGCGCGGCCGGGCCCGGCTGTCACTGGGGCTAACTTGAATAAATATCCCCCACAGTTCATTGCTGCCGCTCACGCCGCGGAGGGGAAATGTCGGCCATGTTGATCGCAGCGCCGCCGCCGCCGCCGCCGCCGCCGCCGCCGGGCCGGGCTGGGGAGGGGACGGCGGTGGCCCAGCGACTCCGCGCCGCGCCAGGACGCTCCGGAGCGGGGGAGGGGGTGGGAGCCCGCAGGGGAAAAGACCTCAGCGCCTGGAGCACAGCGGGTGGGGGAGGGGAGCATAATGAAGGGTGAATGGGGGGGCGGGGAGGGCGAGCGAGGAAGGAACAGGGAAGGGAAGGGGGAGGGCGAGGGCTGTTACCTTGATAGCATAGGGCGGCTCTTCGAAAGTGACCAGCATATACCTGTCTCCTCTGCTGGCAGGGTCCCGGGCACGGAGCTGCGGGAGAGCGGGTGGGGGACAGGAGAAGGAACAGGGCGGGCGAGAGGGAAGCACAGAAGCGAGGTTACGATGCGAAGGGGCGCCGAGCGGCCCCGCCGCCCCCCCCCCCCCCCCCACAGTACCGCACACGCAGCGGCCACCCCTCCACGCCGCCCCCCACACACAGATCGGCCCCCACACACCGCCTGGAGCCCGGGCCTGGGCCGAGCCCGGCTCGCAGCGCCCGCCCGCCCGCCCGCCCGCGCGGTGGGGGAGGGGGTCCCCGAGCCCGGCAGCTCCCGCAGTCAGGTCCCCGACACCTCCGCCTCGCCGCCCCCGGCCACCCTCCCCCCCCCACCCCTGCCGCCCGTGGGTCGCCGGGCCCGGGTCGCCGCCCGGGCTCGGTCAGTCGGTACCTTCATGAAGGTCTCTACCGCGCCTTTGGCCGTGTCCAGGTAGGTGGTGCCCAGATGGCTGCGCTGGTTCATAGAGGCAGACGTGTCTATCAGGAACAGTAAGATGGGCATAGTGCTGGCCGGGGACACCGGGGCCCGAGGTGGAGAAAGAGGAGATGGTAGAGGTGGAGGCGCCGGTGGCGGCGGCGGCGACCGCCGCTACGCGGGGCGGGGGAGCGCGGCCCCCGGGAGGAAAACACCGTCTGGGTCTTTCCTCCGGCTGCGGGGAGTTTCTCCCCGATAGTTGAGAGGAAACTCCCCAGACCCAGTCCTCCCCGTCGTACCCCCGCCTCCGCCTCCTCCTGCCTGCCTGCCCGCTGGGGCGGGCGCCCGGCCGTCTGTCTGTCGGTCGGTCGGTCCGTCCCCCCCGCCTCGGGGGTCCCGTCCCCGCTCCCGGCCCCTGTGTGTGTCCCAGCGGGAGACGGGCCTGGCTCCCCACCCCACCCCCGGTGCAGGGAGTGGGGACCTGGGAGCTGGCGAAGAGGGGAGTGGGCTGAGGGGAGATTGGCCCTGGGGCTGTTGGGAGAAGTTTCAGGGACTCCCTCCGCACCCCGGCGGTGTCACCACTTTCTCAGCCCCTCTCGCTACTGAAGCGCTTTTCTCTCTCACACTCCGGTTTTAACTCGGGCAGGGTCTGCAGAGGCTCCGCCCCTTGACACGTCCTCGAGCCACGTGACGCACCGCCCCGTTATCCTATTGGCTAATCCCAAGCTCCTCATTAGCATATTCAAACAGCTCAGGGGCGGGGGAAGCTTGTAGGCCGGCTCCGGGAACAGTTACTGAGCACGCGCGGAGGCGGGGCATCGGGTGCGCGCGAGAGCGAGCGCAAGGGACGAGCAGGCGGGCCAGCAGACGCGGAGGCGGGCTCCGGGAAGGGGCGGGGACCGACCGCGGAAAGACCGTGGCGTGGGGGGAGGGGGCCGCGGCGGCGCGCGCGGGGCGGCCGCGGATGTGAGTCTGCGCGTCAGTGCCGCTGGCCTCTCCTTGGCTGTTGGAGGTGATAGGGGTCGGAGGAAGGGAAATGGAGGCTGGCCTCACCTCCCCTTGCGAGGTCGCTGTATCAAACCCCTTCCCCCGAGGGCGAGTGAGGAGGGGATGAGTAAAGTAATCAAATACCCGCTTAGAAGGGGGCCGGCCCGCGCGGTCTTCCCTCCGAGGAGAGCTCCGGGGCCTGCGGTCGCCGGAGGAGGTTCCTTAGGCCTGGGAGGGCCGGCCCCTGCGCGGGCGGGCCCGGGGCGGGGGAGGGGAAGTGAGAGGTTGTTTATGACCTGGGACTAATCTCCGCCAGTCCCACCGCTCCCGGCGGGGAGTGGGGATGAGAGGCCAGCTTCGCCCGCAGTCTCGCTCGGCCTTGGGGAGCGACCTAGGGTGAGGGCTGGACCCGGAGCACACCAGGAGCCCTCGGTGGAGGACCCAACAAAAAGAGGATTAACCTTCTGTTTTCCTAACTCAGCCCTTTAAAGGACATGGGGAAAGACTCAAATATCGATAAACAGTTTGTTGCGCTTTTTATTCTCGGGGGGGGGGGGGGGGACGATTCTACCAAATAACCTCTGTCAAGCCGAGTTTTCTTAGGACCAAAGAACGTCAATTTCAGAGTTAAAAGGGACCTGAGAAAACCGTAGACCAAGAACTCCTTTTTAAATGGAAAAACTGATTTCAGCTTGCCTAGGTGACAGAGTGGGTTCCTCATAATCCTGCCAGTGCTCTTCCCTTTCACTGCATGCTGTGTCTAAGACTGGTTCCGAATAATGTATGCGGGAAGTCGTTCTTGGTTAAACGAAACCCCTATTCACCCTGCCCGAAGTAATGAATCCTTTCCTAAATGTCCGAGGAACACTGTTCACTCAAATATACTAGTTGAAAAACTGAAGACCGTGCCTGTGTGTTAGAGACACACAACCCTTATAAAGACTATGTAGATGTCTTTAGGGCCTCTCCTGCTAGCCTTACATTTCGATTTTATTTTTTATCCTGAAATTCTTATTTGCCTGCTGATCATTTAATGAAATTGTTCCTATCAGTCTCAACACAAAAGAGACCGGTTTTGTAGCACTTTTTTAAAATCTTGAGTTTCATAACTTGGACTTTTTCCTAATACTTAGGACAACCTCTGAACTTCTTATGAATTTATAGTAGGGCTGTTTCAGTCATACGCTGTTCTGTGAGTATATACGACAGAAGAGAGATTTTTAAGAGATTTGGACTACAAAATAAGATGGAATACAGGTCTTACATCCAATATTTGCTGAGGACCAGTGGAGTTTTAAAATGATTAAAATGTGGACCCTGCCTTCAAAGAGCTTATGGTTTTTTTTAGAAAAATACTACATACATATTATTAGCTACTACAAGGCAGAGAGTGATTAGATGCTAAATAATTCAGAAAAGAGAAAAATGTATTACCCTTGGGTGATGAACATTTTCCAGGGCCAGTATATTTAAGATGTTCCTTAAAGCCACGTTTCTCTGAGATCCTAGATCTGGAGATAAAAAATCAAGAGTTCTTTGAGACTTTAAAATGTGTGTTTTCATTTTAATGACAATATACAAATTGTTACACCAGTTGTAAAGACAACATTTTTCTTTCAAAGTGATAATTTGCAAATGAAAGATTTTCATAGAATTGGCCTTCTGTTTACCAGTGCTTTTCAAGCTGGTCCATGGACTCCTGCCTATCCTAATATGTATTCTCTAGAATGACAGGAATTTCCTTTGCATTACTCAGGTTTGAGAAACACTGCTTCAAAGAATTGGTAGGATTTGAATATGTGGGTAAAGCAAGAGGCAGCTGCTGATGAAAAAGTCCTTTTCGACATTGAAAATGTAGCGAAGAAAGGAAGCTAACAGCAGTGCCAGGGGCTTCCTGGGGAACAGTGTAGTTCAGCTGAGCTGGAGCACTAGGTATGTGAAGAATAGTATTAAGATCCAGAAAGGTAGGTCAGATCTAGACAGTAGAGGGCCTTTATTCCAGACTAAGGATTTTTTTTTTTTCCATATAAATTACAGTTCTTAGTTGGGGTACTAAGGACAAAGCAGTGTTTGAAGGAAATCAAACTCAACTACTGAAGTACATGAGCATGCATTAATAATGACTTTCCCTGTTATAGTTATTTGAAATCATTTCCTATGGAGACATCATGGCTCTTTCTTCCCTGACTCAGTGGAGTTGGCAGATTGTCATAAATGGAGATGTATGGTAGAGACAGTGTTAGATGCAAAGATCAGGAGAGCCAAGTCCAAAGAGCCAACCTAGAGCATAGAACCAGAACCTGTGCTTATGATGGCTTCTGAGATCAAAGACCAGGTTTCCAGTTCAGAAGCCCAGAAGTGCTGGAAGGCAAGGCCAGAGGCAGAACAAGAAAGAAATCAGGACATATATAGGCAGCAAATCAAGAGGCAATCAGAAACCAGGAAGCATTGACGAGTGGTCCCTAGACAGAATTGTGAAATAGGCCAAGTTTATTCTTAGTGACTCTGGTTGACAATTAAGCTATTGGTTGATGATGGCTTAAAGCAGTGGTTTGGGGCCAGGAAATGCACATCAGCATTGCCCACAGAGTTAAAAATGCACCAAATCCCCATACCCAGAGGCAGGTGATTCAGTAGAATTGGGATGGGCCCTGGTCATCTCATTTTTTATAAAGCTCTTTAGGTGAATCTTATAAATAATGCTGATTAAGAACTATATGCTTCAAGTATAAAAATAATGTATATGTCTACAGCTAGTAGTACACACTAAGTAACTTTAAAAATTCACATACCCTTAGAGTTATTACATTTCTTAAAAGAAGTTCTTAAATAAATCTGCAAAGTAAAGGGGAAAAAAAACTATAAATGTGACACTAGTATAGATAACCGTGGATTCGTAGCATATGCTTATTTAAATTGCAGGAATTCAACCATGTTTGACAAAAAATAAAAAGAGAAAACTAAATAGTACCAGAGATTTCCAATCTCTGTGATTCTAGAACAATTCTGGTTTTATGCAGGCTTATTTATCTAAAACATGGCCCCTAAATGTAAGCCAACTATTTCATCAGACTCCAGTGAAAAAAACGGTGAGCTCTTGCAATGCTAGAGGGAGAATGAGTTGGGAGTATGTGCGCTAAATCCTGTGCTGTTGCAGTCTCGGGGATTAGGGAAGGTTTCTCTGGGAGGACATTGGTCAGAAGAGGTATGTGGGAGAAAATTTGCCCTTTGTTGTTGTTTTTTAAAGGAATGCTGCCTAATGCTAGGGCTCCAATTTAAAAGGGAATGAATAAATTATATGAAAGCCTCTGAAGGAGTGGCGACTCTGGCTTCAACAATAGCCTAAATTGTCGAAATAGGGCTATTTTAACAATTAAGAACTGATGAATTAGATTCATTTGTAGGAGCCAACCAGCACCCTGCTAAATTATTTTAAGCCAATTAAGCAGGATAACACAGTTTAAAAATAATTATGTGCCAAGGACTTGGCTTACGGTATCTGGATGTGCCATCTGAACAGAGTAATCAGATGAACCCAATGTTCCTCATATGTAACCTAACAAAGTTTGTTTTGGCTGTCTTACCATTTTCTCAGCTCTCTGCTTTACTCTTTGAGATCACAGTAGTCAATGATGTTGACAGGTTGAGAACATTAAAAAAAAAAGAAAAGAAAACACACACACACACACACACACACACACACGCAAAACCAAGAAGTAATAAGCATAAAAATTGAGATGTGAAACTAGACAGCAGAATGTATTTGGATATTACATATATAAAGAGATTTAATTTTGGTCATCCTAATCAATCCTCAAGGGAAAAAAATGCTACTAAGGGACTACTTCTGAAGAGGAAATTAAACCTTTCCAACAAGCAGTATTTCACAGTAACAGTTGATGGCTCAGAGGATTCAAGATCAGTCCTGGAAATAGACACAACCAAATTGAGAATTAGAATCACAGTGGAGCAGTTTCTCCAGCTAAAGAGCATGACCATTGCTGTAATTCTTTCAATTAATGTTAATTGCATCCCTACTATGTGACAGGCACTATGGTAGGTCATAGAGTTTGTAATCTAATGGAAAGACAGAAGACAGACCAGCATAATGAGACTGCACTATTATGATAAGTCAGCAAACACCAAGCATGATAATAAGACCTGTCTTAAGAGGATTGGTTTGAAAATGCAAGGTTACATACCATATTTCACCAATTCTGAGACGCCACGGGTTCTAAGAAATGCCATTATTTTTGGAACACTGAAAGAAAAAGGTGCTAATTAAACTATGACACAATGGCTTTTTTATCGATTAGAATTTTTCCACAATATATGGAATTCTACCAACCAGGAGCTTTAACAATGGAACATGTTATAAAAGAATACTCCACTATTGTCTTCAGTATTTTCTTCCAAACCATAGGCTTTTATTCTACAAGTTTTGATACTCATGCTTTCTTGATCCAACTAGAAGATGTCAGTGAAAAAGTTTTCAGACCACAATCAGGATTTATATCCTCTCTCTAAATGGTTGACTGAAATGTCTAGGGTTTGCAATTGCCTAGGCCTGCCACCAGGAATAACCATGAATTTTGCACATGTACAGCTACATCACAACTGCCTTCTGGTGACAGCATTGTAAGATGCCATTATTGCAAGTTGGCTTCCAATTTTAGAGATGTTAAAGTAGAAAGAAATGTACATTTTAGAATCGGGAAGATACCATTTAGTGCTGGTAGCTCTTAAAATAAGCATCGTTAGAATACACAAAGAGCTCTGTGAGCACTGGGGATAGAGCAGCTGATCTCACAAAGGAAGTGATATACACTCAGATAGAAATCATATGGGAATGGGACATGTGTGTGGACGTGTGGTGGAATTGAGGCCAGACCTGAAAGAAAGGAGAGACAGAGCTGAGCTGATCTCTAGGGGAAGCCAGAGTTTATCCATTTACTTTACTGAAGTTGAGGAAAACATTTGTGGTTTGAAATGCTAATACGTATTAACCCTCTGAGAGGGTTTCATGTCCAACTAGGAACTTTTGAATTTTATCTTTGGGTGATAGGGAAACCAAGTTTGGGGGGAAGGGAGTGATATAATCACATTCTCATTTTAGAAAGATGACTTCAGTAAACAGTTGGAAAGGAATGATTAGAACGGAAAGACCATGGCAAGGAGACCGGTGAGGCAATTTCTGCCTCACTACTCCTGGGGAAGTGGCACCAGGAAAGAAAGGAGAGGGTCCAAAAGACCTTGAGGTGCTGGAATTGACAGAACTTGGTGAACTAAGTGGATGCAGGCAGAATCATCTATTTTGACATTCAATCCATCTTGTGTCCTGTAAAGTGAATATCACCAAACTATAACTATAGATTCCAATAATAACCAATGGTGTTTTCTCAGTCATTTGTTCAACAAATACCTCTCTAGTGTGTGCGGGAGCTGGGAATTTAGCAGTGAATAAAGCACAGGAAAATGCCTGTCCTTATGAAGTTTACATTCTAGTGGGAGAGGTAGGCAATAAACAAGGTCAATGAGTAACCCTATGCCAAGTGTACTCCATGTGCTAAGGAGGAGGAATAAAGCAGGAAAGGAAAAGAGTGATGCAGAGGGAGGAGTGTTGTGGTTTTAGATATGGAGAGCAGAAAAGACCTCATTAAGAAAATGACATTTGAGCAGAGACCTGAAAGAAAGGAGAGAGAGAGCTGAGCCGATCTCTAGGGGAAGCCAGAGTTTATCCATTTACTTTACTGAAGTTGAGGAAAACATTTGTGGTTTGAAATGCTAATACATATTAAAGTCCTATCTGCTGGTTAGTTTTCTTTGCTGATGCTTAATAAGTATTGTTATTCATAACAAGTGTAATTAATAATGATTTGCTGATAATTATATTCTTATTAATAGCAGTATTCTGATAAGTATTCTTTGCTGACATAGGTTCAGTTATTCATGAAATATTATTGAGACACTCACTTGTCTTCAGGTCAATAGGTACTGTTTTGGATTCTGGGGATTCAGTGCTAAATGAGATAGACCTAATCCCTACCCTCATAGAGTTGCCAGATAAAATCCAGGACTCACAATTAACTCAGAATTTCAGATAATGCATAACTGTTTAGTGATATTACAAATTTAGTAATTTGACATATTATTACAAATTACATGGAACATGTAATTACAAATGTTATCTGGAACATATAGGAAAAAATTATGTGTTGTCTATCTGAAATTCATATTTAACTGGTGTCCTGTATTTTTATTTTGCTGAATCTGGCAATTCTATGACTTCACTGAACTTACAACCTAAGTACCAGAGTCAGAGATTAGTAAATACAGCTGGCATCCAGTGGCCATGTACAACCTGGGAAGGCATAAAATGGAAGGCACTGTGACTCTAAATGTGTGGAGAAAACCTGCCTGCCAAGGAAGAACACCCACCCTTAAGAGCAAGAAATAAACTTGTGTTTGAGCCATGTGTTTTGGATCCATTTGTAACATTCTTTCTTTGTTTTACCAACCTAGCCTAACTAACTTAATGTGTCAGCCCCTGAAGTCTATGGGCATGCCCAAATTTACTCCAGAATCAAAAATTTTCATGTAATGTACCAACAACTAAAAAATATGTATGTAAATAAAAGCAACAGAGAGGTAGGCCAAACCCTTAAAATGCTTGTCCTATTATAGCTTTAAACCTTAGTGTTTTGAAGGCAGTCACGAAGTACATCAGAGCAATATTTAAAAATTACATAATTTAATGGTTTCCCTAAGCAACTAACACTATGTATTATTCCCAGCTTTTAAAACATTTTAAATATCTTTTCTTTCAGTTATTGAATGTAGACAGGTGTTGTAGGCATTGAAAATTATAAATAAGACATGCTCTCTGACTTTAGAAAGTATAGAGCCTAATAGAAGACATAAAGATATATAATAGTAGGCAAAATACAATCAGTGCCAAAAGATAAGTGCAAATTGTATCTCTAATTGAAGTGAGTTCAGACCAGTTAGAAGAATAGAATATAGCAACTGAATGAAAAAGCACTTTTTTCTTCAAAGCTTTACAATTTTCTATCTTCACATTTCATTTAAAAGAATGTGTCAAAAATGTACCAAATACGAAAATAATAGAAAAATAAAAATCACTTTAATCTCACTACCTGGACAGAGCCACTGATAACATTTTAGTATATATCTCCTTTATATATTAAATTGGGGTCTTTTTAATATGCTTTAATATGCTTTTTAATATGCTTCCTGTCTTGCTTTTTTTCTACTTAATATAATGTGAGCATTTTTCATGCAATCATTTTTAAATATGACTTTTAATAAATGTAGACTATCCCATGCCATGGCTATATCATGACTTACTTTCCTCTTATTAGTAGATATTTTGTTTATGTCCAGATGTTTTACTTTTATAAATAATGATGCATTAAACAGCCCTATACCTAAATCTTTGTAATATTTCAACAACTATTATTTGAACACTACCTACTGCTCTGGATTTTTGAGATACATTAGTGAACAAATAGTCCCAAATCCCTGCCCTCGTGGTGGGGAAGGAGAAAGAGAAACAATATATACGTAAATTATAGATTACATCATATATTTATAAATGCTCTGCAGAAAAAGCAGGGAAGAGGAATAAGAAGTGGTAGGACTAGATGTTACCCTTTTATTTATTTTTTAAGTTTATTGATTTTGAGACAATGCATGAGCAGGGGAGGGGCAGAGAGAGAAGGGGAGAGACAGAATCCCAAGCAGGCCCTGCACTGCCAGTACAAAACCTGATGTGGGGCTTGAACCCACAAACCATGAACCGTGAGATCATGACCTGAGCAGAAACCAAGAATCGGTTGCTTAACCACCTGAACCATCCAGGCGCCCCTAGGTGTTTCCCTTTTAAACCTGTACTATGGAAATAATTAAAACAGGGAGTGGAATTTGATAAATGCCAAAAAAAGAAGTTAAAAAGTGCTATGAGGAGCATTTACCTAAGAGGACAAGCCAAGAAAGAGAAGCAAACGCTTAGCAGGAAAAAAGATGGACGACCAGGTACCAATTTGGCCAAAGGAAAGAGAATTTCAGAAAGGAGACTGCATTTTCAAAAGTTACTGAAATATCAAATAAAGTAGAGGCTGAACAAAAACTGTCAGGTTTGAGAAAGCCATTGTTGACTTTTATAAGGGTCTTGTTAGAGGAATATGGACACAGGAGAAATAGGGTAAATTAGATCACTAGGGATTTCAGTCAGTAGAAGGCAGAAAATATAAACTCTTTTTGCACTAAAAAAAGGAGATGGGGTGGTAGGTAGCTCAAAGGACCAAAGAGAACCTTTATTTTAAGGTAAAGGAAAAACCCAAACATGTTTTTAGGTAAAAAGCAGAGGAGGGGCACCTGGATGGCTCAGTCCGTTGAGCATCTCTTGATTTTGGCTCAGGTCATGATTTCAAAGTTCGTGAAATTGAGCCCTGAGTGCCACGTTGGGCTCTGCGCTAACAGCAAGGAACGTGCTTGGGATTCTCCCTCTCTCCCTCTGTTTCTGCCCCTCCCCCACACTCTCTCAAAATAAATAAATACACATTTACTTAGGTTGATTTATCTTGAGAGAGACAGAGAGAGCATGAGCGGGGAAGGGGCAAGGAGCGAGGGAGAAAGGGAGAATCCCAAGCAGGCTCTGTGCTGTCAGCCATTAGCACAGAGCTGATGTGGGGCTCAAACCCACGAAACTTGCAAGATCATGACCTGAGCTGAAATCAAGAGTCAGACGCTTAACCGACTGAGTCACCCAGGCACCCAAACATTTGTTAAAAAAGACAGAAAAAAGGGATGCCTGGGTGGCTCAGTGGGTTAAGCGTCCGGCTTCAGGTCAAGTCATGATCTCACAGCTTGTGGTTCGAGCCCCGCATCAGGCTCAGAACTGGAGCCTGCTTCAGATTCTGTCTCCATCTCTTTGCCCATCCTCCACTCGTGCTCTCTCTCTTTCTCAAATGTAAACATTAAAATATTATTTTAAAAAAGACAAAAAAGAGCAGAGGAAAACTGAAGGTGTGAAAGAGGTGTGGTGGGTCTCAGGGTCAGGAAAGACAGGGTCAAGAGCATAGGTGGGAACATTGGGATGTGAAAGAAGGGGTACTGACTTCTCTGAGACCAGAAATAATGACAAGAATACGAACAATGCCCAGCACAGTGCCTTGTACCATGGTTAATTTTTTGTGTCAACTTGACTGGGTCACGGGGTGCCCAGAAATTTGGTCAAATGTTATTCTGGGTGTGTCCGTGAGGATGTTTTGAGTAATGTTAACATCTGAATGGCTAGATTAAGTAAAGCAGATGGCCCTCCTTAGAGTAGGTAGCCTTCAGCCAATGGAAGACCTGACTGAACAGAGACTTACCCTCCCGTGAGTAAAAGGGCACTCCTCCTGCCTGACTGCATCCAGCTGGGACTTTGGTCCTTTCCTACCTTCGGTCAGACTCAGCACCGAAACACGGACTCTTCTTGGGTCCTGAGCTTGCTGAGTGGAGGACTGGAAGTATGCCATCAGCTTCCCGGGGTCTCCAGTGTGCCAGCTGCTGGTCTCAGGACTCCTCTACCTCCATATTACGTGAGCCAATTTTTTATGCTCTCTCTCTCTCTGTCTCCGTGTCTCTTTCTCTCCTGTTTCTCTTGGTTCTGTTTCTCTGGAGAACCCTGCCTAACACGCCAGTACCTAGTACTAAAGGTTTAATGTGTGTATGTCAAATGACAGAAGAAGAATTACAGAGAAATTCAGAGGTGGAAAGGATGTTTGCTGAGCGAATTGTGGGAAACGGATGGCCACCCACTCTGACCAGTGACACCCAGGGCTAAGCTGAATGCTCCAGGGAAATCCCTTTAGTGCTAATAGGGGACCATATAGAATGGGGCGCCTGGGTGGCTTAGTCGGTTAAGCATTGGACTCTTGATTTCGACTCAGGTCATGATCCCAGTGTTCCTGAGTTCAAGCCCTGCACCAGGCTCCGCTCTCCTTGGGATTCTCTCTTCTCTCCCTGTCTCTCTGCCCCTCCAGTGCATGCACTCTCATACGCACTCTCTCTCAAAATAAATAAACTTAAAAAAAATACCCTTAAAAAATAGGGAACAGTATGGACAAGCAAGCAGATCATCTGGATTCTCAGTGGGCAAAGATTCTGACAGGCAGGTGATCAAGCTCGGAAAAATTCAACCAACATTCCTGTAAGTGGTCAGAGCTTAGAGTCAGGAGAGTGATGCGAATAGGTAAAGACCAAATGTTACTGGCGTCGAGGAAATGGGAAGAAAACAAACATTTCATTGCCTGCTTGTGCCAGGCACTCTGCTAGAGCTCCCCACGATCATTTAATCTTCTAACAAACCTGCCAGCTAAGTGTTATTACTTTTTCAGAAAAGGAATCAGGAGACCAAGTAATACTAATGAACATAGTTCAAAGTCACAAAGCAGAAGAGCACGAGAACCTGGATCTGATTTCAGAGGCATAATTCCGGTAAAGTCTGGAAGGAGTTATCGTTGACCCCTCGGTGGGAATTGGTGCTTGGGGACGGAGCTCCACCCCCTGCGAAGATGAAGAACCGGGACACCTGGCGTGAAACCAAGGTGGAGACTCGGGCACAAAGGAAAACGACAGGGAGACCCATCAACAAAATCTCTTACAAGGGAAGAATTTGCTCCTAGGAAGAAGATGGAAAGGATAAAGGGGTGAGAGCTTCTAGGATATTAGTGAGAATGTCATTTTAATATTTAGTTCACTAGTCTCCACAGACCCATGTTCTAAAACGGTGAGTAAAATATCTTAACCTGTTATCGTGCAGTATCTATCATTGCTGATGGGCACATAGGAGCTCTCATGACATCCACTTAATTTGCCAGATTAAATGATGCTCCTTGTTCCCTCTTTAAAACATGCCCACAGTATGGTATATACTCAAAAGTAGTAGAATTCCCTTTAATATAATTGTGAACTTCCACTCTCCTTGCAAGCTCCAGGCTTCTTCCCTCAAGTCCCTGTATACCAGTTGAACTTGTCGTTATAATCCTGTTAATTAATTCAATATTGTATAAACCAATGGAATGTAAACAAGTCACTGAAGAAATTGCTATCAAATGGGATGCAAGCAAGGAAACTACAAAAGCCCAGAAAACGTAAAAATCTACAAATATTTTGCACTTCAAAAGACTGACAAATGAAATGTAGTTCAGGTTAAAATTAAAAGTTGAAGGTATGTAGCATCGTTTTTCTTTTCTGTGCTTTTTCTTTAAAAAATTTTTTTTAATGTTTATTTATTTTTGAGAGAGAGACAGAGTGTGAGCGGGAGAGGGGCAGAGAGAGAGGGAGACCCAGAATCAGAAGCAGGCTCCGGGCTCTGAGCTGTCAGCACAGATCCCGACGCGGGGCTCGAACTCAGAGACTGAGAAATCACGACCTGAGCCGAAGTCGGATGCTCAACCGACTGAGCCACCCAGGTGCCCCTTTTCTGTACTTTTTCAATTCACCAACAGTACCGGTGTTGGATGAGAATGCTTTTACTCTATCTGTATTGTACTTGTAGAGCACTTTCGTTCCTTCTTTCTAAAAAAGCACAATCTGTCTAGAAAAGCAAAATTCAAGATGGGAGTCCATGTTCCTTTAGTGACTCCATTCGGCACTTTTCTGTGAAACCTCCGTACAGAGTATAATGCTACCTGTTCGATTAGGCTATTCCTCTAAATCTTAGGGATAGCATGACTCTTAGGTGTTCAGTTTTGCATTGTGAACACTAATAGCTCACTAGCATTCATAAGACTGCCTGGAATCATGCTTTTGAGGGCCAGATTGTTGCTGTTGTTTTTTTATAGGCCAATATGTACAGCATTTTAATAGTTCTGTCTTTAAGGGGTCTTAGACATAATCGGGCACAATTTTCTTGTATTAAAGATAAGTAAACTGAGGACTAGGGTCAAAGACACTTGTCCAAGGTAAAAAATTTATTAAAATGAAGGGACATGTTTGTATCTCTCCTATGCTATACAGCACTTTTAATCCAAAGTTCTCAAAGCACTTTTGAATCAGATCATTAATGATTCTGATGCCTGAGCATCCAATTATTATCCTATTTTCTACCAGCTTGGTTGCCTCCTCTCAGACACGGAAAGGTCAATGTTTTCTTTGCAGGTGAATTGGTTGAGAAGTGCATTCATCCATAAATAAGAAACCTGAAAAACAAGGGTTATTTTTATCACATATACCAGTGGAAGACAGTCCAGGCGGGCCTCATTTGTCCCCTCTAAGTTTTAGAACGTCATTAAGAACGTGAGGTGTTCTCTGTTTTCTTGTCCAGCCCATCTTAATGCATTCTTGTTACCTGGCAGTTAGCTATTTCACCTCAAATATTGTAGGTTTGCATTGGCAGAAGAAATGGAAGAAGAAAAGAAAGCATGTCAGCTGATCTGGACTTGCTTTGAAAAGAGATTTTCTGGCACCCCACTTAATAATTTCCTCGTCGATCTGATTGGCCAGCTGTGTTACTTGGCCCCTCTTACCTGCATAGTGGCTGCACTGTGTGTTGGGAGGGCAACCAGGAGTCTTTATCACTGCAGGACTGTTGCCAAGATTAAGAAGAAGGTAAGTGCGGTGCTTGGCATGCACTTGGCCCCCAGTAGACGCTGAAAAATTGGTAGCTCTTACTCTGAAAAAAATGAAACCAGCGGTGACGCCTCCAGATTTCTTCCGTAGTAATTACAAAGAAGTGTTTTTATACGTGTAAAGAATCTAGTGTGGTAATAAAATAAGTTTTAGTAGAAAAACAAATTTTTACTAAACTTCCATTTGGCACTAAAATATTGGTATGGCAACTTTTAAAAATTCATTTGAGTAACCAGATCATCATTCTGGACAATGGTCAATAGTCTCAAAAATCTGAAATGCAAATGACACTTTCTCTCTGAGTTGGAAAATATTTATTGTATTTAATTATCATTAAAAGAACTTTATATCATGGGGCGCCTGTCTGGCTCTGTTGGTAGACAGAGAATGCGACTCTTGAACTCAGGGTGTGAGTTCAAGCCCCACATTGGGCATGGAGCCTACTTAAAAAGAGAGAGAGAGAGAGAGAGAAAGTAGTTTTTATCATAACTAAATCATGTTCAAATTAGTGATAGGTTGAGAAAATATCTATTGAACCATTAAATCTACCACAAGTATCCATTCATATTATTCATATATTCATTGTTAAGTAAAGACCTTGACCTTCAAAAGATGTATCTGTGGGAATCACTGGGTTTCTGACTTCAGTTGTAAGAATTTCTAGTTTGTAATAAGCACTGCCGTTAGACTGGCAATACCAGAAGTTTTATGTGAGGTACTTCATTTTGCGAAGCAACAAGAAGAAAAAAAAAAAAAAAGAAAAATATGTATTTTATAAGAAAATTAACCATTTTTAACATGAAAAGTATTAGCAGAATTTCATAGATATAAAAATACCTAAAGTTAACATCTGCCTCATCTATAGGAAATATCATGTATGTAGTGGTCAATCCCATGATAACACAAAAAGCTCAAGCACAATCCATTACTGTGTTATACTGGACTATTACTATGTAAATTGTTTTGAAATGAGTAGGAAAAAAAAAAGTTCACATAAACCATTGCCTAAAAACTTTCTTTAAAATGAACTAAATGTTAGAGGGGTGTGTGTGTGTGTGTGTGTGTGTGTGTGTGTGTGTAATAAAAGGAAGGGAATCTAGCCTTTTTAAAAGTCCATCTAGGAGTCATTATGCTTAGTGCTTTACAAATACTTGTATTTCACAATCTTTACAACAACTCTGAGACGCTAATACTCCAGTAAGGGGAAATCACATGGAAAGGAGACATCAGAGAGATTCTTAAGTGTCCCAAACAGGGACTGAGGGGCTACAATTCAAAGGTGGATCAGATTCCTCTGCTCTGTACCCTAAACACGTGATTGTCCTGTGAATATGACTTAGCCTCTTTGTCTTTCATGTAGCAGTGTTGTGACTTTTGACGTTAATACATGTATTGTGGATGTAAATAGATGTATGTACATCTTCAAAGTACAACCCAAGAAAATAAAAGCATTGTAGTATAGAGAAATGAATAATTAAATGAATGTAGCCGAATTTATAAAATCTGAACCCAAACTGCCCCTTGATTACAAAGTTTGCCTTTTTTTCGTCTGTAATTACCAAAATACTTAACTCAGTTATGCACCTAACTTTATATATGTATATGTCCGTGTGTATACGTACATATATCTGCAAATTGCAGTTTTTAACTACCATAGTTCTGCCAGGGAGCATGTACATGGTTTTTTCTTTTGCCTTTTTCTTGCTTACTTTTCCCTTTGCTTGAATCTATCCCATCACATGTAGTTAAGCCTGTAGTATGCAAGTCTTTCTCTTCTTTAAATTATTTCATCCAGGGCGCCTGCGTGGCTCAGTTGGTTAAGCGTCTGACTCTTGACCTCAGCTCAGGTCATGATCTCACAGCTTGTGAGATGGACGGCACAGAGCTGTGATTCTCTCCCCCCTCTCTGCCCCTGCCCCACTCACACTCCCACGCGTGCTCTCTCTCTCTCTCTCTCAAAATAAATAAATAAACTTTTTAAAAAATTATTTCATCTAGCCTAATTGCACCTCTTCCAGTTCCATGCTGGAACCCTCACCCCAACTCCAAGGTAGCACATGTCCCGCTCTGGCCTATGGCTCGTGCTGCAACATTATCGCTCCATTGGCAATATTCTCACTGCTGGAAGCCAATCTCAGCTGTGAAGGAGAATTTGTTTAGGCATAACAATATCAACATTGGAAAGATATTTCCTATGTCTTCTGAAAAGAACTCAAGTCGAAAGCACATCTCTCTTTAATCCATTGGATCTTTGCAGATAAAAAAAAATGAAGTTCAAGTGCCCTTCATTTTTCTCACTAATGCATCCAACAAAATCCTTTTACTCCTTTTAAGGAGTACCATTTTCACTTTCATAAAGAATTCTCAAACCTATTAGCCGCTCAGATCTGATAGTTTGCTCCCTTCCGCAGGTCAAGCTGAGCAAACTCCCATTGCAGCAAAGCCACCAGGAACTCTAGTTACTGAAGATGGCCATATTCCTTCACAAAAAGGGCCTGGAAAGTGCTAGCAATGCCCTGTTCCTCTTAACCACCTCCAACCCTCTCTCAAGGAAATGGCCAAAGTTAAGTAAAAATGGCTGGCATGTTAGATTTTTTTTTTTTAATGAAGTAAAAATGTATACTCACATTATGAATAAACTGTGTTTTAAAGTATGCCCTGCCTTATTTTCTCAGGTATAAACATATTTCAAGGCGATGTCAATAAACCAGGTTTCAAGAAACTACTAAAACATTTTTTGTGAGTTGCTTTCATTTTATCTGAATTTTAGTATGTATTTCAACACTTGGCTATACCACAGTATGTAGGTTTGTCTGTCATTTCATAGCTGTCAAAGGGAAATTCTTATTTTAAACCTCTACATCATCATTAAACAGTTCTAATAATAAAAGGCCTAAATTTTAAGCCCTCGGGGACATCAAAGTATCTCATTTACTATGTTGATCCAGCTCTGCCGGCATGTTGCAAAACAGATATGGAATAGGCGAAAGAGGGTCAGAACAAAACCGAACACTGTTATCTCGTTGTTGACAATACCTAAGATGATAAAATATTTTGTTTAAAACTGGTGGGCTGTCTTAGTAAGTGAACCAAGAAAGGGTGGGGGAGCTCCTAAATGTATCTATTTTAGGCTACATCTTATAATTGACCCTTTTTCCTTTTTAAGTAAATGTATGCCTCCTCCTACCTAGCTCAGAGCCTTGTTACAACATCCTTAGGAAAGAAAGCAGTCATTTAAAAATGGAGTTGAAAGTCCACATTTCAGCCTTGTAATGTGGTTGCATCGTGTGGTGACCTTGGAGACTTAGCTCCAGTTGTGCAAAGTCTCATAATGCGGACGAGCACAGCTCAGAAAATAACAAAACCCCAACATTCTTTTTTACTCTACTCAATATTTTTACTTGTTACAGTCTCCTTGAGGAAGTGTTGGCTCTGATAAAAGGGCAACAGGCATTTGCCTCATGGTCTGAAGTTTGATAGCCAAAAATAAACATGGGTGGGTGGGGGGGCGATCATGACTTTCAGACGCATGACTTTGAGATTTGGCCCAGGCCGAACTCAAGTTTACCTTTGCACTGTAAAAAAAAAGTTTGCCAGGCAAATGGGTAAACGGTAGAGTTTATCTCACTTAATGATGAATGTCAAACTATCCAAGATCCTTCAGGCTCAAAATTGTTTATTCATGAATAACGAGAGCATTGCAAACCCCTGTAAAAATCACCTAATTTTCATAACCTGATCCTTTGTGTTGGTGTATTTTTAAAGTTACGAAAGTTTTTTTTTAATGCTTATTTATTTTTGAGAGAGAGAGAGCAAGAGAGGGAGAGGGAGAACATGAGGGGGATGGGCAGAGAGAGGGGAGCAGAGGATCCAAAGCGGGCTCTGCACTGACAGCAGCAAGCCCAACGTGGGCTCGATCTCACGAACCGTTGAGATCGTGACCCAAGCTAAAGTCGGTCACTCAACTGACTGAGCCACCCAGGTGCCTCTAAAGCTATAAAAGTTTTTAAAAGTTACAAACTTATAAAAACTTATGAAACTTTTAGAAAAGTGGTGATGAGATAGATAGATGGGGGGGGGGAAGAGAGAGAGAGAGAGACAGGGAGAGAGAGAGAGAGAGTGTATGTATTTATTTATTTTTATTGTAAATTCAGTTGATAATTCTCAAGTGGAGACTGTTAACTGGGAAGTTTTTGGAAATGTACAAGGGCACTTTTGGTTTCTCAGGGACAGAAGGGAGATGTGCAGCAGGGAACTACTGACATTCAATGCCAGGAGCTAGAAATATGAAACATCCTGCTAAGTTTGGCACTGAACAACCATGAAATGCCAACGGCACGCTCACCCTTGAGAAACCCAAGGGACCCATCAATTACAAGTAAATGACGTGTTGTGAAGAAGTACAGAGGCAGAGGAGTCTAGGGGTTCTGTGTGGGCTGTGGAGCCACACAGCTGGAGCTCAGATCGAATTTCTGGCTGAATGACCACAGCCATGTCAGTTAAGTGGCCTAAGACTCAGTTGCCCCACCTGTAAAACGGGCATACTAATACCTGCCTCACAGAATTTTGTTGTAAGGGTTAAACAAGTTAAAATATATGAAGTGCTTGGCGTATGGTAAGCTCTCAATGTTGGCTGCTGCTATTACAAATTCACTCAAGCCCTTCATTTTGTATTAATTGGAGTGGGTAAGAGGATGTACAAATACGTTCTTAAATACCTGAGGCTTCTACATTTAAAAATATTCCGTCTGATATCCATTATGTGTCTGAAGATGTTTCTTGATGACGACGGCCATGTTGTAAGCCTGCTCGCAGTCATTAAATGCATTCAGATGAAGCAGTTAAGAGAAGATGGAGTGGGAGCAGGAAGCATACCCAGGTTTCAGACAATTTGTGTGCGCCGTCAAAAAGGAAGAGCGTAAGGTGGACACTTTATTCGGTGAAGGGATGCAGAGGAGGTCTGACCAAATTATAACGGTGGGTTTGCACCGTGGTGATCATAGCTGGTGAGATACAACTGAGGAGAGATCATTACTAACTTAAAAACATTTGTGCAACACTGCACTTCCGTGGGGTCGGTGAGCCTTGAGCCTATCAGTGGAGACGTGGAACATTCTGAACAGTTAAATGCTTCTTTCTGTAAAAGAGGAGGCTCCCTGCTCTGCAGTGAAATCTTGGATTTGTTGTTTGCACACAGAGCGCCTTGTTTGTATAACACTCATTTTTGACTGTAATTCAGTCGTTTGAACCTGTAAAGGAAAAGCCAATGAAAACAAGTTTTACTTCTATTAAGACTTGAAAAGCCCAAGAGTGAATATTAAATTAATCTTAGTGTTTTATATATAAAACAACAACAACAACAACAACAACAACAACTGAATCCAAACAAAAACGAGGTTAGTGCCCGTGAGAAGAATAGAATAGCTCATCACAGGTGGATGGACCGTGTTTTTCATAAGTACAAATTCAGCAGGAACTAAAAAGACAAAAGGATACCAGTTACCCTTCCAATTTGCTAAATCAAAGTTCTGTGACTGTCAGATGATTTATGTGATGATTCAAATGATCAAATGCTTTAATCACAAATAGATTTTAGTAATATCACCATTAGTAGACATCTAAAAATAGCAGCAATAGTACTATGTTGATTCATTCCCTTTCAAAGACTGAATCACAAAGTACAAGATCTAGTGAATCGGAATTCATCAATTCTGTTCCCCTATATGTCTCTCTTGGTGCCTTTTCCACACCCTGAACCTTCACATGGCTCAAGATTCAATATCCTCCATTATGTTCTTTAGCTGTACCTTTGCATCAGGCACATACATCCTCTATCCGGACACGTTCTTAAAAGTCATCTTACTGGCACTACAGTGAAAGTTTCTCAAACCTCTGTCTCCAGCATTGTCCCCTTGCTTGTCCTCCAGTCATCATATTTCCAAGGACTATTAGAAACTGCCACTTAAGGGGCACCTGGGGGGCTCATTCAGTTGAGCATCAGACTCATGATCTCAAATTTCATGAGTTCAAGCCCACATGAGGCTCCATGCTGGCAGTGCAAAGCCTGCTTAGGATTCTCTCTCTCCCTGTCTCTCTTGAAATGAATAAATAAACCTAAAAAAATATTTTAGGAATCGCCACTTAAATACAAAAATTCTACTTAAGGGGAGTCTGGGTGACTCAGCCACTTAGTGTCCACTCTTGATTTTGGCTCAGATCATGATCCAAGAATCATGCAATGGGGCCCCGCATTTGTCTCCATGCTGAGTGTGGAGCCTACTTGGGATTGTCCCTCTCCTTCTGCCCCTACCCCCTTCCACCCGAGAAAATAAACTTAAAAAAAAAAAAAACTTCCTTAAATGCACACATTTCCTTCTCACATCCAAACAATCAATCAACAATCAACAATCAAGAATCAACAATTCTGGTCTACGTTCAAAATATATTCAGAGTCTGGTGACTTCTCTTTGCTCCAGCCTGGCCTAACCCCCCACCCTTACCCCACCTCACTCTTCTGAACACAGCAGCCATAGTGGTGCCTTTAAAATGGAAGTCACATCCTGACACAATCGTACACAAAGCCCCTCAATGGCATCCCATTTCATGCAGAATAAAGCCAAATCTCTTATGATCTGTAAGATCCCACCCGATGAGACCCTGACCTCGTCTCTTCCTCTTCTTTTCCTTGTTCACTCTTCTTATTGTTTCCTCTGGCTGGAATGCTTACTTCCAGACACCTGCATGACCCTTGTACCCTCCTTGAGGTCTTTCCTTGAATGACTTCTCCGTGAGTACTTTTCTGACCACCTTGAATACCCCTTCCCCATTTTTTCATTCCACAACACTTATCATTGACATCAACTTCAGTTTACTTATTTGTTGTTTTGTTTTGTTTTGTTTTGTTTTGTTTTAATCTCTCCACACTGGAAAGTGTGGGGACAGAGATGTCAGTCTGTTTTATTTACTGGCGGATCCCCAGGGTCTAGAACAAGGTCTACCACACAAATATAATTGAATGAATATTTCTTTTTTTTTTCGTTTTTTTGTTTTGTTTTGTTTTTATTTTTATTTTTGAGACAGAGAGAGACAGAGCATGAACAGGGGAGGGGCAGAGAGAGAGGGAGACACAGAATCTGAAACAGGCTCCAGGCTCTGAGCTGTCAGCACAGAGCCCGATGCGGGGCTCGAACTCACAGACCGCGAGATCGTGACCTGAGCTGAAGTCGGACGCATAACCGACTGAGCCACCCAGGCACCCCGAATGCATATTTCTTGAATGAAGCCAAAACTCTCTGATTCTTCTAAAACCAGCTTCTCATAAGGACTACCCTATTTTTTCTAGAAGTTTCCTGTTTTCTCCTGTTAAAAAAATCCATCCAGACTAAAAATTCTGCAACTGTCTTTAGCTCTGTCACTATGATATCTGATGAATTGCTAAATTCTTTCAGTTCCACAATGCTATTGGACTCTGTGCTCCTCCTTTTTAAAAATTTTTTAAAGTTTGTTTATTATTTATTCTGAGAGAGGAACAGAGAGAGTGAGCAGGGGAGAGGCAGAGAGAGAATCCCAAGCAGGCTCCACACTGTCAGTGCAGAGCCCGACGTAGGGCTCAAACTCACAAACCTGAGCTGAAATCAAGAGTCAGAGGCTTAACCCACTGAGCCACCCAGGCACCCCTGTGACCTTCCTTCTTATTTCTGCTGCCACCGCCTTCACTGATGACAGCATAGGTTGGAATCAGAAGACCTGGGTTTGAATTCCCTCTCTACCATTTCCTAGTCATAAGGTCTTGGGCAAGTTCATTTGGGGTGGGGTAGGGGAGAATGTCTCAGTTCTTCATTGGTCAAGTCACACCTACTTTGTAGGGTGGTTATGAGTATTGAATAAGATAATGTATCTAATGCATATATTTGTGCCTGACACATAGTAAGTGATGAATCTATTCCTTCATGCCTAATGCATGGCAATAGATTTCTAACTCATATTCCTTCTCCTTGCCTGATTCCTTGCAAAATCTTTTTATAGATAAAGGAAATTATGATTTGAGTGCCTCCTATGCCTCAGGTACTATTATATATATTTCATAATTTGATAATTTAATAAAGCCAAACCAATTCATCTAGCATTCAAAGCTTACCCAAATCTGCCTCTCTTCTTCTTAGCTGTGATGGCTAACATTATGTGTCAGCTTGGCTAGCACAGTACTCATATATTTGGTAAGCATCAGTCTAGATGTCGTTGGAAAGGAATTTTTAATTAAAAAAAAAAGTTGGGTTTTTTTTTTTTTGTTTTTTTTTTTTTGAGAGAGACAGAGCATGAGCAGGAAAGGGGCAGTGAGAGAGGGAGACAATGAATGCAAAGCAGGCTCCAGGTTCTGAGCTGTCAGCACAGAGCCCAGCGCGGGGCTCAAACCCAACAACCGAGAGCTGAGTCAAAGTTGGATGTTTAACCAACTGAGCCACCCAGGCGTCCCTGGAAAGGTATTTTTGTTTGTGTTTTTTATTTTATTTTATTTTATTTATTTATTATTTTTTATTTATTTTTAAAAAATATTTATTTATTTTTGAGAGAGACAGAGTGTGAGTGGGGGAGGGGCAGAAAGAGAGGAAGACACAGAATCTGAAGCAGGCTCCAGGCTCTGAACTGTCACCACAGAACCCGATGCAGGGCTCAAACTCACCAACTGTGAGATCATGACCTGAGCCGAAGTCCGATGCTCTACCGACTGAGCCACCCAGGCGCCCCTGGAAAGGTATTTTTAGATGAGATTAACATTTCCATCAGCAGACTTTAAGTGGAGCAGATTATCCTCCATAATGTGGATGGGCCTCATCTAATCAGTTGAAAACATTTAAAGAGAAAGATTAAGGTCTCCCAAGGAAAAAGGAATTCTGCCTCAAGCCTGCCTTCGGATTTAAGCTGCAATACCGTCTTCCCTTGGTCTCAAGCCTGCCTACCTGTCCTGCAGAATTCAGACTTCCAGCCTTCACAATCATTTGAACCAATTTCTTGAAACAATCGCTTTCTTTCTCTCTCCTGTCTCTTTCTCTCTCTCTCACTTCCTCTCACTCTCACTCTTCTTCTTCCTCCCTCCCTCCCCCGGGACATCCTCTTAGTTCTGTTCTCTGGATAAGCTTACTACACTAGCCATATGAAGACCTATCAAGACCTATCAAGACAAGAGGGATGTGGTCCATGTCCTCCCTAATCTGTCACCATTCTAGTCAGAAGTAGTTAATTTTTTACTATAGATTCCTTGAATTCTTCAAAAACCCTTCTTATGGCAGTGGCTTGCATTTGTAGTAATTTCCTTAGGAAGAAGTATGCTATCCCACTTCTGCCACTGAGCTACCTAGTGAAAGTGACTTCACATCTCTGAGCCTCTATTACCTCATGAGGATAATAATTTTCCTCAATAGTAAAATGAGGATAGTAATTTTCTTACTGAATTGATAGGGAATGTGCATGCTCATTGTGAAATACATAGTTTGAAAATTGTATTTCATTCCACTGATCTCCAGGCAGTTTGTGTGGAAACGAGCCATATTATGTCCCGCCAGGCTTCGGAATGAAGACAGATCTTCAGGGTGAGGTGGTAGCTGATAATCTCAGAGCATAACCCATCTGTGGATCTAAGATTCAGCACACAAGGAGGTAAGTGTGTAAGGCAGCCCTACAAACAGAAGATCCACCCAAGACACAGATTGTTGACTAGGCTGTATACTCGAGATCTAGGGCACCCACCCACCTTGGGAGAGTGCCAGCAACCACCAGTATTTCAAGTAGACGGAATGCTCAGGTTAGGGAGTTCCTATTTTCCTTCAGCAAGTAGGCCCCAGAATTTTAGCAGGACATACAGACTCTCAGAATTGATTCCATCATGCAGACTCCCTTGCATCTGCGTGTTGCATGGTCTTGGGGTGCAGAGCAATGTATGTGAGTTGGGTGTTGTAACTTTAAAGAGAAAGAACATGTTTCCCTCCCCCTTTTTTCTATTTTTCTGCTGAATATAATTAGACGTCTTGGATCATGATGACAAGGACCACACCCTAGCATAGCAGAGCAATCAGAGTAAAAGCCTGAGTCTTGGTCGTTGTAAAACTGCTATATTGGCCTTGAACTGCCTAAACGTATACTTTAATATTGTTTAGTGTTAGGACAGCCAAACTAACAGACAGCAGGGGATAGGAAAGTCTGTTAATTGTTAAACGGTAAGATTTTTCAGATATAGCCTAGGTATAAAGGACAGGCTAAACCTACAGACCCAGTCTGTGCTTTCCCTGGGAGGTGCCAGTCTTGGCTCCAACTTGTGGCCTGAAAATTACTCCCTTACTTATGGCCACAATTGCTGAATGCTGCCGCAGTCAGAGTTCCCGTGACCGAACTCCCTTGTATGGTTTGATACAGGGCTGTGAGAGCCACTTCTGGACTCCTTGACCCTTTCCTAGGCAAGCCTCATTATGTGTTGGCATGTGGTCACAGTCCTTAGCTTCGTTCCTGAAATTCTCTCCTGGTTTCTGATGGAAAATAAGACCTGGAGACTTAGACTTCAGAGACCACTGTAGTGAATGAGGAACAACCTGTCCGGCCCTAGAAGCCACTGGGATGATCACTGATTTAGTGCTTTGCGTGTCTTTGCCCAGTGAGTATGAGCTTCAGCCTGAGATCAGCACTTCAGAAATTCACTATAGTGGGGTGGCTGGGTGGCTCGGTTGGTTAAGCGTCTGACTCTTGGTTTTGGCTCAGGTCATGATCTCACAGTTCAGTTCATGAGACTGAGCCCTGCATTGAGCTCTGCGCTGACATCACGGAGCCTGCTTGGGATTCTCTGTCTCCCTCTTTCTCTGTCCCTCCCTTCACCTTTCTCTCCCAAAATAAACATTTTAAAGAAAGGGAATTCCCTATATTAAAATGGAGAACTCCGTTATCATTAAATATCTTGAAACTCATTCTGGGTCCTACATACACTTTGCAGATTTTCTCCACATTGCAAAAACTCCAAAACTGATAAGTACAAGCCTATTTCTATTTCTTCCTGTGATAAAATATACACAAAATAAATTTACTATTTTAACTATTTTTAAGTGTACAATTCAGTAGCATTAACTACATTCTCATTGGTGTGCAACTATCATCACTCTCTATCATCCCCAAGTCAAACACTGGATGCATTAACTCCCCAATACTCCCTCCCTCTAGACCTTGAATAACATTCCACTGAATTATCCATTCATCTGTCAATGGATACTTGGTTTCCTTCCGTATTTTGACTTCACAGAAACTTCTGCAGCTCTGAACATGGGTGTGCACGTTTATTCAAGTCCCTATTTTCAATTCTTTTGGGTATATACCTAGAGGTGGAATTGCTGGATTATATAGTAATTCTGTGTTTGATTTTTTTGAGGAACACCATACTGTTTTCCACAGCAGCTGCACCATTTTACCTTCCCATCAGCAATAAATAAGGATTCCAGTATCTCTACATCCATGCCAATGTTTGTTATTTTCTATTTTTTTCCTTTATGGTAGCCATCCTAATGGGTGTGAAGTGGCATCTGTCTCTCATTTGTAATGCCCTCAGTCAATGAGAATTTTAGAAGGTCCTACCAGGCAGTGGTAGTGTGAGTCTTGTAGCTCTGACTGTAGTCTTTGATAAAGTGGTTAATAGAGGAGTTAGATATGGAATGGACTTGTCCATTGGTTTTCACACCTCATTCCTCAAAGCTCCTTCCCAGTTTTCAACCAAACTACTTCTGCCTCTGATCTCATTGCTATTACATAGTGCATGTCTGAGTAAGACTTTGTTTGATAAGAGATCCTTGGCTTAAAAGAGAAGTTTGAAAATTTCAACCTAGTCCATACTCTCTAAGGTTCAAAGAGATTAAGTGACTTCTCCAAGATCTTTCGGCCAAGTAGTAGCAGAGATAGGATTTGAAAGAAATGTGTCCAATGAGACAGAAAGCACGCCTAGTGGCAGTCATAACAAGCATGCATCCTTTCAACTATTCATTCATTTCTTCAACATATGTTACACACATAATTTAACCGCCAAAAACAAATTCACTTACAAAATAGACTAGACTTGGGGTGCCTGGGTGGCTCAGTTAGTTGAGCATCCAACTCTTGATTTTGGCTCATGTCATGATTCCAGGGTCGTGGGATTGAACCCCACAAGGGGCTTAAGATTCTCTCTCTCTTTCGTCTCCCTCTGCCCCTCACATAGGCACTCTCTTCCCCCCACCTCATTCTCTCTAAAATTAAAAAAATAGAGAAAGTAGACTTTACCTTTCTCTCCCACCAATTCGACAAGGAGAGTGGTAAGGCACCAGGGGAATGGAACATGCTCGGTGGGCACCTTCATCTTAGTAGACAAGAGACCAACAATAACAACGAAACTTCATTCCTCCTAAGAGGAATACACGTGAAACACAGTTATGTTGGAGATGTATGGGCAGAGTCGGTTCTTTCTAAAGAAAAAAAAAAAAAGTATCAGAAGGCAAAATTTAAAAATAGTTATGGAATTAAAAATATTTCTGTAAAATGCACTGCATTAATACCACAGGAGATACACAGTTGAAGAAAATGGCATAGGCCATGCTTAGAAGAAGCTTATGGCTTAGGACAAGCGTCCAAATTACAACAAGCACATACTTGAAAGGTCTGGGTAAAATAACAGTGCTGAAAGTTTTTTAGAGATTTAAAAAAGAGAACGATCACGTCTGGTTGGGGAAATTTCAGAACAGCGTTGTAAAGAACTTTGTGAAAGAGGATGCAAAGGAAGAGTGCCATGGCATATGCTCTGAAAGGTGGTTAGATGTTCAGCAGGTACCATGGGAAGCAAGGGAGAGGAGGCCAATTCAAGTAGGAGAAAGGATGAGCGAAGACACTAATGAGGCCAATTGCAAGTCATATTCCAGAATGTTGACTTTAGGTAGAGAATTGGCTATATATAGAGTAGTTGCATCTAAAAAGATGAGTTGAGAACATGTTGAAGGCATCGCCTAGAATGGCAGGCTGCAGAATTTATGCTGTACTAATTAGAAGGGTGAGGAGGAATCATCAATGGCTTTTCAGAGCACTGGGATTTCGGGACAGATTATACCGACTAGCAGTTTCTCTGTGCCCCAGGTTGTCATATGCAAAATGAGGGGTATGTGCTAAACGCACTGCTTTTGGAAGATTTCTCTCCCTTCCAATGTTCTATTTCAAAGAGGACAGGGACAACAATTATGGCTGTATCAATGAGGCAACTTGGTGCAACACACTTAAATATTTGTGCATTGGAATGAGTACAGAGTGGATTGGAGCTAGGGTTACATTTAGGAACTTATTACAACAGTTTAAGTAAGAAGTAAAGGCCCATAACTAGGACAATCGTGAGACTGAACACGTAGTAGAAAAGCACACTGGAAGAAGGTACAGGACTTTGCAACAAATGGAGGGGAAAGGAAGAAGAAGGAAGAGAAGGAGGAGAAGGGGAAGAAGAAGAAGAAGAGGAAGAGGAAGAAGGAGAAGGAGAAGAAGAGGAAGAAGGAGAAGGAGGAGAAGGAGAGGACAGATAAGCATGACTGAGCTTAGAGTAATTGATAATTGGGAGAATGATGGTCCTATTAACAGAAGTAGTGTAAGTTAGGAGGAGCCAGTTTGGAGTTGTGGTAATGGAAGGTTATGGATTTGTTTGGGGACCTACTGATTTTATAGTATCAGTGGCCCTCTGGGTCAAGTTACTCAGCAGGCAGTTGGATTAGCTTGAAGCTGGGGCTACATTCCTAGGAACCAGGCACTATGGTGAGAATTAAACCCATAGGTAAAAGAGGGGGTAGCAGGAAGTGTGGAGGGAATCCTGAGACGTGAAGCCTTGTGAGACAGTCATGTTTAAGAAAAACCAAGGGGAGATGAGACGTAATGAGGTTGATTAGAAGGGTAAGTAGAAGGAGGTCCTATTGTGCTTTGGAAATCCACGGGTGCCAGATAATAGGTACTGGCTCCTCCAGATTCACTCCCCACCCATCTCCATTCTGTTTTCAGCCCCAGAGGCTGCCCCATATGGCTCCATGTCTTTGGCTTCAGGATGGGTATAGTCAAAGGGGTGTCTGGCAAGAGACCCAAAGGAGAGAGGACAGGGAGAGGTTGCCTTAGGGTGGATCTGACTCTTATCCAAACGTCACTCATAGGTCTTCGCAAGGCAACTGCTATACATGATTCTCTATGCTTACAGGCTCCATAACTTTCCCTTGCCTTGTCCCTTTTGGGGCCAAAAATGGTTAACTGCCCAGCTTCTGCCATATCTGAATTAATCCTATCCATATGGCTCTCTTGACTCTGCCTGCATTTTATAATTAGTCCCTTATAAATATTCCTAACTTATCCTAATTTGAGTGTTCTGTTCTTCTCTTGTTGGGACCCTGATTGATATATCTGCTAAACCCTAATATGAACAGTAAGTATTGACTAGCAATCTGACTGGGAACACTGAGGTTGCCCTAGCCTCAATCAATAGTCCTTTTTATTTACTGGAATCAACAGCAAAATTTAATTTCAGCCATAATTCTACGTCGTTCTTGGACTCCTACCCAGATCCTGCTTGCAACTGATTAAAAAGAACCTTTGATAATCAAACTAAGCTAAGCCTAAAACCAACAACACACTTTTTGACCAAGATGCTGATCTATGCATAAAGAAAGTGAGCACACCTAGAGATAAGAGAGAAACATCCCTGATTCTTGATCCTCTCAAGGTGGGCACATCTGGCAGCCTCGACTAAATGCTCAAGATACAAAAGAATCCCAGCTCCTTGGCCATGTGATACTCCTAGTGCTGCCCGGAGGTCAGTGGCCATCCATTGTTGGTGGCCCAGCTTCTCAGGAACTTCTTGACCTCCAGAGCCATATCTTACACTGAGTCTCCAGCTTAAAGAAGACTCCAAGACAAGAATATCCAACTTTGGTTTGATCTAACCAAATCAACCCCGGGAGCCCGTGGAGACAAACTGAGCATTTAGTGGTCTTTTTCAGTGAAAATATTTTAGTGATGAGAATTACAGAGGGAAACTCCTGTAAGCCTGGGATAAGGAGGGGCATAGAGAGATTGGTTATGTTTCTGAAACTTGGCCTGTCCCTGCAGTGTTGAGGAATTTCTAAGGATGGGGTTGTGTGGCCTTGGCAGGGGTAAGTTTTAGGTTTCAGAAGAGAAAAAGGTAGTCTTCTGATAGTCAAGGAAACATGTCTAAGTGGTGAATAAGCAGAGGCTCTGAGGTTTCAGGAGCAGCTGGGGTGGGAATACAGAGCTGTTGCTCATCTTATTATCACGTAGAGGCAGATTTGTGAGGCCTCCATGTATTTCTTTGGTCAATGATCAGACCTATGGTACAGCTTCCCTGATCCCGAGAAAACATTGAGAATGAGCCATTTCAGAGACTTCTAAGCTCTTCAGCCTTGCAGGGTTTGAGTGGGGGTGGGAGGGGGTTGCAGATTTCTGATGAGTGACAAGTCCTGCTGTCAGGATTCTGCAGCAAGAGTCTTAAGGCTGGCAGACGCTGCTATAAAAGCAAGCACCTTCCACTCAAGGCAGTGCTTCTGGCATTTTACAACTGAAGTAGGATATACTCTGGGGGAGAGCCGTGGTTTAGTGTTGGAGAGAAGAGTGGCTTGGCAGGTAAACTCTGACCCCTCAGCTTAAAGAGGATGCTACGGGGAAGGGATCCTGAACTGTGAAATAGGTTTCTGGGGTGGCTTGTATTATCTTTGGGCTTGTGGTTCCCATAATTATTGGTATTCTCAGTCTCACCTTGAGGATCTCACAGTGAGAATGTTATCTTAGCCATCGGCAGTTTGATGGGTATTTTTTAAGTTATTTCTTCAATGCATTTAGTACCTTCAACAGAAATGCCTGCCAGGATTTGCTATAAATAATCCTGATCAGGATAATCAAAAGCTGTAGCCATGTGACTTCCTATTTCCCCTTTGCTTTGATTTATATCTACAATGTTCTTTGAGATACAGCTACCCCTCTTTGTTCCTACTAATTCCTTGACCCAGAATCCTCCTGAAGGGTAGGTATCATTTTCTTTTCTTTCCTGAATGTACATGCATGTTAAAAATCTTTCTTGTAAGTGGGGAAATTTATAGCAAACAGAAAATGCTGCATCAGTTCAAGTTATCAGAGAAATCCTTCAGGAAATGAAGCAAGTACATTTAGCTAAGCTGAGCAATAGCTACACAGTGATAATTTGGGGGAAAAAGAGGGAAAAGCATGACTGGAAAGTATAGGATGCAATAAAAGGGCAGTCTCAAAATGATAGCTCTGTGATATGGATATGATATTAAATTCATGTCTAATAACCAAATGTCTCATTCGCATAAGTACTTATTAAGTATCAGACACTGTTCTGAGCCCATTGCCTACACCATCTGATTCAATCCTCACATCGACACTCTGAGGTAAGTACTGTCATTATTTATATTTGCTGATGGTGACTGTACCTAGGTCACACTGTTTGTAGGTAGTAGATCAAGCATTCAAATTTAGGGGCCAGCTTGGAGGCTGGTTACTCCTATGCCCATATGAAAACGATGGTGCTTTCAAAGGGGTGTGTGTGTGTGTGTGTGTGTGTGTGTGTGTGTGTGAATGGTTGGTTTTCTTACAAGGGGACACTTTGCAAAGATGTGTGCAGAGATTAGGGAAAGTGCCCGGAGCTAGAGGCAGTAGAATTATCACCCCCAGGCACACAAAAGGACAGGAGGGAGAAGTTGGTGGAACTCTAAAGGAGAAACAATCATGCTATTCTGTTGGGGGACACAGCCAGCCGTGTGCTAGGACACACAGGAGCTGATTGGTAGCATTTTTGCCCAACTCTGCATTCGGTGACGTCACATTGGCAACCATATAGGTTGTGATGATAATACTATGCCACAGAAATCAGCAAATACTACGAACAAGAACTCCTCCTCCTCCTTTTTTTCAGGGAGCCAGCTGTTACACATTTACAAGCACACTGCTGGATACAGCCAACCTGACGCAATCTCTCAATGAGGAAGCTGTGAAAACTCACACCTACCTCTTGCTCTCAAGATGGAGACAGGACCAAGCTCAGTAGGAAGCCAGAGGACACTGGAGCCAGAACACTTTGTCCTGTTCAAACCATCCTCTGGGAGAGACAGCAGGTGGAGGAGGGTGGAGAGTAGACAGATACCTTCCAGTCCATCATTATCACCCCCTGATTTCCCACATCAGTGGAGGTAACTTTGGCAGACAATTGGAAATGTTGGATTTTCTAGTAGGGCCAGCGAATTAGTTCATCTTCTTTTTTTTTTTAAACAATAGAAAGTGACTCTAAGTTATTTTTTATTTACCTTTATTTTTATTTACTTATTATATATTACATATAATTATATATATAATTATTTATTACTATATTATTTATGAGAAAGTTATGAGATTGGCTCAGAGAATCAAGAAAGGACCTAAAGAATAAGGCTCACGAAGGACAGAACCAGAACAGCTCTGGTTTAGCTAAGTGGTAGGAAGTAATCAGTGATGCCTTCAGAGCATCTCTGTTGAAATAAATCCCATTTCAATTTTTTTTTTCTTTTAACAGTCCTTCAGTGACCCTGCTTAAGATGAACTTAGAATAAAATTTGATTGGCCAACTTCAGTCAGTGGCAAATAGAAGACAGGGTTCCTTGAGAGTCCCAGTGAGACTCTCGTAATAAGAAGCCAGTAATTTCCAACAAGGAATTTGGACTGCTCTTAAAAAACGGGAGGGCGAATGAGTGCTGGGAAGCCAAGGAACAGTGCCCACTACCATCTAGGACATGACCTTGCTGCAGGGTCCCTCCTGAGTTGGGGGGCAGAGACCATTAACGTGGAAGTAACTGAGAATTAATTGTCCTTTAAAAATCTCCAGGCATAATGTCAATAGTTCAGAGTGTAACACTATTTGACATTAACAGAGCTCACACTGAAAAATCACAGGTATGTAAATAAATGTCGGAATGAAAATAAATAGGAAACTGAAAGAAAAGCTGAGATGTGCTGATGTTTAAGGAAGATCATACGTCACTGTTTTGCCAAACCTGATGAACAGATAAGTATGTTCCAGCAGCATTCAGAGTGAGTAGAAATTTTACAGTTAAACATGGAGCCAGGCAGGGGCGCCTGGGTGGCTCAGTCCATTAAGTGGCCAACTTTGGCTCAGGTCATGATCTCACAGAACGTGAGTTCGAGCCCCGCATCGGGCTCTGTGCTGACAGCTCAGAGCCTGGAGCCTGTTTCAGATTCTGTGTCTCTCTCTCTCTTTGACCCTCTCCCGTTCATGCTCTGTCTCTGTCTCAAAAATAAGTAAATGTTAAAAAAAATTTTTTTTAAATAAAAAAATTAAAAAAAAATGGTGTCTGGCAGTAAGTAGAATGGGTTTGTAGGAGATTTTGTAGAGCACAAAGTTGTAAATACGATTTAAGAGAAAATGCTTGACCTTCCAGGCTGTGGCCCCCGACCTGCAATGTCCACCTGCTCTTTTCTCCACTTCATGCTCCGCTGCCCTTCAAGACCCAACAGACATGTTTTTTTTCTCCCAGACCCTTCCTGGACCAGCTCAATCCAGCCCAAGCCATAATCGAATACCGCTTTTTGTCCTGTGAATTTGGCAGTTCCCAAATGACCCCTTGTGTTGTTACACAGCTCCGGACATGTGCCTCCAGACCCTCATCTGGGGTTTAGGAATAATGAAGGCAGGATCTATCTGGTGGCGAGAAGTTGGCTGTTGGAGATTTCATGTAACTTTTACAAAATTTGGTCTTTCTTCCCTTTTCTAGTTCCTCATCTGCCAAAACCGTGAAAATAGGGACCTTAAGAAGGGTTTGTCCTTCCTCCCTCTTTTTTCCTACCCCACAGTGTTCTTGAGAAAATCAGTGACAGTGAACACATAACAGCCCACATGAGACTTAATATTTTGTCTGACGCTCTTTGCCCTATCAGTCAAGATCTCCCGAGCACGCAGGAAGATCCTTGTAATGGTTGCAATATCGGTAGTAGTTATCTCATGCTGCATGTTCTTCCTCAATGACTTCATCTACTTGGGCAGTTTCAGCTGTGGTCTTTAAGGGGCTAACTCTCCATCTGCCTCTAGCTGACCCATCTTCCAAGCCCCAGGCCCATATTTCCAACTGGGTGTTCTGTCGACATCAGTGTCCGTATGTCCTGAGTTGAACCCATCCTTCCATACAGACCTAGTCCTTCTTTTGACTGAAGCCCCTGGCCACAATCAGAACTGGGCTGCATACCGCTTATGCTTGAAATCCTGGAAATATCGCAGTTCCAGCATCTCCCCCATTGCCGTCTCCCACCCAGGAACCCGGTTGAGCCTACCACTGTGTTCCTCAGGTTCCATTTTCTCTGCAGCCCCATACCTGACCTTCATTAAATCTCAACCTTGCAAGAATGTCCTGATTAGTCTCTGCCCATCACCTCAGCCCATGCTCTAAGCTGTCATTAGAGTTCTGTTCCTAAGACACTGGCAAGATTGTGTCAAACCCCAGCATCCTCTCCACCCACCAAAGCTTATAGTCTCCCTGCTCTTGCATATGAAGAGCTGTGCAACTCGAACCGTGCACAATGTGTAGCCCCAATAAAACTTTCTGGCCTCGTCTCCTCTACAATCCCCAGACCTGATGCCACCCACTTGTTTCACGTTTCCTGAATACGCCCTCCACTGTCACACAATTAACTTTGTTGAAGTTATTTCCTTCGTCTTGAATAGTCTTGTCACTCAGGTTCTGCTTAATCTTACATCTTCCCAGACACTTTACTAATCTTCACAGTTAAAATTAATTGTTCCTTCAAGGAGTAACTGCCATTATAGAGAACCGAGCCTGCGCCGGGGGATTTGCGTACATTATCATGTTTAGTCCTCACCACGCTTGGGCAAGTTAGGTATTACAGGCCCATGATCCCTCATCCAAAGCCTTGAAGCCAGCTGTGCTTCCAAGTTCAGAAGTCTAGTTTTTAGAAAGGTAATGTAGCGGGAAGTGTCTCAGTTTCCCCATCTGTAAAATGGGGGGAAAGGTACTAGCCGAGTACCTCTCTCATGGGATTGTTATGAAATAGGCAATGTGTTCCTTCGGAGGAGGGCCTAGTGAAGTGCCCTTATTAAGTGCGTTGTGGGGTCTATTTACTTGATTGTTATAAATAACATATAATAGCTTATGAGCAAGCCCTCACTAGGAAAATAAATGGCTCTCACTTTTATAGTTACCTAATTTGTTTCGGGAAAGCAATTTGGATGGTGATAAGAGCCCTCGTTTTGCTGGATGTTGTGTTTCTTTTTCTTTCTTTACTTTCATTTCCTTCCGCTACTTACCACACCCTTTACTCAGCATTTCCTATCAAAATCACAGGCCTCCTACAACTGCAGTCGAAAGTCTTCCTTCATTTTTCTGGCCTATTTTACAATTAATTCATATTTTTCTCTGGCAAAAAAAAATTATGCTAGATCGTTATTCCCCTCTTCTCTGACAAAAATACTTTATGACAATTATGCTAGTTTTTAGTAATTCAATGCAAGCATCACCAACACACTCATTTGTTTTATTCTTTTATGGGCCCTGGATACAGAAGGGACCAAGAATGTAGTGCTGGCTGGCAGAGACCTTGAAGATCAGCTAGTATGCATGACCTGGGTCTATTTACTTATCTCTTCTACTTGAAGAAACAAAGGAGAAGAGGGCTCCTTCTCAAGCTCGCACAGCTAGTTAGCAACATAACACTTGCTAGATCCCAGCTGCCCCCACTCCCACCTCTTCCCCCCAATCCCAAGCAACCACTGATGCCCTCTCTCTCACCATAGATTATTTTCCTAGAATTTCATGAAAATGGGATCAAACGCTATGTATTTTTTTGACTCTGGCTTCTTTCACTCAACATACTGTTTTTGAGATTCATCTACATTGTTGCCTGAATTGGAAGAGTCTTCTTTTTTATTGAGTAGTATTTTCTTATAAAGATATATCACAATGTATTTATCCATTCTTCTGCTGATGGATGAGTGTGTTATTTCTGGGTTCTGACTATTATGAATACAACTGCTATGACCATCCTTGCATATGGCTGTTTGTAAATATATATTTTCATTCCCTTTGGGTAAATACTTAGGAGTAGGCTTGATGGGTCATAGGATAAGTACATATTTCATTTTGTGAGAAATTACCATTTGCTTCATCATCTCCACCTAAAGTTGGGGTTGTCAGTTGTATTAGCCAGGGTTCTTCAGAGAAACAGAACCAATAGGCTATAAAATGAGATTTATTATAAGGAATTGGCTTATGTGATTACAGAGGCTGAGAAGTCCCATGATCTGCCATGGGAGACCCCAGAAAGCCAATGGTGTAATTCAATCTGAGTATGAAGGCCTGAGAATCAAGAGAGCTGATGATGTAAATACCAGTCCCTGGGCCAGAGAAGATGAGATGAGATGAGATGAGATGAGATGAGATGCCCCCACTGAAGCAATAAGGCAGAAAAACAGGGGGAATTCCTCTTTCCCCTACCTTTTGTTCTAGTTAGGCCCTTAATGGTTTGGATGATACCTACCCACACTGAGGAGGGCTGTCTATTTCACAGAATCCATCAGTCCAAGCACTAATCTCATCTGGAAAATCCTTACAGACACACTCAGAAATAATGTTGAGCCAAATACCTGGTGAATCCTCTAATCCAGTTAAATTGCCATATAAAATTAACTTTCACATTAGTCTTTTAAATTTTAGTCTTTCTAGTGAGTGTGAAGTTGTACTTATTGTGATTTGAATTTGCATTTTCCTGATGACTCATCTGTGTTTCCCTGATGAATCTTCACGTGATTATTGGCCATCCCTTATACCTTCTTTTGTGAAGTGTCTACTCAAATCTTTTGCCCATTTTTAATTGAGTTATGTTTGTCCTTTGAGTATTGAGTTACAAAAGTTCTTTATGTATTCTGAATACAATTCCTTTGTCAGATATATGTGTTACAAATATATTCTTCTAAATAGGTGGCTTACATTTTCATATTATTTAAGATGTCATTGGAAGAGCTCATTTCAAAAATTTAAACGAGGTCTAATTAATCATTATTTTCCTGTGTAGGTTGTGGTTTTTTGTATCCTATCAAAACACCTTTTTAAAAATGTATTCCAGTGTCATAGAGATTTTTCTCCTATTTTTTTCCCCAAAGCTTTATTGTTTTAGCTTTTGTATTCATGTCTATGATCCATTTTGATTTATTTTTGTGGATGGTATGAGGTGAGTTGGGTTTTCTTTTTTTTCATATAGATTTCTTGTTGTTTCAGCACTGTTTGTTGAAAAGATTTTCCTTTCCACTGAATTATCTTTGTACCATTGTTGAAAATCAATGGACCACAAATGTGTATCTCTATTTCTGTACTCTGTTCTATTTTGTTGATCTATATGTCTATTGTTAGGACAAATCACACTGTCTTGATTACTGTAGCTTTATAGTAAGGCTTTAACTAGGGTAATATCTCCAATTTTTTTTTCAAAATTGTTTTGGCTATTCTTGGTCATTTTATAATCAGCTTGCCAATTTTTACAAAAAAGTTCTGTTGGAATTTTTATTGGAATTGCACTGAACCTATAGATCAATTTTGAATGATAGTCATTCTGACAATCATTCATATTGGAAATATGAAGTCTTCTAATCCATAAACATGGCATATTTCACCATTTATTTCAATCTTTAAATTCACTCAGTAGTATTTTATTTTGTATTTTTCAGTGTTTAGGCTTTGTACACATTTCATTTTCCATAATATTACATTTTTATGGTATAAACAATTCTAATTTTCTTTTTTTTTTCTAATTTTTTCAAATTGTTCATTGCATAGAAACACAATTGACTTGTGTATATTAACCTATGTCTTGAGCACTTATGAGTACTAGTAGCTTTTTTTCTTGGCTCTTCAAAACTTTCTACAAATAAAGTAATTTCATTTGTGAATAAAGTCAACTTCACATCTCCATTTTCATTTTTTATGCCTTCATGCCTTCTGTTTCTCTCTTTCCTTTTTTTTTTTTTTTTTTTTTTTTTGCTTCATTGTCCTGCTAGAATCTCTAGCACAATGTTCAACAGAAATGGTGAGAATGGGGCGCCTGGGTGGCTCAGTCAGTTAAGCGCCTAGCTCTTGGATTCAGCTCAGGTCATGATCTCACAGTTTGAGTTTGAACCCTACACAGGGCTCTGTGCTGACAGTGTGAGCCTACTTAGAATTCTGTCTCTCCCTCTCTCTGCCCCTCCCCCCCATCAAAATAAATAAATAAACTTTAAAAAAATGTGAATTGCTCCCCCATCTCCCCCAAAAGAAATGGTAAGAATGGACAAGCTTGTTGTATTGCCAGGTCTAAGAAGAAAACGTACAGTCTTTCAACACAAAAGATGATCTTGGCCTTAAGACTTTTTGTTTTGTTTCATTGACGTCCTTTATTAGGTTGAAAAAGTTACCTTCTATTCTATGTTTACTGAGAGACTTCATCAAAATTTACTCTCAATATGATAAGTTACACTGATGGATGTTCAAGGGCTAACCAACTTTGCATCTTGAATAAACGTGTTATTTAAATTTTTAAAAAATAGTTAATTAATTTTGAGAGAGAGAGCATGAGCAAGGAGGGGCAAAGACAGAGGGAGAGAGAAAGAATCCCAAGTAGGCTCCCCACTGTCAGCCCACAGCCTGAATCAGGGGCTCAAACTCAGGAACCATGAGATCATGACCTGAGCCAAAATTAAGAGTTGGACATTTAACTGACTGAGCCACCCAGATGCCCCACGTTATCATTTTTATATCTTACTCGCGATGTTTTATCCTTGTTATATCCTGCTGAATTTTATCTGCCAAAATTTTGTTTAAGATTTTTGCATCCGTACTTGTGAGGAATATTGGTCTATAGTTTTCTTCTTTTGTAACATCTATGCCTGGTTTGGGTGTCCCGTTAATATCGGCCTCATACAATGATTTATTTGGAAATTATTCCTTTCTCCTGTGTTTTCTCAAATAGTTTTTGAAGGATTTGTATTATTTCTTCTTTAAATGTCTGGTAGAATTCACCAATGAAGCTGTCTGGGCAAGGTTTTAAATTACTAATTCAATTTCTTTAGTAGGTATGAGTTTGAATTTTCTATTTCTTCTTACGTTAGTTTGGTAAATTCTATCTTCCAAGAAAGTTGTCTGTTTCATGTAAGTTGTCAAATTTATGTAACTTGTTCATAATATCTCCTTATTATCTTTCAATGCCAGTAGACTGTATATATTCTTTTATCCCTGATATTGTTAATTTGTACTTTCTCTGGTTTTTCATTGATCTTTTCAAAGAACTAACTTCTGCTTCCATTAATCTTCTCTGTTTTTATTTTTTGTTTCATTCACTCCTGCTCTTTCTTTCTGCTGCTTACTTTAATTTGCTCTTCTTTTTCTAATTTCTTAAGGTCAAAACTTATATCATTGATGGAATTCAAGCTATTGTATTGTAATACTTCAAGTATTACAAAGCTGTAAAAACTTATATCATTGATATTAGACCTTTTCTCCTTTTCTAATATAAACATTTAAAACTATACCTTTTACTCTAAGTACTACTTCAGCAAAACAAATTTGAAATATTGTGTTTTGTCATTCAGTTCAAAATATTTTCTTTTCTCTCTTGCGATTTCTTCTTTGACTCATGGGTTATTTAGATACGTGCTATTTAATTTTAAAGTATTTGGTGCTTTCCAATTTGTTTTATTGTTATTATTTCTCATTTAATTCTATTGTGGTCAGACAATAGGCTACATACAATTTCAGTCTTTTGATACCTACTGAGACTTATTTTATGGTCCGGGATATGGTCTGTCTTGATGAACATTTCATGTGTACTTGAAAAGAATGCTTTAGTCCGAAATTGTTGAGGGTATTGTTCTACAAATGTCAGGTTATAGCAGATATGTTGCTCAGATCTTCTTATATCCTTATTATTTTGGCTGTTTGTTCTATTAATTACTGAGAGAAGTATATAAAAATCTCCAACTCTATACATTTGTCTATTTTTCTTCACTTCTATCAGTTTGCTTCACATTTTTGAAGCACTACATTTATTTTGTATCATAACAATAGATAATACATTATCATAAAATGTCCCCTCTGCCTCTTATTACATTTTTTCTTAAATTCTGTTTATCTTTTATTAATACAGACACTCTAGCTCTCTTATGCTTACAGTTGGCCATATAGATAGATAGATAGATAGATGCTTTTACTCCACTTACATCACTGTAATTAAAGTGAAACTCTTACAGACAGCAAATGATTGGGTCTTGCTTTTTTATCCGATCTGACTCAGTCTCACAATCTCTGTTTTTTGATTACAGTGCTTATTCAATCTAAATTTAATGTAATTTTTGATCTGATTGGATTTTGGTCTACCATTCTGCTATCTGCTTTCTACTTGTCTCATCTGTTTTTGTTCCTGTTCCTTTTTTCTTACTTTCTTTTGTGTTCATCAATTATCGGTAGCATTCCATTTTAATTCCTGTATTGACTTTCTAGCTGTATCTCTTGGCATTATTTCTTTAGTGATTGCTCCAGGAATTACAATCTTTACTTTTTCACAATCTATTTAATGTTGAATTAACTTAAAATTTGAAATATAGGAACCCTGTGACAATATGGTTCCACTTAACATTCACTCGTTGCCTGTGCTAGTGTTTTATCTATATATTACATCTGTGCCTATTATAAACCAAATAATACTAGATTCCAAGTTTCTTCTCTTGTATGCCTGATTCATGAAGAGATAGTGAAGTCAAACAATACTTTTAATAGTTAAAACTTGACCCAACAAGGTCAAAACCAATTTCTCATTGCACTAAAAAGTTTCCAAAAACATTTCATGTCTTTATGTCTTGAAAGCTAGTGATTGGGGAACCCTGAGCAGCTCATTGAGGTTTATTCCTTGCCTCTGAAACAAACGTCTGGGATATTTACATTTCAAAGTAGAAAGAGAATTAAAAATCCTCTTGTCAGCACTCTTTTTGTTCCCAGAGAAGTACATCCAGATATGCAGTGGGCTGATCTAAGATCACATGCATTCATTCATTTAGTAATTCACTGAAAAATTCACCATTTGTTGTAAAAAATGTTTATTAAGTGCTTACCATGTCCCTGTTAATGAAGATACAAAAATGAGTAAGAACTAAAAAACACTGAACTGTACCCTTAAAACAGGGGAGTGTCATGGTAGGTAAATTGTACCTCAGATAAAGCTGTTTTAAAAAATGAGTAAGATCCAGTCCTTTCCATCAAGGAGATCATAGTGTAATGGAAGTGTAAGACACATAGAGGCAATTACAACAAAATGTGAACATGCTGTAACAGACCCGTATGCTTTGCCACTTAACACTGGAGTACCCTGGGGCTCAGGCTTGGACCTCTTCTATTTTCTTTCTACAACCACTCCCTTTATGATCTCATTCAGTGTCACGGCTTTAAATATCAACTGTATGCTGATGACTCCAAAATTTCTATCTCCAGCAGATGTCTCTCCCAAACTCCAGACTCATGCACCCAATCGCCAACCTGACATCTCTGCTTTAAAAGCTAATTAGTATCTCAAACTCAACACCTCCAAAACCACATTCCTCATCTTCTCCTCCAAATCTGCTCCTTCGACAACCTTCATCCTCCCAATGCATCAACAGTTCCATCTTCATAGTTGCTCAGGCCAAAAAACCTTGAAGTCATCTTTGACTTGTTTCTTTCTGTGATTTAATCCATCATGAAATGCTATTGGCTCTCCATTCAACATATATCCAGAATATATCCAGAACATATATCCGCTACTTACCATGTCCCCTGCTGTAATCCTGGTTCCAACCACCATCTTCTCTTGCATGGATTATTGCCTTATTCCCCCAACAGTCCATATTCTATAAAACACAGGAACCTTTAAAAATGTAACTCAAGTGAAATCAGTTCTCTGATCAAGTCCTCCAATGGCTTCCTGTTTCCCTACTAGTTAAAGCTGAAGTCCTCACAGTGGCCTCAAAAACCCCTCAAAATCTGGGCTCCCATCTCCATTCTATTATCTTTCTTTTTTTTTAATGCTTTTTGTTTTGTTTTGTTTTTTAATTTTTGAGACAGAGAGAGACAGAGCATGAGCGGGGAAGGGGCAGAGAGAGAGGGAGACACAGAATCTGAAGCAGGCTCCAGGCTCTGAGCTGTCAGCACAGAGCCCGATGCGGGGCTCAAACTCACAGACCGTGAGATCGTGTCCTGAGCTGAAGTTGGACGCTTAACCAACTGAGCCACCCAGGCGCCCCACTATTATCTTTCTTATCTAGTCTCCCCTACTGCTCTTTCTATTTTGTTCCATGCATATGAGCTTCCTTGCTGTTCCTCAAATATTACTGGCAAGCTCTTACTTCAGGACCTTTGAACTTGCTGTTCCCTCTACCTGGAGCTCTCTTCATCAGATATCCCCGTTGCTCACTTCCTCACCTGTTTCAAGTCTTTGTTCGGATGTCACCTTCTCACTGAAGTCTCCCTTGATTACCCAATTTTGATTTGGAAGCATCTCACTAGCACCCTGGCACTTCTATTGCCCTTCCCACTCTATTTTCTCCATAAGCACTAATCACCTTAAATCTACCTCATAAACAACTTACTTTTTTGGTTCATTTTCTGTTTATCCTCAATAGGCCAAGAGTCCTATGAAGGCTTGTCTGTATGTTCATAACCGTTTCACAGGGTCGAGCACAGTAAGGTATTCAAGAAAACATTGGAATGATTGTATCAATATGCCTAGTACTCTTAAGAGAAGAAAATGGGTGGGTTTTCTTCTGTGACCAGGCCAGGTTTTTTTGTTTGTTTTTTTGTTTTTGCATGTTTGTTTGTGGGAGGGCTACAATGGAGGAAAGGTTGCTAGATGTTAGGGGAAAGTTAATTGTGCAAGTGACAGTTGAACTTGGCTGTGAAGGATGACCAGGAATTTGCCAGACAGAGAAGACAGTAAAGGGCATTCCAGGTAGAAGCAGCAGCATGTGCAAGGGCAATATTTTCCAAAAGCATGGCATGACCGTTAAACGTCAACGAGTGGGACATAGGGGCAGGGTCGAGCGGGCAAAATGAATTGACGGGGCCAGAGAGGAGGCCTGGAGGGCTGGTCAGAGCCAGCCACGAAAGACAGAGTTAGATTAGACCTAGGTCTTCCAACTCCCTCTCCAGTGCTTTGTCCACTGCTTCAGAAGGACTCTCTTTTCAGCCCCAAACTTACTTTTCCTTTGGGTGTCATAGGTTGATGCCTTTACCGCCCATGTTTTCCTTTATAAATAATTGTATTCATAACCCCAGAGTGTGAGGTCTAAGACACGTGATTCTAAAAGTATGTACATTGTAAAAACAAAAAGCTGAAAGCATTTGTATTTTGAGATAGATTATACAGAATTTTGATTTCTCAAATCCAAAAGACTGATTATTTCAAATCAAAATTCCCAAAGAAGTGACAGTTGGTGCCTGGTGCAAGCCTATTTTCACCATCAATTTAGAGTTCAAACTCTATAGGAAAAAAATGCCAATGATCTAACACACAGAGGGCTATGGAAATGGATGTAAATTTGGGAAGAATCAAAAAATGTTCTCCACAATTTTCTGGCAGCTGACAACTGACAATGATATATTAACTATTATATATTTGAATTGTTAAATTAAACAACAAGGGGGGCGCCTGGGTGGCTCAGTCGGTTAAGCATCCGACTTCGGCTCAGGTCATGATCTTGCGGTCCATGAGTTCGAGCCCCGCATCGGGCTCTGTGCTGACAGCTCAGAGCCTGGAGCCTGTTTCAGATTCTGTGTCTCCCTCTCTCTCTGACCCTCCCCCATTCATGCTCTGTCTCTCTCTGTCTCAAAAATAAATAAACATTAAAAAAATAAATAAATAAATAAAATAAAAAATAAAAAATTAGACAACGAGGAGTAGGAAATTGTGTGTAGTAAAAGTGATCATGGACTATAATATTGTTGTTTTAGTCTTTTTAAAAATTGTTTTATTCTTAAAAGTGATATTTTTTATACTTCAATTTTTCTTAATTCCATTTGTAAGGCTGAAGATTTGCACCTTTTTATTAACTTTGTCAGAGTTAAGTATTAAATATTAAAAATAGGCAATAAGCAGACCAATTATACATTAATTCATTCAACAAATATTTGACAGCCTATTATGAACAAGGAATGTAATCTGGTTTTGGATTCCACACGACACAAAAGCAAGTAGCTATTTCTCTTTTCTTAAAATAACCATGAGGAATACGTTGACCTAGAGGGTGGAGATTAACCACTCAAATCAATTTGTAAATTTATAGTTTTACTTGATTTAAGAGTAAACAGTTGTGAGAATACCCCAAAAGTCCTATGGAAAGCATATCATTTCCATTTACCTGTATGCACAACAAATGACTAAAATTTTGTTGGAAGTTGTATCAGCCAATATTTATCTTCAACGGGGATTATTTCTAAGATTCCTTACATTGGCATGAACTGAAACTGCATCCAGCACTTGGGAGCCTGATACTCCTACGACGAGATCCATTTTCTCTGTACAAACATATATCCGCATAGTTTTTTTAAACTGCATTTCTTGCAATATGTGGCAAGAGCCACACAGATGTTCTGTCACTCTGACCTAGCAATTCTACTCCCGGGAACTTATCCAAAGGAACTAATTCCACAGAAGCGAAAATCTATATGCACGAAGATTTTTACTACAGGGCCATCTATAGCAGCCCAACTTGAGAAGCAATCCAAGTTTCTATAACAGGAAAACGATTTTAAAAAGTGTAGTGCATCAGCCAGATGCCATATTACGTGGTCATTAAAAGTCAGAATCGTGAAGACTGCGGAAGTGTCAAAAATATTTTTGATAAACCTTAAATTAAAAGATAGTATTTTAGAAATGGCACTTACAGGGGCGTCTGGCTGGCTCGGTCAGTTAAGCATCCAACACTTGCTTTCAGCTCAGGTCATGATCTCTTGGTCATGGGTGTGGAGCCTGCTTGGGATTCTCCCTCCCTCTGCCCCTCCCCCACTCGTGCTTTTTCTCTCCCTCTCTCTCTAAAATAAAATAAAATAAAATAAAATAAAATAAAATAAAATAAAAATGGCATTTACATTGTGATTATAAATATGTAAAACTAGATGAACATGTGCAGGACTAGAAGATAAAATTGAGAAAGGAAAATGAGTCTGTTCAAATAGAGGAATTAGGAGTGTGTTTTACTTTTTATGAAAATTTTTCAAGTTTTTGGGGCACTTGGGTGGCTCAGTCGGTTGAGCATCCAACTCAGGTCATGATCCCACGGTTTGTGAGTTCGAGTCCCGCGTCCGGCTCTGTGCTGATAGCTCCGAGCCTGGAGCCTGCTTGGATTCTGTGTCTCTCCCTCTCTCTACCCCTCCCCTGCTCACGCTCTGTGTCTCTCTGTCTCTCAATAATAAACAAATGTTAAAAAAATATTAAAAAAATTTTTTTCAAGTTTTGTGTTACATCAACTTTTTTTAAAAAAGATTTTTTTAAGTAATCTGTACACCCAATGTGGGGCTTGAACTTACAACCCTGAGATCAAGAGTCAAAGGATCCACCGATTGAGCCAGCCAGGCGCCCCTACATCAACTTTGCAACTGAAGAGTGTGTCATGTGAAATCAACCCACACCGTAAAGATATGTCCACGTAGATCATAAATAAAAGCTGGGTGTCTACAGAGTTGACCCATTTGTGCTCCCTGTGAGCTTTCCTCTGTAGTCCTCTCTGTAACTATAATTAGTTATCTCCAACCCCAATGTGGCTGCATTGGAGATAAGGCCTTTGAGGAGGTGATTAAGGTGAAATGAGGGGATCGGGGTGGAGCTCTGATCCCACAGAACTGGTGTCTAAGAAGAGACACCAGAGGTCTCTCTCTCTCTGCCACGTGAGGACACAGTAAGAAGGCAGCCACCTGCAAGCCAGGCAGAGGGCTCTCACTAGAACCTGATCATGCTGGCACCCTGATCTCAGACTCATAGCCTCCAGAACTGTGAAAAAAAAAAAATTAAATGTTTGTTGTTTAAGCCACCCAGTCTGCAGCCCAAGCAGACTAAGACACTAACCTCCAAGAACCACGTGGATTCTGTCGGCACAGCGTTCCAGGTAGACAGCGCGGGCGCCGAGAACACAAGGTGCCCCTCGCCCTGAGTGCCGAATGTCCAGCTTTGGGGGCACGTCCAGAATCGGTAACAGCAACGTAAGTTCTGCCAGCTGCGGCAGTTCTTCACATGCAGGGTGTTCAGAAATTAGGTGATTTCACGTGTGAACACGACAGCACACCCGCACACCAACGTATGCATGCGCTCTTCCAACAAATATGTATTGAGCACCAACTGTGTGTGGGTTGAGCACATCGGTGCAGAGGATACAGCAGTAATCGGAACAGACAAAACTCCCTGTCCTCAGAAAGCTGATCTTCTATTAGGGAGGACAGGTGATAAATGAAATGAGTAAGCAAAATATATGGTATGCCACATAGTGGTGAGTGTTAAGAAGAAAACTAAGGCAGCAAAGGGGCTAGGGAATAAGCAGTGATTTTCAAGAGAGAGGTTAGGGGAAGTCTCACCAAGAAGGTACCAGTGCAATAAAGACCTGAAGCAGGTAAGGGAAGGAGCCATGTGTGTATCAAAAGAACATTCCAGAATGACAGAAAGGCAAAGAGTCTGAGGTGTGTTGGAAAATCACCAAGCAGGGGGAGATGGCAAAGAAGAGAAGAAACGAGGGGAGAGAGGTGAGGGGCAGTGCAGATCACACAGAGCTCACGGAGCATTCTACTGACCTCACCTTCTCCACTTGGACACAGTGGGCTTCACATTGTAACAAAGTCTCTTCCGCTGCCGTGTGGGCAGCTGCAGCTACTAAGCAAAAGCATTGGAATACCTGCCCTATTGGCTCCCCCGGGGCTGCTGTAGCCAATTACCACAAACTGGTGGCTTACAACAACAGAAATGTGTTCTTCCACCTTTCTGGAGGCCACAAGTCTGAAATCAAGGTGTCTGCAGGGGTGGTTTCTCCTGGACCCTCTGAGGGAGAATCGGCCCCAGGCCCGTCTCAGCTTCGGGCCGTTGCAGCAATCGGGCTTGGAGCTACTTGTCACTCGAGTCTCTGCTTCTGGCTTCACCGGGCCCTTTCCCGTGTATGCGTGGTTTTCTGTGTTTCCGTGTCTGAACCTCTCTGTCCTTCTTCTTATGAAGACACCAGTTGTTGGATTAGGGCCTATTGTAATGCAGTATGACTGCATGTTCATCGATTACATCTACAAAGACCCTATTTCCAAATAAGGTCACATTGACAGGTTCCAGATGAACATGAATTCTGGATAGTATACAGTTCGCCAACACACCTATCGCTAAAATAGTGCATTTAGGTGTATGATGAAAAAACTAGGCTTGTTTTTTCAGGTCCATTCCTGCAGTTTACAGGAAGGAAAACAGTGTGTGAAATGAAAGGCGATCACTTACCAAGATGGAATTGGCTGAAAACAAAGTATGCGGAAGAAGGCCAAAGTCCAGGTCTGAGACTAATCTGCTGAGTTGTGTTTTTTTTTTTTTTCTTTTTTTCCCCAAAGTAGCAGTAAACTTATATGAGCACATACATCTGAAAAGAAAACAAAAAAGGCCTTTCCACAGAACTGCCTTCAGTAATGAAGGTTTTAGCCCCGGTGCTGGCAGTGAGCGGCCAGGCAGTCCAGCAGGTCTGGGTTCAGGATCTCCAGCAGAAAGGCAGGGTAAGGACTGCCAGTCTTTTCCTGCTGACTTGTTATTTTCATTTATTTTTAATTTTTAAACAATTTTTACTGTTTACTTATTTTTGAGAGAGACAGCATGCATAAGCAGAGGAGGGGCAGAAAGAGAAAAAGAGACACAGAATCTGAAGTGGGCTCCAGGCTCTGAGCTTATCAGCACAGAGCCCGATGCGGGGTTCGACCCCACAAACCGTGAGATTGTGATCTGAGCCAAATTCAGATGCTCAACTGACTGAGCCACCCAGGCGTCCCTTCCGGTGACTTTTTAAAAGAGAACATTTTGTGCTCTATGAAACAAAAACGTATACAAATTCAACATTTACAAATACTAACCAAGTTCTTGAACTGCCCCTCTCTTCCCTACACTCACCCGTTGCCGCCTCTCTCCATGGTGCCTTCCGGGCCTGATTCACCAAAGTCCAGGAAGAAATCCCAGGAGAGAAGGTCAACAAGGACGGCGAGGCTCTCTGCTTCTTTACCAGCCTAGTTTGCTGCAGCCAGCCATGCTCCTCAGGGGGCATCGTCTTGACGCATTTATATATGGCTGTGTCCACCTCAGAAGAAAGTCATGGAGCATTTCTGGAGATGATATCGAGCACATGAGGCTACTTCACAACCATGAGCTAGTGATGTCTGGTGATCACAGGGATGGTCTCTACCCTTCTCTTTCTGTCTGTCTCTTTCTCTGATGTCTCTCTCTGTCTCTTATACACACACACGCAGACACTATTTAGTGCCTTGCCTCTTCAAAGCACCACCTGTATACTTCTGGTGTAGCTGTTCCTCTTCTCCATACCCTCTCCCCACACGTGCATATTTTACCCCCCAGTGCCTGGCCTTATGGAGGACTTACACCTCCATCACTTCCACCCAAATGCTGCTCACTTAACACCCGACCGTGTTCCTGCCCCCTTCCTGTTCAATGTGGCTTATACGGCGTTAGCTGGGTCATACATGAAATCAAGTTGCCTGTGACACGGCTCTGTGCTCAATTCAAGACATATTGAGAGACAGTCACCCTGCCAAGCCTCTGTGAGCAGCATCAGTGGAGAACAGTAGTACAGACACCCTTGCTTCTTTTTTCCATAGACAGTCCCCATTCCCGTGCCCGTATTTTTGGTGTTTCAATACTAAGGCTAGACTAAGTGTGGAATAAGTGTGAAAGCCCAAATAGAAAGACAGGTAGCCACTTCCACTGGAAAAAAAAAAAAAAAAGTTTGTGTAGCGTTTCATTACGGTTCAGCCTCTGTTGCCTTTCTTTTTGGGTCCCTGCTTTTTCATTTCAATGGTAGCATTTAAAAGCACAGTTGTATCCAAAGAAAACAGAAACACTACTTTGCAAAGATATATGCACCCTTATATTTAGTGCAACATAATTTACAATAACCAAGGTATGGGAGCAGCCCAAGTGCCCACCAATAGACAAATGGATAAGGAAGATGCAGGGTATGTATACCTTGGAATATTACAAGACAGGATGAGATCTTGCCATTTGCAACAACATGTTGCCATACCTGGAAGGTATTATGCTAAGTGAAATAAGTGAGACTGAGAAAGACAAATATCATATGATTTCACTTCTATGTGGAATCTAAAAAACAAAACATGAATTTAATTTTTGTTTAACGTTTATTTACTTTTGAGATAGAGAGAGGCAGAGCATGAACAGGGGAGGGTCAGAGAGAGGGAGACACAGAATCTGAAACAGGCTCCAGGCTCTGAGCTGTCAACACAGAGCCCGACACGGTGCTTGAACCCACGGACCGCGAGATCATGACCTGAGCCGAAGTCGGCCACTTAACCGACTGAGCCACCCAGGCGCCCCCAAAACAAATGAATTTAAAAAATGCAGAAACAGACCTACAGAAAACAAACTGATGGTTGCCAGAGGGAGGAGGGGTGGGGGGGGGATGGGCAAAATGGATGAAGGAAGTGGGAGATCCAGGCTTCCAGCTGTGGAATGAATAAGTCGAAGGAATAAAAGGCACAGCACAGAGAATACAGTCAATGACACGTAATAGCATCGTGTGATGACAAATGGTAGCCGCACTTGTGGCGACCACGGCATAACATACAGGAGAAGTCCGATCCCTCTGCTGTACGCCTGAAACTAACGTAGCATTGTAAGTCAACTCTACTCAAGTAAAAAAATTTAAAAAAAGAAAAGGCCATAAAAAAAGAGGCTGTGGTGTATACTTTGCTCTTTAGTATCTCTTTATTGATGTGTATTTTACATGTCATGTAATTCATCCATTTCTAGTGCACAGTTCAATGAGTTTTGGTAAGTTACCAGGTTGTGCAGCCATAACCATAAATCAGTTTTTGGAGGTTTCCATCACCCTAATAAGATCTCTCATGCCCATTTATAGCCAATCCATTCCACCTCCACCCCCAACCCCTAGCAACCTCTCTAGCCTCCTAATTAGCAACTATGATAAAATAAAATTTGGTATTGTCATTATAGGCTAAATAGACTCGGACAGCTTCCTTCCTACGTGAGGAAGCTGGCATTCTCACAGTGGCTGCCATTGTGGTCTAAGCCCAGGGCCAGTTGTCATGGTGAAACTGAAGGCTGGGGGAGGGGAGATGGAGGTCGTGGCCAGTACACTGACCTTGCTGAAACCCGTAAGCCCCTTACCCCGGAACCACAGTACACTGTCTCCTAAACCCGCTCTGCTGAGAACAACTTTTTTAACAACTTAAAAACAAAATTCACAGGAAAAATGACTATGTGCCTCAGTCTTAAAGTTTTTATTTATTCATTTAAGTAATCTCTAGCCCCAGCATGGGGCTCGAACTCACAACCCCAAGACCAAGAGTCGCACGCTTCTCTGACTGAGCCAGTCAGGCAGCCCCTCAGTCTTAAATTTACTGTAACTTTTAAAAAGTAATATATGTTTGTAAAGCCTGGATTATGACCTAAGAAGGTTTTTGTAACTAAAAAACAAAAGGTGAGATGAAATAAGAAATCACCATGCTCAAGTACACAGGGAAAATGCTGGTCACTGACAGTTTGGAAGTTTGTTTTGTTTTGTTTTTTAAGAAAGAAATGTCAAAGTAAACACAAGGATCAAAAACCTGGCTGGCTCAGTCAGTAGAGCATGTGACTTTTTATCTCGGGGTCATGAATTCAAGCCCCACGTCGGGGGTGGGTAGAGTTTACTTAAAAAAAATTTTTTTTTAATTAAAAAAAACCGACAGAGGTATTTCTGCCTCCACTGTCCTCTGTGCTCCATGAGAGGAGAAACGTAATAGATCCTCAATTAATATTTGCTTAAAGAATGAATAAATGAATGAGGGCCCATTATGTTCTAAGTACTATGCCAGAAACTGGGGCTCAAAAGATGACCAAGGACTTCATGTCAAGAAATCTAAGTATAGTGGAGAAGCAGGCATATAAACAAATAATTTCTATGTAGTATGAGAACCAATAGAAGTAATTTCAAGGTATAAAGATCACCCAGAACAGGTGGTAATTAATGGAGGAAATAATTAGGGGAAACTTTGCACGTGCCCATATTCTTCAGGAAGGCAATGACAGAGGAGGGCATTTTAGGCAGAGGAAACAGCATATACGAAGGGAAGAAGTGGGGTGCCTGGGTGGCTCAGTCGGTTAAGTGCCCGACTTCGGCTCAGGATATCATCTTGCAGTTCATGAGTTCAAGCCCCGTATCAGGCTCTGTGCTGACAGCTCAGAGTCTGGAGCCTGCTTCGGATTCTGTGTCTCCATCTCTCTGCCCCTCCCCTGCTTGCTCTCTCTCTCTCTCTCTCTCTCTCTCTCCCAAAAATAAACAAACATTGAAAAAAACAACAACAAAGGGAAGAAGTAGCAGTCTGAGCATAAAATGTATCAAGGTATGTTTTCCCCTGCAGCCATGGGAAACAACGCAAATGTTAACAAAGTCTTGGGTGGGGGTCAGATGTAGGAAGCAAGAAACAATATGAAGGTCACCTTCAAGGGCTTTGGTGGGAAGCAAGAACTGTGCACAATGCAATGGTGCTTCCATGGAGGACAGACTAGACCGTGTGAGCAACAGTAAGCAGAACAATGGAGCAAATTTCTTGTGCCAGTTTATGTGTAGGGCCTCAGTGCTGAAAATGTAGGAAAGTGGCAGTGGCAGAAGTCACAGTTTTGATGGCATAAGGTGGCACATGGAATTGTGCGTGAAGTCTGCAGTCGGTAGAGAGATGCACCAGAGAGAAGGAAAAGAAACAAGAACCTCGGACTCTGGCAATAGTGAACTTGGTGAGAGAGGGACAGTCGGAGGTATCAAGTTCAAAGGGGTGGATGGAGAGCAAGAACCAGATTAGCATGGAAATGGGGACCAGGAAGATTCCCTGAGACCATATTATGCAGAGAAAGGAGACTGTTATTCAGACCTGTGGTCTGGTCCAAGCACAATGTGAGAGCTATTTAGAATGCTGCTGATTGGGGCGCCTGGGTGGCGCAGTCGGTTAAGCGTCCGACTTCAGCCAGGTCACGATCTCGCGGTCCGTGAGTTCGAGCCTGGCGTCAGGCTCTGGGCTGATGGCTCGGAGCCTGGAGCCTGTTGCCGATTCTGTGTCTCCCTCTCTCTCTGCCCCTCCCCCGTTCATGCTCTGTCTCTCTCTGTCCCAAAAATAAATAAAAAACGTTGAAAAAAAAAAAAATTTAGAATGCTGCTGATTGAATTTGTCACCCCCACCCCGCCACCAACAAAAAAAGCTGGAAGGTTCTCACCACATATTTGAGGCTTGGAAAGCAAAACGTGTCTTAAAAACCATCCTAAGAGATCACTCTAGAAAGATCTGGAGAATGATATCAGAAACCTTTTAATTTGTTTTGGGAAAAAAAACAGTACAAAGCCAATTGTATATTTCTATACAGTGTTCTAATTCGAGAGACTAATTTCATTGTCAACAAATCTTTTTGTGGCCTTTATAAATAAATCCTTCTGGTATTATCATTGTAATATAGACCCGGCCAAGATATGTTTGAGTTAAGATCAAGGTTTCCAGAGCAGTCAAATCAAATAAACGGTCCCCTCGCAGATTCTTTTGTAAGAGGTTTCTTATTTATTTTAAAGGGTTTCTGTTTTGTTTTTGAAGAGGGCAGATCTGGGTATGCCCCTAGCCATCTACATCACACCAAAATAACTTGCAGACAAGATGATCCCTTGCTTCCTTTGACTGCGAGATTACAAATGAACAGTCCTGCTTTTAGGTGGACATACTCGCGAGGAAGGAAAGCCACTGAGGACCAGGGTGAAGGTTACTCAATGGACACATCAACGTCTCACTGAAGAAAAGAGAAGCAGGAAAAGAAAATTCTCTGCAACGTCACTACGAGGATGAGGTACAGCGGTTCTGAGAGATGGGGTGAGGGTATCTGCCTTATTTCAGCATCGCTAGGGCACACACCAGCAATGGTATTTCATTTCTGAAATTCCACTGCTTCTGGAATTCCAGCCAGGGTCCCTGCAGATCGCTGCGTGCTCCCGGAGCCCACAGTGGTGATCAGGGAGGCACGCGGAACACGGAGCACCGCGCTCATAGGTTGTTTAGCAGACTATTCACAGGAGTAAAAAGCAATCATAAAATTCCTCAAAAACTATCTTGAGCTCTGACTTAATATGTTCAAACAGTTACTTTTCGGGGGGTCATATTTAATATTCTCAAAAAGTTAAAACTCAGCCGAGGCTCCACCTCGTTGATTCTTTGGCATTTTGAGAAGTCATGATTCAGACAGGAGAGACAGGCCCTCGTTTCACACCCGTCACCCCGACACAGCCGAGGCTGCTCCCTGGGTGAGGGCTCCGGGACTCACTCTTTTCGGCTAGAACTGGGACGAGATGTCCCGCCCCGTGGAAAAGGGGCAATGCCATACTTTGGCACATCTGCCCTTTGAGAATGTTCCCCGAACGGTAACAGCTGCAGCTGGGCCCGCCAAGGGGATGTTTTAGTGACACAAAAAGCCTTTCATTACAGGCCTCAGTGCTATTTGTGATGTTTGGATTCATCTTTTGTTACTGTCCTTTTTTTTTTTCTAATTTAATTTTTTGAAAATGTTAATTTACTTTTGAGAGAGAGAGAGACAGAGTGTGAGCGGGGGAGGGGCAGAGAGAGAGGGAGACACAGAATTCGAAGCAGGCTCCAGGCTCTGAGCCGTCAGCCCAGAGCCCGATGCGGGGCTCGAACTCACAGACCGCAAGATCATCACCTGAGCTGAAGTCGGACGCTCAACCAACTGAGCCACCCAGGGGCCCCTGTTGTTTACTGTTGTTCTTGAAGTTTGCTTCTTGTTTGGAGCACTAGTAAAAACTTGGGGATATCTTTTTCTTAGATCAAAGTTATTTTGCGTACGTGGACAGTGGTTTATAAGTACACTAAACCCAGCTTTGGCACACACGATCTTCCAGATGGGATGAGAACGCCTGAACTACTCAATACAAACCCACATTTTTAATAAGTGACACACAATGTCCTATATTTTAGTGTTATATCCTTCTGACTTCCAATCTTCCTCCTACTTTAAATGTGAAGATTTTCTTTAATCCTATTTCTTAATGAAAAAAAAAAAAACTATTAGGGAGATAAAAAGTTGAGCGTTTTTAAGTGTATGCTTCAGGGATATTGATTTATTCACGTTGTACCCCTTGGTGATACAAATGAAAAAGGATATCAAGCCAACTTAGAAGTTAGCAGGGTTTTTTCCCTCTTAGGCTTCTGTGCAATTAATTAGGACAACAGGGAAGCCTTTCATGAAAGTAGTATCTTCAGGCTTACCTTCATGTTCTTTTATCTTAACATAACATGTTGGTTTCTAATTTCTTCTCCCCCCCCCCCCCTTCAATCATGTAGGTTAGCAGCCAATCAAAAAGCAAAGAGAATTTCTAATATTAAGATTATAATGATAAGTCACATTCCTAATTTCAAAGTATAGCTTTAATTCAGGGGGAAAATGTCATTATAAAAGCTCCCCTCTTCAAACCACAGTTAGTATAATAATTGATTTCTCTAATTTTAATCGACCGATTAATACTATCGAGTTCTTGATGGGGTCTTAACAGGACTCTCCATGTTGTACTTCTTTTGAGCCTGACATAAATCAGGGCTCTAGCCCTCTATTTTTTTCTAAACGGCCTCCATGCACAGTCAGGGGAAACGTACACAGAGTCAACAAGGATCCTGTTAACTAGTGGGAGAAATCAAGCCGACATATGTGAAAGCATCATTACCGAGCTAGCATTCAGGATGGGAGGGGAGGCTGTGCTGTGCCCTTCCGTGCTGAGCGCTGTGGCTCTCTCATCACCCCAGAGCAGTGGTGACCCACAGGCTTCAGCGAAGTCTTTCTCACAATTGCCCTCAGCTGAAGACCGCCATGCCCCCAGGATCATGCTCCTTCCTGAAAACCTTCATCCAAAGACTGGTTGATTAAGGAGAGGGTACTAGAGGCCTCCCACCCTTGCCTTGAGTCAGGATCATTCAGAAGGACCATCCCCACTTTAGAGCTCTCCTGTAAGACCACCCCAATGTGTTGTAACTCTGTTGGCCTTTCTCTGGACAACTCTATGTCCTTCACTCCCCCATAGGGATTGACCCCCAGCATATTTCCCAATGTGTTTCCTGCATGCAAATCTGTCTCAGAGTCTGATTTCTGAGGGGGGACCCAGCCATAGCAGCATCAAGCACTGATATGATGAAACCAGGAGGCTCAGGTTTGGGTCTTGCTCCTGCCATTATGAGGAGTCACCTCTCTGAGTCTCCTTTGAAAGGAAGGGTCACACTAGATCTCCAAATTAACGCAGCTTTCAAAGTCTGAGATTACTGTCACACAGTAAGCGCTCAATCTTGATTGTTCTAAAAATTGTGACAAATATCAATTGAAAATGCAGAACCAAAAATCAATAGCTAAGAATCACTTTCCTAATTCACTGGCTAATTTGTTTGGCAATGCAAAATAGATTTCCCCCCAAATATCCATTTGACAACAGAAGATACTCTTGTCAATAATTTCTGCACGGAGTTTCCATCTCCTTTCTTCTCTCTGCCCAGGTTTGTAGGAGCAGAGGTAAGTCCATTCAAATACCTCATCTCCCTCTGGAACCAGATCAGCGATTGCAGAGAAGGTTGGTAGAATCTATCTACATCCGTCATGTATTTCGGAAGCGAGCAATTTTGTGTTAGCATTCTTAAAGGGTGAATTTAAGGAATTATAAGGAAAAAGGGACTCCCTTAAAACGATTTAATAAAGATAATATGGAAAGAATTATAGCCAACTTATTACATTAAATATATGTGCCTAATTACGATACATGGGATCTAAAGTCCCAAGTCCTTCGCGTCTCGTTTTATCCTCTTAGATTGCTGTTTTGATGTAGATACTATTAAAGTCACTGCAGTACAGGTGCTTACATTACACTGTCCTTCTTGGTAGTGCCTTAGGAGAACTCCTTCCAAGAGAGGCACAGTATTAGTTCCTGCCACTAGCTCCAGAACATTCTTGACCTTAGGATAAAGTCGTTTTGTGGGTTTTTGTTGTTGTTGTTGTTTTTGTTTTGTTTTTCCTACAAATTGACTTTGGCTCTCTATTTTCCCCTTCCTTTCTTGGTTTGTACCTCCTGCTTTTTGGCCCTTCCCTCCCGTATACACTTTGTCCCGCATCTTGTACTGTAATAGCCTTCATGTCTGCATTTGACTGCTGTCACTGTTATTGCGCCAACTCTCTTCCTGGCTGCTGGCTTCGACGCTTGCCTGCGTGCTGCCCAAGTCACTCTTCCAAGTGCCCATCTTGGCATTCCTGGTGAGTGTGGTGTGGTGGGGAGGTGAGGTAAGATGTGGTACGCTGAAGTGTGGGGAGGCGTGGGAAGGTGTTATGAGATGAAGTAAGGTGTGGTGGGGTGTGGGATGGTATATGCTGAGGTGTGGCAAGGTGTGGTAAGGTGTGTTTCTCTTTTTTCTGAACTGACTCCACGTACACAGTCAGAGGAACTATAATGTGCCCAGGAGAACTCATCATTGGCCAAAAAAGGCCTAGCTTTCTGGCAACACTGGTTACAGGTTGACCCTGGTAAGCAAGCATATTCTGCGTATAACTTGTCTCCCTAACGTCGGGAAGTGGCCTGGATCACCTACCACCTGACATGTGGACCATCAGTAGCACTTTGCTTTTCACCTACTGCTACCAAGGAGGTGTGTGCAGACTTTTCTTAAAAGCTCTTGGAGGAAATCTTTGGAAAAGTTATCCCTTGATAACTTTTATCCCTCATTATCCCTCGAAAAAAACATGAAAAGAAAGTAAAAAAGTGCTCAGGAAAGGAAGTCAAGCTGTACCCATCTCCCCACCCTTATTTCTGCCCCAGGGCTCTTCAGTGACAATGACCGCCTGCCTCACTCATTTTCCACTGCCTGATTCCCAATCCCACACATTCATTAAGGTTTGTATGTAAAGAGAACAAAATCAGTTTTCGAGATGGTAGGTGATACATTTAATTTTTAGAAAGGTTTAATTTTTCAGGTCAGTTTTAGATTCATAGCAAAATGGAAGGGGATGTACAGAGATTTCCCACATATCCCTTGTGCCCACACACGCATAGGCTCCCCCAGGTATCAACATCACTCACCAGAGTGGTACATGGGTTACAACTGATGAACCTACATTAACACATCATTATCACCCAAAGTCCATAGTTTACCTGAGGGTTCACTCTAGGCGCTGTATGTTATACATTCTATGGGTTTGGACAAATGTATCCAACATTACAGTATCATTCAGAGTCTTTTCACTTGCCTAAAAATCCTCTGTGCTCTGCCGATTCATCCTTTTCCCTTCCCACCCTCCCCCAGCCCTTGGCAACCACTGATCATTTTACTGTCTCCATAGTTTTACCTTTTCCACAGTGTCAAATAGTTGGAATCATACAGAATGTAGCCTTTTCAGATTGGCTTCTTTCATTTAGTGGTGTGCACTTAAGATCCCTCCGTGTTTTTTCATGGCTTGAGAGCTCATTTCTTTTTATTTATTTATTATTAATTTTTTTAATGTTTATTTGCTTTTTGAGAGAGACAGAGGATGAGCAGGGGAAGGGCATAGAGAGAGGGAGATACAGGATCTGAAGCAGGCTCCAGGCTCTGAGCTGTCAACACAGAGCCTGACGTGAGGCTCAAACTCATGAGCCCTGAGATCATGACCTGAGCTGAAGTTGGACTCTCAGCCGACTGAGCCACCCAGGTGCCCCAGCTCATTTCTTTTTAGCACTGAGTAATAGTCCATTGTCTAGATGTAACACAGTTTATTTATTCACTCACCTACCGAAGATCATCTTGGTTATTTCCAAGTTTGGGCAATTGTAAATAAAGCTGCTGTAAATAGTTACATTCAGGTTTTTGATGGACATAAATTTTGAACTCCTTTGGATAAAATACCAATAAGCCAGACTGCTGGATTGTATGGTATGAGTATGTTTCTTTTTATAAGAAACTGCCCAACTGTCTTCCAAAGTAATTGTACCATTTTGCATTCCTGCCAGTAATGAATAAGAGCCCCTGTTGCTCTATATCTTAGTATTTTGGACTGTGGCCATTCTAATAGGTATGTAGTGGTGTCTCATTGTTTTAATTTGCATTACATTTAATTTTTAAATTGTCTCCTCCTAGTTTCTCTATAGATATGTTTTATTTCGTAATACAAAAATAATACTTTAAAAGAATCTTTAACATGATTGAATAAAAGGTGATGCTTGATAGTTGAAAGCCTAACTCAACAGTGGAACAGTAGATATTAAGTGTTTAATCATGAGACATCCATCAAAAACTCTGGCATCTGGACCTTAGGCTTTGTCTTCATTCCAAGGACCGTTGTTGACCTAGATAGTCTCCCTCTCAATAGAGTTGACCTACTAGCACTCCAGACTCACTGTTCAGATAAGGCTATCTACCTACTCAACCTTATGCTCAAATCTAGCTCTGCTCCTGTTGGCTATATGACCTTAGACAATTGTCTTCCCTGGAGACTTTAAAGTCTTATGGCTCCATAAAAAATTAAAAAAAAAAAAAAAAGCCTTATGGCTCCATTGTCTAGATCAACCCAGTTGTAACTCCAGTCTGATCTTTGCCCCTGTGACCAATCAGCATATGTGGTGCAAATTAGCACAGCTATAAATTTATGATCTCCAACCACAGACAGATCATCTATGATGCTGTGCAGTCATCCTATGGGTCTTTAAACTACCCCATTCCACCCTAAATTTCTAAATGGTGCTTCCAAACCTTTACTGCTCTCCTCATGACCCCTTCCCACAAACCATCATTAGATGTAACTCCCTCAATCTCTTACCCTCCTTCCACCCAACTAGAGACTTATCTTTATTTACACTGATCATCCCCTCCTTCCATCTCATTGGAGAGGGTGGTCCGCCACTTGCTCAAAACTACTTTGGATACCAATCTTTCTTATTTCCTTTGATGCTTCAGTCTTCTCATTTATGCATTCTATACTGTATCCTCAATTCTTCTCACTCCACTGCTCTCTTCCCTTAATCTATGAACATGCTCAAGCTTTTTATCTTTAAGGGGAAAAAAAGGCCTTCTCTCTTCGACACCAACACTTTCTCTTTTCATTCATAGGCAACCTTCTTCAAAGATCACTCCATGAAACTGTCACTGCTTCTTTACTACCCTCCCATTGACTACTTTACCTTTTCTTTACTTTACTTCCATCTGACTTTCATTCCCACTTAAATAATGAAGCTCCTTCAGCAGAAGGCAGAGGTGAAATCCATATCACCCAATCCATTATGGAGTTCTTAGGCTTTGACATACATGCCGTCTCTGTTTCATTGACCACTGGCCACACCTTTTTCTCAAGTTCCCTCTTCTTTGGCACATGTGACATCACCCTCTGCTGGTTCCCCACCTACCTCTGATGATTTCTTTTCAGTCTTCTCTTTCCAATCTTTCAAACGCTTATATTCTCTAGGGCTCTGTCCTCACCTTTTCTCTTCACTTCATTCACACTTTTGTTTGGTGATCCCATCCAATGTATAGCTCCAACATCACCCATAATCTGATGATTCTCTAAAAATTTGCCTAGATACCCCAGATATCCTAGAACTCTACTGAGCCCTAGGACAGCAGCTCCCTTTTGCACATTTCTGCTTGGTGGTCACACAGATGTATCATATTCAACATGTCCTAATTCAAAGTCTTCCTCTCTCCCTTCCCCCAACCCATACTTCCTGGGCTCTCCTCTTGTTGGGTGATACAATGATCCATCCAACCACACAAGCCAGAAATCTGAGTATTATTCTCACCTCCTCATTCAAATCTTCTCTTTATTCTGTTCTCAATTAGTAAAATTTGATCACATTTGTTTCCTAAATCTCTTGAATTTGTGTTTTTTTCTTGAGTCCCTCGGCTACTGCTCCATCTCCAACCTGGCCCTGTGCCCCTGACTACTGCCTTGTCCTTTCTAATCTTTCCTTTGTAAGACTGCTAGCAGCTGTCTTTCCTTGTTAAGGTAACTTTCTAAGTAGCGTATCAATCTTCAGGTTAGAGCGTTTAAGTGAGAGGAATATGGCCACAGGATAGTAAAGTTATACAAATTAATTTTTATAAACCTATTTTAATCTACAATTTTTATGTTAAATTTATAATTTAAAACATTTTTATTCAAGTATAGTTGATACAATGTTACATTACTTTCAGGTGTATTAAATTTATAATTTTAAAATATCAGGACGTTCGGTAGAGGAATGTTCAGAACTTCCACTCTGGATCCTCTTTCTCAGAATCAGGCAAGATAACATGGCATTCAAGAGCTTGGTTTTTATGGCTCAAATCAAAACCACAAGAAGCAACAAGTATTGACAAAGTTGTGGAGAAAAAGGAACCCTCTCACACTGTTGGTGGGAATGCAAACTGGTGTAGCCACTGTGGAAAACAGCATGGAGTTTCCTCAAAAACTAAAAACAGGGCTACCCGACGATCCAGCACTACGGGGTATTTACCCGCAAAATATAAAAACACTAAATTGAAAGGATATACGCACCCCTATGTTTATTGCAGCACTATTTACAACAGCCAAATTATGGAAGCAGTCAAGTGCTCATCAATAGATGACTGGGTAAAGAAGATGTGGTATGTGTATACGATGGACTATTACTCAGCCATAAAAAGAAATGAAATCTTCCCTTTAGCAACGACATGAGGGAGCTAGAGAGTATAATGCTAAGTGAAATAAGTCAGAGAAAGACAAGTACCATATGATTTCACTCATACTGGGAATTTAAGAAACAAAACAAACTAACAAAGGGGGGGAGAGAGAGAGAGAGAGAGACCAAGAAACAGACTCCGTAACTATAGAAACCAAACTGATGGTTACCAGAGAGGAGCTGGGTGGGGGGATGGGTGAAATAAGAGATGGGGATTGAAGAGTGCACTTGTGATGGGCACAGGGTGATGTATGCAGTTTACTATGTTGTACACCTGAAACTAATATAAACACTGTATGTTAACGATACCGGAATTAAAATTAAAAACTTAAAAAAAAAAAGAAATAAAAAAAAAAGATATTTTATTTTATTTTTGAGAGAGCACAAGTGGGGGAGGGGCAGAGACAGGGGGACAGAGGATCCCAAGCAGGATCTGCGCTGAAGTCCGGAAGCCCAATGTGGGGCTTGAACTCACAAACTGTGAGACCATGACCTGCACCAAAGTCAGACGCTCAACCCACTGAACCAGGTGCCCCCCTCCACCCTGCAAAAGAACTTGGTTTTTCATAGTTTTCAGTTACCAAGTTGGTAAAATGCATACTATCTATGAAATTTAGTGCTCAAATCAAATAATAAAAATATGTTTATTTCATTTACACAAAATCTTGAAATTTTCCCCATAAAAAAAAAATCAGTCTGTCAGTACTTTTCTTAAGATGGTATCCAGTTCTCTCACTTCTCGATCTGATGTGAGAGAGCTGGTTTTGTAATTGGAATGCCTAGGAAATACTGAGTGGAGGGCATAGCCACAGATTTTGTATTTATTTGTTTAGATTCTTTGTAGTTAAAAGGCATTTCTTCTCATTGTTCTTCCCAATTCTTAGGTCTAGGGAGAGAAGGAAAGTGCCAGTAGAAGTACCTAAATCCAAGTTTATACTATGCTATATATTTATACCATATACATATATGTCATAGATATGTATATGTATATACATAAATATATGACTTTTTTTTAATTTTTTTTAACGTTTATTTATTTTTGAGACAGAGAGAGACAGAGCATGAACGGGGGAGGGGCAGAGAGAGAGGGAGACCCAGAACCGGAAGCAGGCTCCAGGCTCTGGGCCATCAGCCCAGAGCCCGACGCGGGGCTCGAACTCACGGACCGTGAGATCGTGACCTGAGCTGAAGTCGGGCGCTTAACCGACTGAGCCACCCAGGCGCCCCATGACTTTTTTTTAAGGTAGGTTTCACACCCAACATGGAGCCCAATGTGGGCCTTGGTGGAACTCACAACCCTGAGATCAAGACCTGAGCTGAGATCAAGAGTTGAACACTTAACCGACTGAGCTACCCTGGCACCCCTGACCTTTTTTTTCTAGGTCCAATAATGGTTTTATTTCTTAGGGACAAACATATATGGGAAAGAAACTCCAAAAGGAAGCATAAACATGAGCATGAACAGCAAAATGACACTAAGATGGAGGGCCAGATGGATGGCAAACTCCACAGTAGACCTTGTCATGCCCTGGTTTCTCGGAAAAACATTTGCCCTGCCCCCAAGTGCCCATTACAAAGGCGGAGGGTGGGGGCAGTGAGGTGGACTGCTTCTCTACTTTGTGCAAAGGAGATGAATGTACCTGTCTATTCCAAGAGGCCTCTCAGGGACACCAAAACTTCACCTTCATGAATGGAGGCGGATGTGAAGCGCCTGGGTGGCTCAGTCCGTTAAGCGTCTGACTTCAGCTCAGGTCAGGATCTCACAGCTTATGAGTTCCATCCCTGCGTAGGGCTCTGTGCTGATGGCTCAGAGCCCGGAGCCTGCTTCAGATTCTGTGTCTCCCTCTCTCTCTGCCCCTCCTCCATTCACACTCTGTCTCTCTCTCAAAAATACATAAACATTAAAGAAAAAAAGAATGGAGGTCAATAGATAAGAATGAGAGAGGTCTGGGTGTTGCATATATATATATACACACACATATATATACACGCATTTTTTTTTAATGTAGAAAGCTTCATGAATTTGCATATCATCCTTGTGCAGAGACCGTGCTAATCTTCTCTGTATCACTCCAATTTTAGAATGCGTGCTATATTTTTTCTTCCTCTTTTTCTTGAGATATAACTGATGTACAACACTACAGTATCAGTTTCAGATATACAATGTAATGACTCGATGTTTGTATATATTATGAAATGCTCACCACAATAAGTCTAGTTAACATCCGTTACTACACAGAGTTACAGGGTTTTTTTTTTCTTGTGATAGAGCTTTCAAGATCTACTCTCTCAGCAACTTTCACATATACAATACAGTACCATTAACCATAGTCACCATGCCTCTATTTTTAATCAGCATAATTTTAACTGCATTTTGATATCTGATATGATCATTATCCCCTCTTTACCTTTTTCAAGACCATATTATCTTTCATTTTAACCCTACTCTTGCTTTTCAAAATGTCTATTTTTCTCGTGTGTTTATGCCAAGTAATTAAGTCTCAGGTTGCCAAAGAGAAAAAGGATCGAGGGAGAATGGACATTTAGAATTTCTTTTTTATCTTATTTTCTAAAAATAAGACTGAGAGGTACTTTGAAATTTTTGAAGGCCTAACTGTAGAGGTTGAGGCTGACTCTGGAAACCGAGACTTCCCAACTTTGAATTTCAGCTCTGCCACTCACAAGCTGGGTAGGCTTTGGTAAGTTTCTTAACCTCTCTGAGTCCTCAACGGTAACACATTGGGATAACAGTATAATACCTACTACAGTCTTGTTTTCAAGATTGAACAAATGAATACATAAATCTTTTGGACAGTGCCTGGCAGGTAGGAAGTTCTTAGCAAATACTGACTCCTACTAATGCCTCCCTAGAACAAATGCACCACGAGAAGAGAAACTTCTCTTTTAGCCACTACCCTATCACCAACATCTAGAAAACAGCAATAAATGTTTGCAGTTCAATTCACTGAAGTTCAACAGATTTTTATGAATACTTATGACAGGCCTGACAGGCTCCAGAGATCCTGTGATGAGTTAAGAATTGGGCCCTGTCCTACAGAGGTAAAGATAGGGCGGTACTGTTCTCTCTCTACTGTTGCTTTGCATGTGCTGTTCCTCTGCCTGGAATACCATCCCTCCCCACCCCCCCACCCCCCACAATACACACACACTTCTTCCTCTGATTAATTCCTACATTATTCACATCCTTACAACTCTCAGCTCAGATACTACAGTTCCACAGAAAAGCTTTCCTGCCGCCCCCCGAATGGGTGGGGCTCCTTTCGAAGCCCTGTGCAAACTTCTGTCATGTTCTTAGCAGGTGGCAATTTGTCTGTCTCTTCCCACTGACTCGACTGAGCAATCTGAGGTCAGAATGATGGATCACAGCTCTGGGGCCTTAGTGCCTAGCCCAGTGTCTGCTACATAATGTGTTCATAATATGTGGTAAAGAAATTAAAGATGATGAAAAAGCCTGGCAATTTTTACAAGAGGAGGGTGTTTTGTTTTGTTTTGTTTTGTTTTTTGAACAGCTGTGACATAGCTTTAAGAAGAAAGACGTGTCCTCTACTGCAAATTATTTAAAAATGGCATAATAAACCAAACTTTATAAAATCTCCTTCTTACCCTTCCTGGGTACCAAATTGTTCTTGCAGGTTACATAAAAGGAAATATCTAAGTTAAATGGTAAGAAATGAAAAAAAAAAAAAAAAGTCACTGTTATCTCACTGAGGTAACCATGGAACCCGTAACACTAGTCCAGGGAGCCTGACAGGCAACTTCAGGACTAGAGTCATTTCTACACAGCAACAGCAGCAAATTTACTCCTTCATAAATCTGTGGAGGAGAAAGATTAATTCCCCCACATCAGAAGCATTTTATAGAATACATTTTAAAATGGCAAAGACATTGAACGTCTCTGGTTGTTAAGGGAAAACAAAAGATATTGGTCAAAGTAAGCAAGTGGTTTGGCTAATGTTGAGGGATTAGCTGCTCGGATAATCCCAACTGTGGTTTAGGGTTACCTGAGACACGGGTGTGCGGCTTTCTTTGGACTATGTTACCGTATCAACCGTATGCTCCGCCAATACACAGGGAAGGGAAACTTGGGTAAGAATGAGCGAAAATGGTCTTACTGACATAAAAGGTTTCATATCGTCTTGCCTGTGCTTCCTTGCCTTCTGGTGACCTTCGGTGCGCTCCTCCAAGGGTGTCTCCTCTCCCTCCCCCGTCACACCTGTAGGCTCATCTCCAAAGAGCCAAGGATCCACTCGCTGTCTCCCCACTGAGTTGGGAAAACCTGTTAGATCTGGGGTCAGTGAGGCCATTACCATTGGAATGAAAATGGCCCAGAGAGCTGAACATGTGATCCTGAGTGGGGCTGTTAGTATTTTAGTAGACGAAATCTTAATCCAAGAAAATGAATTCCTGATTTTCAACGTTTCAGGCATCAACAAGCAAGTGGTGGGAGGGGTTTTCGGGTCTTGCCCACAGCTGTCTACTCCACCTACTTAGATGGCTGATGTGTCTTAAATCTTAGTTTCTGTTTAAAAAAAAAAAAATGTCTCTTCCTTCTTCCATAAAAATTTCCCTAGGGCTGTGGCCCCTAAAAAAAATTACAATCACATCTAATGCTTTAAGAAAAACCACAAGTATGAAAACCTCCAGGGTAATCTTTCATCCAAATATGAAGTATTATCTGAAACTATCAAAAATCAATCTGGTTATAACCTCCCACCCACCCCCCAGATCAGAGCAGAGGGAAAAGGCTTTTGAACCTAACAGGCTTCCCCCAGCTGAAACCATTCTGCGAAAAAACACCCAGCATTCCATGGCGTTCAGGCCAGACTTTTTCGGTTGTTGTTGAAGATTTGCTGCATTAGTTTCACGTTAGGCCTTCTCACCCCTTTTCCAAATGGTTTACAATCACCCCTCCCTCCCCAGGGGTTTTGGAATGAATCATCCACTTTTCTTTTTTCAAGTACACTATTAAATTAGGCTGCAGCCTGGAAGCAAACATTTGTTCTTACAAACATTTCTTTCCTGTCATCACTGTAACGGACACCAGAAATTCAGTAGGCAGGGCCCTGTCTCCCACAAGGCAGCAGCAGGGACAGCCGGGCCCACACTTCTGCTGTTGTGCACCATTCGGACAAATTTAAAAATCATTTTTTGGGGTTGGGGAATTCAGGCTAAATTAGGAAAGGTCAACTTAAATTTTACATGAAAATTCTTAATTTCTTTTAATTTAGAAGCAGGATGTCGTTCATATTGAGTAGAGAAGTTAAAAACAACTTCTTCCTCTGAATCTCCATCTTATTATGTAAGATGCCTTTAAAGGACATCCACACGTTGAAATAAACAGTGTTTCTCAAATTCTGGCTTCAAGAACTTCAAGATGCTTTCAGTCCAGTTTTAATTTCAGGAAACAGCGATTGTTGAATACAAAAATATGTAATTATAATAACAGCTACTATCTAGTGATGTATTATTATGAAAATCAGATCTTTGCCGAAATATGTAAGTGAGATGACATACGTAAAAGCCCCTAGCACCATTCATGAAATCATTCATTCACCCCACGGAGAGTGCCATCACCATGCCGAGGATTAGGATACAGCAATAAAGAAAACACACAAAACCCCTGATGTGGCTCTTATACTGGCAGGGGGAGGGGGGGGTGGGTACGGGGAGAGGGGAGGATAGATTATAAACAAAATAAAGAGGTAAGTAGAGAAATGCCATAGAGAAATCAGGGCAGGAAAGGAGACTACACAGTGGTGGGAATGGGGGAGAAGTTACAGTATTAAACAGGAGGGTCAGGGAAGGTGGCATTTGAGGAAGGTCTTAAAGGAGATGTGACTTTGAAGAAGAGGATTCCAGGTGGAGGAAACCACAAGTGCAAAGGCCCTGAGGCAGGAGTACCTGGCATAGTTAAGGAGCAGCAAAGAGTCCACTGAGATCTGTGCCGAGTAAGTAAGGGAGAGGAGGTTAAATCAGAGAGACAGGGTGAGAAGTAGGGGTGAACAGATTACATAAGGTCTTACAGGGCAGTGTGAACGCTTCGGCCTTTCAAATGAGGTGGGAAGCCATTGGAGGATTCTGAACAGAGAAATGACATGATGTAACTTAGTCTCTGAAAAATGATTTTGGTTGCGGTGTTGCAAATAGAGTTACAAAAGGCAAGGCTAGAAGCAGAAAGAACAGGATACATACTGGGTACTCATAAATACTTGTTTATGACAAATTGCATTTTTACATGATGTTTCCTCTTTTTTGTATGAATTTATTCCTCCTTTAAAAATTTTACTTATTTATTCCCCTATTCTCCATGTATTTGGGGCTGTACTATATTCAAATCTGAAAGCAATACAAAGAAATCGCATTTCTTTGAAACATTGAAGGCATTTAAGAATTTTCACTGAATCAAATTGTTCTCATTGGACTTTTTTTGTTTTTCCTTAATCTGGGCAAAGAGTTAAAAATAGCTTATTCTCTGTGAGCAGAAACAACTACAAATCAACAGGGGTAGAGAGGAGTAGCCTTAATACCAACGGCTAACAGTTTTTGAGTGTTCTGCATATGCTAGGCACCATGTCTGGGGGTCAAAATGAATTGCTCACTTAACCTTCTCCATGACTTGCTGAACCAGGTATTGTTATTTCCATTTTCCCAGGAGGAGAGAAGTGAAATAACCATGGGAGGTCACGCGGCTGGCAAATGGCCAGACTGGAGTGGAACTGAGGCTAGGGGGCTCAAAACCTGTGCAGGCGACCGCCACATTATGTTACTGTTATCTTCCAGCCATCCACAGAAATGCCCATTCCAAGGATTGAGGAGACAGGAGAGACCACAGGAGACTCGGTCTAGTAACGCTGTGGAGTAACTCCATCCACTTGATTTTACTGTGGTGTACCTGAAGGAATGACGTGACTGGAATGAAAAGACAAAAATTAAAAAAAAGGAGAGACCAAAGGATAGGATATATGAGGGTTCACCCAACACTGTGCAAGGGGATAGAGAATCGCATTTGCGGGCGGGAGTGTCCTGGTCCCCAGCAGGGAGTATACTCTTTTGCACAATGAACAGCATGTTGGGTTTTTCTGCAGAACGTATAAAGCACTCCTCTGGTTGCCTTGTGCTGGTTAATGAACAAATGGCATTTCTGTTTATAAATCAGCCTTTTGTGAGTTTGGTTTGCTTGCATCAGCTCCTCCCCCTCCCCTAATGCCTCCCATCCCCCCACCTCGTAGGCTCCACTCTTCCTCCCCCAACCCCTCTGCTGGCCACAGCTTGATCAATCCTGGGGCTGCATCACAGCCGCTGGGTTCAAGGTGCCTGCCCGCACCAAACAGCCGGCTCGCCCTCTTCACACACCCCGGGTCCAATGACTGTTCGGTTGTTTACGACACAATACAAATTTATTTGGGGAAAGGCTTTTAAGTTATTTTTGTACCATGATTTCGATTTATTTAAGCTTCTCCCATCTAACTGAAGAAGCTTAGCACATTTCGGTACAGAAATTTGGTTTGTCATTTTGTACCCTTGATTGGTTGCATCTCAGGAATGTGTGGTTCCTATCTTATTTGCCATCAGAGGTCGGGGAAGCTGAGGTGGAAGACATTTATATCTAATGCAGTTAATGTGGCAGGGATTCCAGATTTATCTCTTGCTGTAACTTGGTGAGAAAAGGAACTTGGAGTTTAAATAAACTGTTAACTGACAATATCGGAAAAACACCAAACGGTTTTCTCAGCTTCTTCTCTCTCTTTTGGTGACCAGACTCTTCATCAAGTCTCTGCCTCCCATCTGACTCCTTAGGACTGCTCAGCATATTCTTTTTCTCATGTAAACATTTGATATATTTTGTATTTATTCCATATATTTTGCGTGTGTGTGTGTGTGTGTGTGTGTTTCTTTTATTAAAAAAAATCCTGCTTCCTCCTCTCTAATAGAATTGCTTGCAGGGAAAAGAACATGCTGGCCAGAGGATAAGAATGAAAAAGGGATTTTATTCTACAGTATGTACTACTTTGTACCTTTTGAAATCTGAACAGTGTTTGTGAATTATCCATTCAAATTCATGAACTGATTTACTTTTAAAATAAAACTACAGTATTTAAAAGACATTCGTTCTCTTCTACATAGAGTCAAAAACACCATATTTTCATTTATGAAGAAGGCCTTATTTTTTAATGGAAAATAAATTGCTCTGGATAAATACTGTAGGAAAATATTCCACAAAAATGACTGTTAAAGGCACTCCCCTCCAGTAAATATTAAACCACATGCAAGTAGAAATTATAACAATATATTCTTAAACATAATTTTAAAGAAGTTTTACAGGGCCATGTTTCCTCAGTTTATATCAGTAGCAGCAAAATACAGATATAGCAGCAGATACTGAAAGGCATTTATTACTGAATAAGGACAAAGTATCATACTTAGTGGTGGCAAAATTCTAGAAACACTCCTATTAATGAGAAGAATAATACAAAGATGATGTGATCACCACTATTTTTTTTTAACATGAAATTTATTGTCAAATTGGTTTCCATACAACACCCAGTGCTCACCCCAACAGGTGCCCTCCTCAAGGCCCATCACCTACTTTTCCCTCCCTCCCACCCCCCCATCAACCCTTAGTTTATTCTCAGTTTTTAAGAGTCTCTTATGGTTTGGCTCCCTCCCTGTCTTTTTTTTTTTTTTTTCTCTTCCCCTCCCCAATGGTCTTCTGTTAAGTTTCTCAGGATCCACGTAAGAGGATCACCACTATTTTTGTAATATCCGAGAAGACAAAATAATAAGTACATAATATTGTCAAAGAGAAGGCAAATTTATCATTTATACATAATATTATCTACTTGAAAAAAATAGAAGAATGCATTAAATCTATTAGAAGTAATGTCAGGTGACTGGTTACAAAACATTTAAAAGTCAATAGGCTAGGTGCTGGGACAACTGAATATCCATCTACAAAATAATGAAGTTGGACCCCTACCTTACACCATACACAGAATTAACTGAAAATGGATCATAGATCTGAAAACAACAGCTAAAACTATAAAACTCTTAGAAGAAAATGTAGGAGTAAATCTCTGTGATCTTGGGTTAGGTAATGAATGGTTTCTAAGATGTAATACCCAAAGCACAAATGATAAAATAAGAAATAGATAAATGGGACTTCGTCAAACTTTAAAACTTTGTTGCTTCAGAGGATACCATCACGAATGGGAAAAAATGACAAACAGAATGGAAAAAAAATACTCACCAATTATATATCTGATTTATCTCATATATCTGATATTTGGAATATATAAAGAATGCTAGTAACTCAATAATAAAAAGATAAACAACCCAATATAAAAATGGCCAACAGACTTAGGCAGACTTTTCTCCAAAGCCAACACACAATTGGTCAAAAAGCACACAAAAAGAAGTCTGTTGTGCTTCTGCCACAATTGGATGTACTGCAATTGAAGGCGGGCACTAACCACCCAGAGTGAGTGCAGACCCCATAGGGTAAAGGGCACAAGCCTCACAAGACTGCCTGTATGACTTTACCTGCACCTCGGAGGTTCCAGGCCATCTACACTTCTGCTTAATTAGCTATTAGTACTCAGGTGTTTCCATGACTCCCTTAGATTTGATAGTTCACTGGAATGACTCACAGAACTCAGGAAACTATACTTATGATTACAGTTTTATTATAAAAAATAGATTAGAAACAGCTAATGAAGAGACACAGAAGGGCAAGGGAGGGGAAAGGGGGAGTGATTGCTGATAGACATGGATTTCTTTTTGGGGTGACAAACATATTCTAAAGTGGACAGTGGTAATACCTGCAAAACCCAGTGAATATTCTAAAATGCCCTGGAGTGTACACATTAAAAGGATGAATTTTAGAGTATTTGAATAATATGGCAATAAAGCTGTAATTTAAAATGAGTCAATAGGCTGGGTAAAAGTCAAAGAATATAATGAAAAATAGCCTCTTTAACAATAACAACATTAAGAATGAACTTAACATGAAATACGCTAGGCTAAGAGAAGAATCTACAAATCCTGATCGAGGGTCATAATCAAAGACCTAAATAAATGCAAGGATTAACTCTGTTTTTGGATATTTTAATATTGTAAAGAGTAATTTCTTCCTGAATTCACATATAAATTTGGTTTCCCAATGGAAACCCCAAAAGGATTTGGGGTGGCGGGGGGGGGGGTGGGGAGAGGAAGAGGAAATGTGACAAAATAAGCATAAAAAACACGAAGGAATATATTATATTGAATATAGTATAAAAATATATGAACGAAATATGTCAATGTAGGTTCCTCAACTCTAACCAATGTACAACCAGTGGGGGAGGTTGATACTGGGGGCAGGGGGGCTGTGCATGTGTGGGAGCAGGGAATATATAGGAAATCTCTGTACCTTCCCCTTAATTTTGCTGTGAACCTAGAACTGCTGTAGAAAATAAAGTCAAAAAATATATATAGAAAAATATATATGTGAGAATAATGGACATTTTAAAAAAGAAGAGTAGTTAAACATTAAAGATGACATGGTTTTTAAAAAACACAAGGAGAGATAAGGGTCATATCAGATGTCAATATACATTATAAAATGATACTGATTAAAAGTATAGTACAGGCATGGGACTTACAGACAGAACACGCAGTCAGAATAAAAAGTCTAGAAGCAGATTTAAACTAAAAAATTTATCATATATTAATACAATTATATATTAATATAATTAATAATAGCACTTCAATCAAAGAGAGAAAGGATGTATTATTTCGTAAATGTTGGTACAATTGCCTAAACAATAGGAAAAAAGAGAGATTCCTACCTCATTGCTGTAATCAAATTTGGTAGGTTAAAGATATATATATATATATTCTGTGTGTGTGTGTGTGTGTATATATATATATGTATATATATATGTATATATATATATATACACACACATTGTATTGTATATATATTGTATATATATATAATGTGTATGTGTGATATATATACATTATATGTGCGTTATGTATATACACGTATATATATTCCTTGATATATTTAAAATATATGTGTTATATATACATATATATGTATATATATGTTTCCATATTTTGGCTATTGCCAATAAGGCTGCAACAAATAGAGAGATGCATATATCTTTTAGCATTAGTGTTTTTGTATCTTTGGGAAAATACCCAGTAGTGGCACTGGATAACATGGTAATTCTATTTTTAACTTTTTGAGGAACCTCTATACTGTTTTCCACAATGGCTGCACCAACAGTACACAAGGGTTCCCTTTTCTCCATTTCCTTGTCAACACTTGTTTCTTGTGTTTTTGATTTTAGTCATTCTAACGGGTATGAGATGATGTCTCATTGTGGTTTTGATTTGCATTTCCCTGATGATCAGTGACGTTGAGCATCTTTTCATGTGTCGGTTGGCCATCTTTATGTTTTCTCTGGAGAAATGTCTGCTCGTCTATAGATAGGCTCTTAAAATTCAGTAAGAGGAAATAATAGAATTCAGTATTTTACATTCAGAGGACATGAACAGGTAGTTCACAAAAGAAGCAACTATATGGCCAATAAACACTTTTTTAAAATTCAGTCTCACTAGAAATCTAAGAAATGCAACTAAAAACAAGAGATTATGAGATTAACAAAGATGAAAAAGAATGATATTCAGGGTGACAAAGGTGTAGGGAAAGGACATTTTCAACCACTCTTTGTGGGAATATAAATTAAAACATTTTTGTAATAAGTGTTTTTAAAAATCTTAAAAATGTGCCCACTCCTTGATCCAGAAATCCCACTTCTAAGTATTTGCCCTGGAGAAATAACCAGTTATTAGTACAAGGATTTATTTACAAGCAAGTCCATTGATACGCTATTTATAAAAGTTAAAAAAAGGAAACAATGTAAATGTTTAATAGTAAGGCTATATTTATGATATATTTCATAATATAAAATATTATGCATCTATTAAATAATATTTTAAAGGTTTATTTATTGATATGGACACTATTATACATCAGTAAGCTAAATTATAAAATGGCATGAATGTATCTTGTAAAAATTGTAAATGCTATCTATATGTACTATTTTGGCAAAGGTCTGGATGTCAATCAACTACTAAGGTTTATTCTGCTGGCCAGATTATGGATAATTTTTCTTTTTCACTTATCCCACTTTTCGTTTTTCTATAATTACATAATAAAAAGATTTTTTAAAAATTTAATGTTTACTTATTTTTGAGAGAGAGAGACAGAGTGTAAGCAGGGGAGGGGTAGAGAGAGAAGGAGACAAAGAATCCCAAGCAGGCTCCAGGCTCTGAGCTATTAGCACAGAGCCTGACATGGGGCTCAAGCCCATGGACCACGAGATCATGACCTGAGCCAAAGTCGGTCACCCAACCGAATGAGCCACTGAGGCAACCCCATAATAACAAGATGTTTAATACAGAATGACAAAATTCAAACATTGAGGGGGGAATAAATGGAGAAATTACCATTAAAAAATAAAAGAGAATCCTGAAGACAAATCCTCTTTGTGACTAAATCTCTGAATGTAAATGAGGCTACTTTGGTACCATGAAAAAAATCCTCTGGACTTCTCCAAATGCTGAGCTATGGCGGAGTGACAAGAGGGGAAAGGAGAGCCGGAATATTCTTTGTGAAATCCTGCTGGCACAGTGCTATTTTAAAAATCTGACTAATGGTCATAAAGGATCTTGAGAACTGAATGAAGGCTTAATAAATTAAAATGACAGAAGTGAATTAGCAGAAAAATCTACGACCTGGGAATTTTTATGTGTATGATAAATCAGCTCAGCATCTGAGTCCTGTTTTTTAGATGGAGCCACATAACCCCTGCTGGGGAATTCTCCAGGAGAGCTGCCGGACTGGCTATTTCATTTTGTTACTTACTCTTCATTTTTTCCGAGAATACTAGGACCGAAATTTGGCTTACTGTTGTTATGCTTCTTTAAGAAACACAAATAAATTCTAGCATAATGGGATCAAAACTTGGTTCTCTCTCATTGTAATGCATTCTGAAATCAGTTATAATGCACCAAGAGACTACTCCCTGTGGTAGACAAAAACATGTGGTGCCAAACAGACCTACGAGAGGTTCTTCTCTTCCGCAAATGTGGGGATGATATATGCCAAGTGCAGAAAGCAAGCCCGGGGAGTGTCCAACAGTTTGTGCCATACTCCACCACGTTTGCCTTTTACGCTGTGCCTTGACCTACACCAAATGTAGAGAAATCTGGATGATGTGACTATGTTGTTATTATTTGAATATGTTGTTAATGAGACCTACTCGTGCTTTTGGTTGGATCCCCCAGGAAATAGAAGCTGAGACCGAGATTTGTGTGCAGCAAGTGTGTTGGGGAATATTGCCTGTCAGGGGGTGAGGGAAGCAAGACAGAGGCTCACTGGCCCTCGTGGGAAGTTCAGGAAGGGGGGGGGGGGGCGGCTCATCCAAGTTGTCCCATATTGAGGCAAGAGGACTGACTCTTTGTACTCTCTCCTCAGTGTGCCATCCCTCGCCTACCAAGGAGAGGGGTCCTAAACGAGAGGGAGGCGGCTTCCTTCTGGCAAGTCCCTGGGAGGACTCAGTTAGTTGTAAGCTATCAGCAGCCAACACTTCAGGCACCTGGAGGTATGAGGGTTTCCAAACTGAAGGGGATTCTGGGCTGAGAGCTAGAGAGGGAATGTTTGTGTCCCGTCCCTCCTACCCCCAAATTCATATGTTAAAATTATAATCCCCAACATGTCAGCATTTGGAGATGGGACATTGAGGCATTTGGGAGGTAATTAGGGTTAGATGAGGTCACGAGGGTGGAGCCTCCATGATGGGATTAGTGCCCTTAAAAGAAGAGAGATATACAAGGTTTCTCTCTCTCTCTCTGTCCTGTAGGGGCCCCAAGGAAGGGCCATGTGAAGACAGAGCCAGGAAGAGAGTTCTTACCAGAACCTGACCTTGCTGACACCCTGAGCTGAGACTTTTAACCTCCAGAACCGTGAGAACTAAATGTTTGTTGTTTAAGCCACGTGGTAATTTATTTTGGCATCCTGAACTTTCTGAGACACTGGGCATTGCAGCAAGCACAGCTTGTAACACCCTGACTTACATTAACGTTGGAACATTTCCCAAAGTCTGTCCTACTCAGGGCTAACACACAAAAGACAAATTAATAGTTGAAGGTAGAATTCTTCAGAAAGCAGTTCTTTTTCTTACCCAAAAATATTTACTACCTCCTCAAGAGGTAAAGTAGGAAAAACTGTTACTCTCTACCTCCTGCCGCATTATCAGTCCAGGTTATGTACTAAGTCATTCTGTTAACAAAGATGTAAACTTAGTGTCTAAGAGAAAAAGTTTGTATTTGTTTCCCAAATTACATTTGTTTGCACTTTGTTCAGGACACTGGAAAGGCCACTTCGAGAAGGCCGCTTACATTTCATATGGAATAGTGAAAAATCTTTGATTTGAACTTTATCTTGAATAAAGAAGTAAAAATTATGAAACTATATTTCTTTTACTTTATATTTAACAAAATGTAGGCTACCGTGGTAACTACAGGCTGACTTTAGGAACCAAGAACAAATCAGATGATTGACTCCGAATTTTTAACCTAGTTTTTTTTTTTCCCAATAAAATTCCAAAGAAGCACAAATGACATTCTTTCCTGTCTATTTAATTTGTGTAGCACAAAAATGAAGATGGACATTTGTTTGAGGGTTTTATTGATTTTGTCAGGGTCTCTCACTCTTTTAATTTGAACTCAGGGGAGCTGAACTCATCTTTGGAAGAATCTGCTGACTTTATCCTTCTAGGTATTCCTTTTTGGTCGTGGACCTTTCCATTTAACATGGTCTCAACACGTCCAAAAGAGAACTCTTGATTCTGGCTCTTCCTTGGCCTCCCCCCACCCCCCCAACTCCATCTTGTCTCCTCTAGCTGCTCTAGACAACTATCTAGGAATTATCCTTGATTCCTTTTTTCTTCTTTCACATGCTATACCCAATCCATCAACAAATTCATCAGCTCTGTACCCTCAAGCCAACTGCTTCTCACCTCCTCCGCGGCTACCTTCCGGTCTAGCCGCCATCAGCCCTTGCCTGAACTACATCAGTAGCTTTCTAAATGGACCCCCAGCTCCTACTCTTCTGTCCCTACAACCACTCTCCACAGAGCAGCCAGAGTGATTTTTAAATGTACATTTATTTTTATGAGGTACATTTCCATGGTTCCAAATTCGACATACTACAAAAAAACATATGTCTTGCATCCATTCCTGCATTTCTCACCCCGACCCTCTAATGATAATCATTTCCATTGGTGTCTTTTTCATTTTCTTTTCTTTTTTTTAATCCTTCTTGGGTTTTTTAGGCAAATGCAAACATATGCAAAAATATCTCCTAACTTATTACACAAAAGGTAGCCTACCAGAGACATTGTTCTATACCGTTCTATATCTTGCTTTCTTTCACTTATCAACACATCCTAAAACTCTTTCCATATCAGTACATAGAGACCTTCCTTGTCTGTTTCCACAGCGGCAGGCCATCCCATCATTGTTAAACCAGGCCCCCTCTGCTGCACATCACAACTGGGTCCTTTTTTGGCTGTTACAAGTAACGCAACAATAAAAACCTCACACGTGTCATTTCATACATGTGGTGATGCACCCATGGGATGGAATCACAGGAATACAACTGCAAGGTCATATATTTTAGAGTATTTGCCAGTGTCAAAATGAAAATTTTAGACATAAATCTGATTGTCACTTCCCTTGCTTAAAGGCCCCCCAAAATTCCCAGTACTGATGAAAATGAAAACCACTGAGAGCCACAAGACCCTCCCTAATCTGTCCTTTGTCTGCTTCTTCAATATCACCCACATCTTTCCCTCTCTTGCACTACGGACTAAGCACATGGGCCTTCTTTCATTAATCTCAAAAAATTCTATAGCTTTTGCAAGATGTGCAATTTCTCTTTGTAGTTGATTTGCATTATATTTGTACTATATTGTCAAATATGTATAAAAATGCAGTCATCAGCTGGAGACCTGACAAAGGAGCTGATCCCAAAGGGGAGAATCAATGCTCATGTTTAATGGAGCTGGATATTTGAGTGGGTTTCATAAGCCGTCATTTGATAAGTAAACATTTCTAGGTTATGATGACTCTTACTCTCCTACTCAACTTCAAACCTCAGGAATTCAGATCATGAAGACTGAGATAATGAGGATGCTCTATCCTTCTGTAGCTGTGTGACTGTGGTCCCAGACACGTAAAGCCTAAACTCATAGAGGAACGCAACATGGCTGGGAAAGAGGACTGGGCTGGATGTTACAAGCGCTGCGTTTTGCAGCAGATTCTGCTGCAAAGCTGTCAGGTCCTCAGCAAGCCACTCCACCCTTCCCTGCCTCATTTTACGTGTACGAGAAGGAAGGAAATGGAATTAATTCATCATCATTATTGTCACCCTTTTCATTCCCTAGGGATTCTTTTCATTAACCCCACCCCCTCATTTTCATAATGTATTGAGAAATTTTGTCTACTAAAAATTATGTTAGCAATGTAATTATGTTGCCATGTTCGTAGTTCATTGTTAACATGTTCATATTCATTGTTAATTTATCAAGGATACATAGAGTTTTCAATTCCGCTTGGCATTAAGTAATCAACTGACATTAGTTGAGTTGATATAATACTTTCCAAAGCAAAGAAACTTCATATTTTAATTTGCTTCAATGGCTTTACCTTGTTTAATCCCTAAAAATTAGGAGGCTGCAGGTTGGGAATCTCTGGTCCCTAATGACAATAAGTTTCCTTACAAGTCAGGGGTCAATGTTAAATATATGATCATTGAGTGCAGAGATTTTTTTTTTAAACGTTTATTTATTTTTGAGACAGAGAGAGACAGAGCATGAACTGGAGGGCCAGAGAGAGAGGGAGACACAGAATCTGAAACAGGCTCCAGGCTCTGAGCTGTCAGCACAGAGCCCGACGCGGGGCTCGAACTCACGGACCGTGAGATCATGACCTGAGTCGAAGTCAGATGCTTAACTGACTGAGCCACCCAGGCGCCCCATGTGCAGAGATGTTTTTAGATGGTACCTCACAGAGCCCTGGGGCTCAGCAGAGTGGCTCAGAAGAGAAACAAAGGTGGAGAAGGACAAGGTGAAGCAAGGGGTCTAAAGGTCTCCAAACCTATTTTATTTGGAGTAGCCCCACTTTTTTCTGTTACATATTGGGTTCTAAGACTTTGTTTGAAGAATGGGTTTTAACTATTAAAAACAGTTTGAGAAATATGACAATCAAACTTTATTGCATACATGAGGATAATGAAGCCTAGAAAATGTAAATAAAATTTACCCAAGGTTACAGAGCTAATTAATGGCAAAGTATTCATTCAGTCAGTCCACAAATATTTATTGAACACAGTGGAAATAAAAATTATAAACATGAAATTTTGATTCAGTCTTGGTCTAAAAGTAATCTGTGGGTCACCATGGTGTTTGATCAGAAGCATCAGGATGAGGGGCGCCTGGGTGGCTCAGGCAGTTGAGCGTACAACTCTTGATTTCAGCTCAGGTCACGATCTCACGGTTTCGTGAGTTCGAGCCCTGCATCGGGCTGTGCACTGACAGAGTGGAGTCTGCTTGGGATATTTTTCTCTCCCTCTCTCTCTGCCCTTCCCCCGCTCTCACACTCTCTCTCTCTCTCTCCCTCTCTCTCTCAGAATAAATAGACATTAAAAAAAAGAAGCATCAGGAGGAAAGAATCTTATTTTCATAAACTGACAGAGAATTGACATTACTGTATGTTATAACTATGTATATTACTGCATGTTACTACTGTTCAGTAAGACAAGGAAGAAAGGGCAGGAAAGTATCTGCATTCTGGCAACCAAAGGACTACAGTGAAGAAAGAGCCCTCTTAGGAGACAGGCCAGGCAGGGTAAAGGTCTTACTTCACTTTGTATCCACAGTTTATATCAAAGAGCCCCTGTGCCTGATTGTCACGCTACTGCTCTTTGGTGTTTATACAAGACGAGCCGAGAGCCCTGCCTCCTCAAGAGTATCTGAGGTTTTTGTTTTAGTTCCCAGATGAAGCATGTGATTACCACTAAACTTGGAAAAACCTGAGGCTATGGGAAATGTGTCCATTTAATCTATACGATACGTTTGTAAAAGTCAATTGGTTGAGTTTGTCCAACTTAAACTAATTCACTGGCTTTCTGATAACTTACCCGTGCCTGGGTACTGGATATGTTCTAGCTGTGGTTCTAGCTTTCTCCTTGCAGAGTATTTGAAATAAAGGGTGTCTTCAGTAGATTAGGATACAAATATAACACAAAGCCTCATTCTTAGCGCTCAAGAGCCAGGCACTCTTCTAGACATTGAGGACAGAGCAATGAACACGTGAGAAAAGTCTGCTTCTGTGGGCCAGCATGGGTTCTCATGATTATTTCAGGCCCAACACTGTTACTGCTACACTGTGCAAAGTTGAAGATTCATTCTACTGTCTTGCAAATACTTGCCATAACAGAGTGGCTTAGATCACTTCCACATTATTTATTCATTTATTTAACAAATATTTATTGAGTAGCTTCTGTTACCTGACTCTCTGTGCTAAGTGCTGGGCATCCTGAAATGAATTAGGTCTCCAGGTGCTCACGGACCTATGGGAGCATAGACTTGTAAACAAATCTCAAACCAGCATAATCACAACAGTGGAAGAGGAACAAGGTATAGATGAACCACACCGCATCAGTGGATTAACTCCCTCTGGCCTGATTTCCAAACTCAGATTTCAAAGGTTAACAGAAGCTCCCCAGGCAAATCAAGGATGGTAAGAATGGGAATGGCATACGGAAAGAGGCAGAGACCAGAGCACGTGCTTATCCTGAGAACCGTGTGCTATTTGGAACCAAAGGAGTCTGAAGTACAAGGCAGACAGGCGGCAGGAAATTGAGAGCATCTTTATCTAATGGTTTCTGTTTCCTCTGTGAGTTAAGAGAGACAGCATTTTTTGAGAATAAAGAAGGCAGAGACTGGTTAGGAAGTTTGAAAGGAAATTTATTTACTTATTTAAAATTTTTTGTGTTCATTTATTTATTGAGAGAGAGAGAAGGAAAGAAAGAAATCTGAAGCAGGTTCTGTGCTGACAGCGCAGAGCCTGACATGGGGCTCAAAATCATGAGCTGTGAAATCACGACCTATGCCGAAACCAAGAGTAGGACGCTTAACTGACTGAGCCCCCCAGGCGCTCCTTGAAAGGAGGTTTAAAAGAGCTGCTGAATTGTTCATAAAATAGAAAGGATTGGGGGGAGGAACCCTAACGGCCAGGAAAAAATGTAGGCACTGATATGTACTGATAGGAGAAGACCTGTAAGATATATCATTTAGTGACTAAAAGGTAAGATGCAGAACAATGTGTGCTAATTTAACTTTTCTGTAACACGTAGTAGGAAATTGAAAAATATTTCCTTCTGTGCATAAAATATCTTGGGAAGAAAGCATGAGAAAGCAATAATTGTGGTTGCCCACAGGGAGAGAAGCCAGATGGCCAGGGTGCAAGGTGATGGGACACACTTTGCACTGTATACTTTTGAATTTTGAACCACAGAATGTATTATTTATTTAAAAATTAAATTAAAAGTGAAATCAGTTGGGGCGCCTGGGTGGCTCAGTCGGTTAAGCATCCAACTTCGGCTCAGGTCATGATCTCACAGTTCGTGAGTTCGAACCCCACAATGGGCCTCTGTGCTGACAGCTCGGAGCCTGGAGCCTGCTTCAGATTCTGTGTCTCCCCCTCTCTCTGTCCCTCCCCTGGTTGTGCACGCTCTCACTCTCTCTCAAAAATAAATAAACATTAAAAAAAAAAAAAGTGAAATCTCTTAAAATGTCTTTAGGAGATAAAGAAGAATAATTTCTGAGGGCAATGGAAGATAAAACTAAATTTTGGCCTCATGGCTATGTTTCTCTGGAAACCTGTGCTTAAGCTAACTTGGGGAACTGCAAATGGAAATAATCATTTTCATTAGCGTTCCTATTCAGGAAAGATGAGTTGGGTAAGTCACAGGTATCAGGGCTTCAAAGTACAGAAAAGCCTGACCAAGGTTGCTGGGCTGGCCTCTTACTCTCAGGGTCTCCAACCACAGCTTCTTCAGCATACGAGCAACACTGCTTTGGTTACATCAAAGCAACACCTAAAAAGGATTCCAATTCCTTTGTCCTGCTGGTTAGGGTAAAACCCAATGGGTACAAAGTGAGTTAACATAGAACTCTGCCCTTCAGGACCTGGGAAGTTAAAAGGACTTGTATTTGTTACTTAATACATAAACACATAATGAACAAAACTGACTTTTGTCTGTGGATTGTCGAATCACGTTGTCTTAGACACATACCCTTTTATCTCTAACCAAATTATAAAGGAACGTTCTGGCTGCTCAACAATGAGCCTGTGAAGTACTGGCTGAGTCCAGACAATGTCAGGCAATGGCGATACAAGGAGGGCCAAACCACAGTCCGTGGGGTCTGGGGCCACACAAGGGAGTGAAGGAGAGAGACACAAAGTGCACTTTAGGGGCATCTGGGTGGCTCAGTCAGTTAAGCATCCTACTCTTGGTTTTGGCTTGGGTCATGATCACGTGGTTTGTGGGTTCAAGCCCCGCATCTGGCTCTGTATTGACAGCGTGGGAGCCTGCTCGGGATTCTCTGTCTCCTCTCTCTCTCTCTGCCCCTCCCCTGCTCGCGTGCTCTCCCTCTCTCTCTTTCGAAGATAAATAAACTTAAAAAATGATGGAAAAGAATTTCGTTTTTTTAAAAAAGAGCACTTCAGAATAAAATGTAACATTGCCTGGAAGGAATTAGGGAAGGGCTTCATTGAGGGTAAGAGATGCAACCCAAGTCCTAAATGAGTTGAAGTTGAAGGAGGATGAGAAGGACATTTCAGGCAAAGAGAGCAGAGTGTGAGAGGCAGCAGAGCTCAGAATAACACGATGTGTTCTTGGGACACCAAGCAGCGTGATTTGAGTATGGCGTCAGATGCTTCTTGGGGAGTGGCAAGCTTCAGGGCTGGAAAGGCAGGTTTGAACAGGGTTATGAAGTGCCTTACGGGCCAGGCTGACAAGTTTAGACTTTGTCATGTGAGTAAACTACCTTGTTCTCAGTCGACATGCTGAGAGGTCAGTATTTCGCCATTAACGCCTAACCATCCTTCTGTTGGCTTCTAGATTCTTGTTCGAGGTAGAATAAGGATGTGGAAGACAGGTTTGTAAACTTAGTGTTACCTTCCCCATTCTTCCTTTTTATTCTTCTCCCACAACTAACCAAGTATCCAAGTCTGTCACTATTCTGTCATTTTCTTTGTTGTTTCTCAGATCAATGATTCAGTAAGTGTTTACCCATGACAAGTACTGGGCTAAAGGCCTTATATACATCGTCTTATTCAGTCCTCAAAATAGTCCTATGAGGTCATGTTCTAGTCAGGGTTCTTGAGAGCAAATGGCAGGTAACTTAAACAGAAGAGGAATTAACTGGAAAGGTGTTGGGCAACTCACACAGCCCATAGGAAGGTAGAGGACTGGGTTCAGGGCGAAGCCACGGGAAGAAGTAGAGCACGAAACTGAGATCCTACCTCAGCAACAATTTCTGAGGACGTGTTCCACCATGTCTCTGGATTCTTCTTCTTTTCTTAAAGTAAGCTCCATGCCCACTGTGAGGCTTGAACTCACAACCCTGAGATCAAGAGTCACATGCTTTAGGGGCGCCTGGGTGGCTCAGTCGGTTGAGCGTCCAACTTCGGCTCAGGTCGTGATCTCGTGGCTCATAAGTTTGAGCCCCGCGTCGGGCTCTGTGCTGACAGCTCGAAGCCTGGAGCCTGCTTCCGATTCTGTGTCTCCTTCTCTCTCTGCCCCTTCCCTGCTCATGCTCTGTCTCTCTCTCTCAAAAATAAATAAACATTAAAAAAAAAAAAAAAAAGTCACATGCTCTAATGACTGAGCCAGCCAGGTACCACACTTCTGGATTCTAATCTTAGCACGGAGAGCTCAAAGATTCTCAAACCGACTGCAGTGTCTTTGCATCACTATTCCGCAGTACAGACAGACAGGCGGGTGGGCACCAACTGGTCCTACTCAGAGCACGTGCCGATCGATGCCCTAGATGCAAGGGCCTGGTGGGAGAAGCAGGTTCCCCTGCGTGTCTTCCCCCTACATTGGGATTCACTCAGATTTGCTTAGGAAGGACGTTCAAATACTGGACAGCAAAAACAACAAGCACCCGCAAGTGCATTTTCCAGATAAATGAACAGACCCGGAGCAGGTAGGTTAGTTACCCAAGTAACACAGCCAGTCAGTTGGAGCCAGGATCGGTGCCCAAATCAGTTTTGTCTGCAAGGCCCACGCTATTATGCAACCTACTGCATCGCCTTCTCTAAGCCATTCCAACTCTATTTCACAGCCCACACGGCAGTCCAGGCGCCCATCACCTCGTTTGCATTACCGCCTCCTACCTGGTCTCCCTGATTTGTGCTTTCCCATCTCAGTTCATTCTCTACAGAGTTGCTAAGACAATATTTTTTGAGTGCCAACTACATCATGTCAGCCTCTTGTTTGAAAACCTGTGACTCACCCCTTCAAGAGCCTTTCCTGACTAATATCATTCCATACTGATCACTCCCTCAGTAATCAGTCAAATAATGCTGCCGCAGTGCTAAAACAGATGTATAATTTATACTACACTATCATATACTTATTCATGGTCTCTAGCTGTTACATTTATATGTGACTTCACTTAGGTCACAGAGCCTCTCTTCTGCTGCTTTTATGACTCTAATGACAGACACTAGCATCTACTACAGCAAATGTCTTTTCATTTTTGAATCCCAGGGTCTTCCAGAATACTTGCATTACTATAATCAGTGTTATGATTTGCAGACCACTTATCATTTGTGAATTCATTATTAGCTTCCCTGAAATTTTGCAAGGCCTTCTTACGTTTCTCAGCGACACGTGTTTGTGCCCTACCAAAAGTAAGTGTGTTAAAAACAATTGCCGATAAGGACGATCATTCCACTTCCTTTTTTGGAAATGTTCAATTCTTTGCTCCACCCCTTAGAGATACTAGGAGTTGAGGAAAGGTAAAAGATGGTATTCTTTTTTTGGAGCTGTAAGGTGAAAGGAAATACTATTTAGAGCAAGCTTTCCCTTTTTTGGTTAGGAATAATAAAATTATCACAGCATGGAACGTAACATGGAAGCAGGTAATCTGGTTGGCCAGGTTTCCAGCTTGAGGTTCATATAGGAAAGCCTGTTGTCTGGTGCCTGAACTGCCTTCATAGTTAGAGGGTGCTTTTGGAAATTAGAAATGACTTGGACACTCAAGGACCTCTAGATTCCCTCTCAACCAGGACCAAGAAGGCCAAGAACCAGAGTGACTCAGGCATTTCGCCTTCTGTTTCTTTTGCTCCTGGCTCCATTTACTTTTTTTGAGGATCTGTCTCTTTCTTGAGGTTAGACATCAGAGGAGGTCACACCTCCACACAGAGCACATAACTAGGTCATCAACAGATGGTGATCAATCTCTAGTAGAATTAACAAAACTCAGAATTTATTTAAAGGATACGCATATATGCTCTGGTCATTTTATAAATGTCAAAAGTAAGGATTACAAAAAAGAGGGTTTCTGTACTCAAGAACTTAATTGTCTATTGGGGGGAGATAAATCTATCAAACAAGTAATCCATGAACAATGAGTAAGGCAATAAATTTAGTTTGTACTGGGTATAAGAACGGTACACAGAAGGACTTAATCCACTGTTTGGGAAGAGGGAGCCTGAAAGATCTTACAGAGGGTGAAATGCTTGGTCTGGAGTTGAGAGCAGAGTAGGAGTTTGCCAGACAGATCAAATGGGGAAAGAATATTTCAGAAAGAGAAAAGAGAGCTATACCACGGATGAAAGGCCTAGAGAATCGTAAGTAATTTGGATTCTGAAGATGCTTATTCTGCATCCATTCTCTCCTTCCCTCCAAATTTCCCAGCCATGGGTTGAATATAATTGACCTTATTCCCAGCTCCAAGGATGGGTCTTGATCGGCCTTAGGCAGTCAGTGGAATCCATTCTTTTGTTGTAGCTGGTTCTCAGAGAAGTGTGTCATCCAAGCCTAAGCAAATCAGCCATGGCATTCCTCAGAGATGTTAGGTCAGGGCTGGATATGTCCAAACAGAAAGAAGTCCAGGATTTTGGTTTGATGGTTGGGAGAAGAGATGCATTCACATGGAAGAAAAAGCATGTAAACCTGAGAGCTACTGGTTTCTATTTTGCTACCTCAAGGAGAGCCAACCAGTGGATAAGGATGTCGCATAGAGTGAGGGGGATGCCACAGAAATGGAGCCAATGAGCTGACCAACCTCTGACCAGGTAAGTGGAAGCGGGTATTCCCTTCATGGTTTAAAAGATCAGGTAGAATTTCATGTTACTCACAACTAAAAGCATTTTACCTGATGCAGTGTCACTGGAGGTGAGGTTGAGGGGGTAGAAAGTGGGAAATGGATTGCAGAGGTAGGCATGAGCCAGATGATGAGTCTAGTTTCAATTCTAGAGACACAGAAAGCTCTTAGAGGGTGTAGGCTATGCTAGGAAGTCAAATGAGTTTTAGAAAGATTGCTCTAGCAGCAGTGAGAAGGATGGCTTGGAGAGAGCAAGGCGGGGGCAGTGAGGCCAGTGGCGGAATGGCACCACATTGTCACGGTGTTCATCATTCCACTCAGGGGTGCAGCTTTTAGCTCCGTTTTGCACCAACCTCAAAAGAGAATCAGCTTTTTGAAAATACTTAATCTGTGAACAGACGATAAAGGATATAGATTCTTTAGGATTTCATATCCTGGAAATAAAAATGTATGTTTGAGAAGCCCACAGAACACTTCAAGGGATTCAACGTAGTGATCAAAGTTTGGGTTATACTGTTAGAGCTATCATTAATATCTTGGCCTCTTTCTGTTTCTTTTCAGGACTTTGAATTTGTTCTATCCTCCCTCGTTACTCATTTTATTTATTTGTCAATACAGTCTTTTTCCCTATTGCTTGAGGTTTTTTTTTGGTTTCTCCCTTCCACTGAAACAGAAAGGCAGTTCAAGAGAAAGGCTAATGTTGATTTGGTTAGCACAAAAGCCCTTTCCCCATGGTATCTTATCTGATTCCAACTAATTTTACTCAAGAGGAGGCATCTTTGGTAACAAACCCTTGTCCCGATCTCTCTGGCCTCCAGTATTAGCTGCCACGTAAATTGCGTTGATAGGAAAAACATGCTTCTAGGATCTATTTTACCAGAAGCTGTTCTGCAAAGACATTAAGATTCAATTAATCTTTCTACTTACTTGTCATTACTGAGCTCCCTCTTCATGCTTTGCACTGGGCTTGATACCAGGGGGTAGTTCAACAGAAGAGGAAAGCTGTCTCTGCTTAAAAAGGGCTTATGGTATAGATTCTGAGGATGGGGAAATGCTTTTCCTAAAACCATGTCAATGAGGCCTAAGCATATACTACAGGTGGCTCGTCTGGAAGATGGCTGCATTGTGTTGATCCTTGAAGTGTATGAGAAACTTTTAAAAGTATCATCAGATAGCCAAAGAGTGTCAGATACAATTCTGCCAGGACTCCAGTGACAACATTAGAATTTTGGTCATTAACCATGCCCTTCCATCAAGGTCTTTGAGATACAGATGATCTCATTCTTTGTTTACAGAATCATTTATTTCCCTCGTGTATATAATTTTAGGTGGAAAATGGAACCCAAAACAGGCACATGTAGAAAAAAATGTGGTATCCCCCCAAAGTTGCCACAAAATACAAAATGTCCATTCCTCAGTAAAGTAACTGTAGTTATGTATGGGAGTTAGAGACCAATTCCTTCCACATGGATTAATCATTTTGCCTAGATGGCAATATATTTCACCCCTCCTCCCATCTCATTATTTTGTATGGGTAACATTCATTCCTCATAGGTCCCACTTAATTCCTTCATACATTCTATTTAACATTATTTGTGCAAAAGATTTAGAGCAGAACCAACTACATCAGCAGAACCTGAGCATAGTCCTGACCTTTACTTTAAAACCAAAAGCTTCTCACACCAACTCCTCTACCTGTTCACTGTGCTCAGAGCCAGTGGCCCTCCAATAATGAAATCAAGACATGGGTCAAATTGAGCTCTGTCCTTAAATGCACAAGAGTCATATTTAGTACCTAGCTTATTCCCTGGAACACAGCGGGCACCAATTTTCTAGAAGAAAGAATGAAGGAAGATAGTGTCTATGGCATCGTGAGCAGGTCTGAGTTCCTGAAGCTGAACCAAGGATTCTAATAGATTTAAGACATTTGAATGGTAAACTGAGGAATTTATGTTTTCATTTATGCCTGCGTCCAACAAACATTTTTAAAAATTTTTTTTCAATATATGAAGTTTATTGTCAAATTGGTTTCCATACAACACCCAGTGCTCATCCCAAAAGGTGCCCTCCTCACTACCCATCACCCACCCTCCACTCCCTCCCACCCCCCATCAACCCTCAGTTTGTTCTCAGTTTTTAACAGTCTCTTATGCTTTGGCTCTCTCCCACTCTAACCTCTTTTTTTTTTTTTTTTTTCCTTCCCCTCCCCCATGGGTTTCTGTTAAGTTTCTCAGGATCCACATAAGAGTGAAACCATATGGTATCTGTCTTTCTCTGTATGGCTTATTTCACTTAGCATCACACTCTCCAGTTCCATCCATGTTGCTACAAAAGGCCATATTTCATTCTTTCTCATTGCCACGTAGTATTCCATTGTGTATATAAACCACAATTTCTTTTTTTTATTTAAAAAAACTTTTTTTTTAATGTTTATTTATTTTTGAGACAGAGAGAGACAGAGCATGAACGGGGGAGGGGCAGAGAGAGAGGGAGACACAGAATTGGAAGCAGGCTCCAGGCTCTGAGCCATCAGCCCAGAGCCCGACGCGGGGCTCAAACTCACGGACCGCGAGATCGTGACCTGAGCTGAAGTCGGACCCTTAACCGACTGAGCCACCCAGGTGCCCCTAAACCACAATTTCTTTATCCATTCATCAGTTGATGGACATTTAGGCTTTTCCCATAATTTGGCTATTGTTGAGAGTGCTGCTATAAACATTGGGGTACAAGTGCCCCTATGCATCAGTACTCCTGTATCCCTTGGGTAAATTCCTAGCAGTGCTATTGCTGGGTCATAGGGTAGGTCTATTTTTAATTTTCTGAGGAACCTCCACACTGCTTTCCAGAGCGGCTGCACCAATTTGCATTCCCACCAACAGTGCAAGAGGGTTCCCGTTTCTCCACATCCTCTCCAGCCTCTATAGTCTCCTGATTTGTTCATTTTGGCCACTCTGACTGGCGTGAGGTGATATCTGAGTGTGGTTTTGATTTGTATTTCCCTGATAAGGAGCGACGTTGAACATCTTTTCATGTGCCCCAACAAACATTTTTTTGAGAGCTACTTTGTTCTAGGAATAGTATACCCACTTCTTCTTGACAAAATGTACTTCAGATTCCTCTGCTCTTGGTTTGCTTAGGGGCAGATCATCAGTCACAGTCCCTGCCTCTCACTTCAGCTCAATTCAGGGCTTAGGGTATGGGTGGGTCTGCAGTGGCATGAATATTATTAATAAAGACAAAGCAAAGAAGGAACAGAAACATAAACCCCCTTCCTCCTTCTCTTTTTTTCTGCTACTATTTCACCTTGTCACCATTTCCCTAAGGCTGGTTTCTATTCTTACTTCATCCTACCCTGCCTTCCTAGTTCCTCTTCAGAAAATTCCAGAATTCATTTCCTCTGAAATATAGATGAACCTAACTGGTGGGAATTCATAATGGCGCAGCCACTTTAGAAGACAGATTGGCAGTTTCTTACAGAAATAAACATACTCTTCCCCATACAATCCAACAAATGGGCTCTTTGGTATTTACCCAAAGGAATTGGAAACTTATGTCCACACAAAAACCTGAACACAGATATTTATAGCAGCTTTATCTAAAATTGCGGAAAAGTGGAAATATCCAAGATGGTCTTCAGCAGGTGAATGGATAAACAAAACAATGATACCTACAGACAATGGAATATTACTCAGCACTACAAACAAATGAGCTATCAATCCATGAAAGGCACCGGTGACACTTAAAAGCATGTTACTAAATGAAAGAAGCCAATCTGAAAAGTCTATACCCTGTGTAATCCCAACTATATGACATTCTGGAAAAGGCAAAACTATGGGGACAATAAAAAGATCGGTAATTGCCAGGGGCCTGGGAGAGAGGGACAAATAGGCAGAACACAGAGGATTTTTAGGGCAGTGTAATTATTCTATATGGTATTATTATCATGGATACATGTCATTATACATTTGTCTAAACACATAGAACTCACAACTCAAAGAGTGAACCCTAGGGAAAACAATGGACTTCGGGTGGTAAAGATGTATCAGTGCAGGTGCACTGATTGTTACAAATGTACCAGTCTGGTGGGAGATGTGGATCATGGGGAAAACTATCCATGTGTGGGGGCAGGGGGTATATAGGAACTCTTTGTACTTTCCAGTCAATTTTACTGTGAACCTAAGACTGCTCTTAAAAAAAAAAAAGTCTATTTAAAAAATATGTAGATACAGGGGCGCCTGGGTGGCTCAGTTGGTTAAGCATCCGACTTCGGCTCAGGTCATGATCTCACGGTCTGTGAGTTCGAGCCCCGCATGGGGCTCTGTGCTGACAGCTCAGAGCCTGGAGCCTGCTTCAGATTCTGTGTCTCCCTCTCTCTCTGACCCTCCCCCATTCATGTTCTGTCTCTCTCTGTCTCAAAAATAAATAAACATTAAAAAAATTAAAAAAAATGTGTAGATACAGATATAGATACCTAGATGAACCTTACTTAATACCTTTGTATACATGAAAACCTACTGTTAGCTCAAGCCCGCCAAGACTAGAGAGGAGTGAGAGGAAGATTAAGGGGAAAGCTTTGCAAAAGCCTCGTGCTTGATTCTGGCACAGGTGAGTAGGGCAAAAAGTCACAGGCAGTGAGTGTTCTGTTACTCAATGGACCACACATACAAAAAGGCATTAGTCTGATCAGAAACGACAGATGTTACCAGTGGAAGAACAAGCAGCTTGGCTAGTCTCTCATGCTGGGGAAGAAAAGGGAGGGGGAGATGTGCCCCATAGTTGGAGGCCCAGCCCTCTGTACCACTCATCACTTTTCCTGAACCCTTCCGTTGGATTCCTAGATCTGGGCTTCCCAGACTAGACTAGAAACAAGGATCACCTGCTTTAGAATCACCTGAAACTTTATAAAAATTCATATTCTCAGACCCAGCTCTTAGAAAACCAAATCCAGTTGATAGGGTCCAGGGCTCTGCATTTTCAAAAAGCTCCCAAGGCATTCTGATGGGCAGCTGGGCTTCAGTGCCACAGAACCTTGCTGCTGAGGAGACCCTTGTACCTGCTACCAGGAAGAGAAGGAGAAATTGCATACTAAGCCTTTCTCTTGGATACCAATTACTCACCAGTTGGCTTTACCATATTGGTATTACCATCTGCCTGTTTTGTGTATTCTCCCAAGGATCATCCCATCCCAGGAATTAGGGTAAGGTCCAGATTCCAGTCTTTCCATTACACTCTAATGGAAAAGAGTTAAATTCAGACTTGCCTTTCTTTCTACTCATTCATTTGACAAATACTTACAGCATTCCTTCTAATGGGCCAGCTATGACTCTAGGGGCTGGGAATACAACGATGAACAGGCAGGTAAGGTCCTTTCTCTCCTGGTGCTTCTCTTCTAGAAGATGGAGAACTAAGAAATAAATAAGAAACAAAGATTATTTGGGGCAGAAGTGAGGACTGGAAAACAACACAGCATGATATGACAGTGAGTGTTATAAGGAGTTGGGGTATGTTAGAGGTGGGAGGGTAAGACTCTTTAGACTGAAGCCTCAGTGGTGAGAGACAAGTATCCAGGATGTAAACACTGCAAAGGCCACCATCAGGAAGAAGGTTGGCGTTTCTGGGATTTTCTAAGCCAGGGCTTAGAGAGTATCGAACAGGAGGAGAGGTGAGGTTGAAGAAGCATTATCCCAAATGCAATGGTAAGCCACTGACAGACTTGAAGCAGAGGAGTAATGTGATCTGGCTTATGTTTTAAAACACAATCCTCTGGTCACTGTGATAAAAATAGGTTAAATAAGTTGAGTTTGGGGTGGGTGAGGGAAGGGTTCAAGAGAAGAAGCAGGGAAAGCAGGTAGGTTACTGTGATAGTAGAGGCCAGGGCATCTGGTGACTCGGACTGGGGTAGAGGTGATATGAGTGGGAAAATTCAAGACCTACTCTGGAGGCGGAGCTGATGAGTTTATGGTTTGGAAAGGAGTTGTGAGGAAAAGAGAAGAATCAAGGATGACTCTTAGGAACTCAGTTTTTAACCACTGAGTGAATGGTGTGGTAGATTTGAAGATACTGTTTGGGAATGCTTGGAACACCTATTAAATGGTTAATTGACAAAGTGGAGTGGCATTAGATATATGAGTTTGGAGTTGAGGAGCATAAGAATAGTATTTAAAACCGTTGTGGTAGGCTGAATAATGGTCCCCCAAATATGTCCATGTCCTAATACCTGGAACCCTGAAGGACCTATTGTGCATGAAGGCACTTAAAATATGTCTTTTGTAGCTCTCACATAACACCCAAGGTAGGTATTATTATCTTCCACTTAATAGATTGGGAACCTGAGGCTCAGAGAAGTGGAATGCCTTGTTCCAGGTCCCCAGACTGGAAAATACCTGTCTCACTTTCTAGTGCCTTACAGAATTTCTGCAAAGATGGGAGGTGGTAAAGAGTTGCACTGTGTGCTTTGAGACAGGTCCTTGGCTGCCAAAAACCTGCATAAGAAATGCAGTTCTACGAGGTCTGTCATTTCTTTGCCCGGTTCTGGCATATTATTTTTCTAACCTCCAGAGCCCTTGCTAGCCCAGTCACATCACATGACCACTCTTCAGCTAGTTTGTTAACTCTGGGAGGGCTTAGTAGGGTCATCAAATAATGAACGACCCCACATGCCAGGCCCTGCGCCAGGCACCTAACATTCATTCAATAATCACAGTAACTCTCTCCATTGTCTCTGGAGCAAGCCAGAAAGGCTGAATTACTGGCGAATGGAAAGAAGACAGGGCCAGGAGTAGGGGAGGGAGACTGGGTTCAAGTCCGGGGGTGTGGTGGGGGCATAGCCCTAACTGGGAGCTAAAGTAACCTTGGGCTAGTAACTTAGTCATTTAAGAAAAACCAGTTAGATGATACTGCAGATGATCTCTAACCTCCCTCAAAAATGCGTATACGAGAGATTCTCTTCTTTCCCCACCCTCGGGCTCTACTATTATAGGAAACAATCTTAACCACCTGCTCAGCCCTGGGATGCTCTTCAATTTCCTCCTTAGAGATCAGTCCGGGCCGCGACTCAGTTAATTGCCTGGGTCGGTGCCGGGCTCCCCAGTTCAGGAGCGCTGAGAAGTGGGCAATAGGTTATTCCAGAAGGGACACGAGGCTCCGAAAAACTACAACTCCCAGGAGCCCTTGGGGTGCCACTCGGCAGCCTGGGCCTGGTGCATGCTGGGAGCAGTAAATGGCCTCCCGTCGCGGCAGGCTCATTGTTATGGAAGCTCAGAACAGGTAACCCTTACGCACGCCCAGTCACGTCCCAACTAGTTCAGCTTCTTTCCTTCCTGCAAGCTTCTTCTCTTTCCGGCCTCGTCCAGGCCCACTTTTCCCCGCTCCACTCCGCCCCCTTTTTATAAATTTTGGAGGGGGCGGGGCGTCTGGCAAGCGCGTTCCCGGGGGGTTTACACGCCGCGTTCACGGGAGATTAGAAAGGGAGGGGACTACAGACTGGAGGTGGAAGGTGGCGAGTCTAGGAGACCGCAGATAATGGAAGGCGCATGCGTTCCAGGGGCGGTGCTACGAGGCTTCGGGAATTCAGTAGGGGCGGGGCGGAAATGGGCTGGTGGGCTGGCGCACGCGTATTGGGCCGCCAACGTCCCGCCTCCTTTTTTAGGTTTCCTCACCTCCTCCACCACTCTTCCGGAAGTGCCGCCGCCCTCGCGCCCACCAGCGGCCACCCCCTGCGGCAGGCCCCGCCCCCTACCGGCTCCGCCCCCCAGCTCTCCGCCCCCTCCTCCGGTGGTGGCGCCGGCTTGCAACCCGGATCGTGGTGGTTTCGGTGCCCGAAGCCGGGAGCGCGGAGTCGTTCCCGGAGCGCGGCCAGGCTATGGTCGCGGGTCCCCGGCGTCCCGCTCCGGCCAACCAGAGTCCCTGTCTCAGCTTGTGCCCGTGCCTGAGCGGTCTCCTCAGCCCAGCTCCGCGGTGCGGTTGGCGGCGGCGGCGCCCGGCGCGCCCCCTCCTCCGATGGCGGCGGAGATCCAGCCCAAGCCGCTGACCCGCAAGCCCATCCTGCTGCAGCGGGTCGAGGGGTCCCAGGAGGTGGTGAATATGGCCGTGATCGTGCCCAAGGAGGAGGGCGTCATCAGCGTCTCGGAGGACAGGTACGGACCGCCGCCCCTCGGCCGCTAGGAGGGGCGGGACGGGCCGGCGGTCCCGGAGCCCGCGTCCCGGGCTGTGCCTTCACATCGGTGCAAGTGTAGACATACTCCCCCAAGTTTTTATTATAATGGGCATCTTGGTGATGCTGGTGTCCAGCTGCGCGCCGCCGCCGCTGCGTGGCTCTGGGAAGCGGAGACCAGACAGCGGCTTGCGCTCTGGCCTTGCCCGGGGCTGGTGGCGCAGGCCGGGCCAGGGTGGCCCTTGGACTAACGGTGCGCCGGCCACTGGACCTTGGTCCAGCCCTAAGGACAGAAGGGGGAGAGGGAGGAGCCGCCCAGCCCTGCAGGAGTGTGCGTGGGGAGGATGCTCCGGAGCCTTTGCTAGATAACTAAGGGTTTTTGAGTACTCTGATACAGTTCTTAAGGGCTCCAGACTGAGAAAGTAAATGCCACTCCCTTCTCCCGGACAGTCCCACTGAATCCAGATCTCCCATACATCTTACACTGAACTCAATGAATATTGCAAGTTGTGAAAAGAGTATAACTTTGGGCTTCTGAACGAAAGGAGAGGTGCCTTCTATTCTTTGGTCTCCTTATTTCTTCGAGCTCAAGGGGAAGCGCCTAGAACTAACTTGCAAGGGACCACTGCTGCAAATAGCTCTTGAGTTCCTTCCCTTTGCCTGCTTCCTTTCTTTTTGTCTAATTTTGCTTAATTTGCAGAAGTGGAGCCAGTTGTTCTGCCTTTAATATTTTCTCTTGTTTTTCAGACAATAGCATTTTCGCTTTAACTTAATTCATTTAATATGCCGAAATTAGGCTGATGGAGCTGATTTCCACAGGAATGCTGCCCGACTATAGTAATTATGGTATTTATCTGGAAGTATTGCTTCGATAATACCAACTAGCATTCTAAAAAATGTAACACTATAGAGGTATATGACAAGGGGCTTTTCCTGAAAACGGTAGTTAGGTTAATTTTTTTTTTTTTTTTTTTTTTTTTTTTTTTTTTAGATTTTCTTATGTTGAGGTAGAGAATTATTTTCTTGGTGACCAGTACAATTACAGTTGGAGGCAGGGGTAAAGCAACAGTATTGGTTACTGTCTTTATAGTCATTTCAGCACTTTGCATACAGTATGGTCTCAAAAATATTTGCCTGATAGATCTATTCATATGATAGGTTCCTCAATCTAACTAGGATGAGTATATTAATGACACGTACTTGTCTACATCATACTCTATACAAAAGATGTTCCATTCATTTCCTATGTGGATCTAATGGGAAAAATTGTAAACATACACCAAGGCGAGCAGTCTGCATTGAACAGAATAAATACATTCTGAAGTGGAGTACGTGGATTAAAAACCTTTTGACATTCACAAAGAAGTTTATGAGGGTTTAATTTTTGGATAGAGGCAAAATTCTATTAAGGAGATTGCTTCTGGACCTAGAAATTTTTTGTTGCAGAATTGTTTTTAAAGGAATATATTGACATTGCTTTCCAGTTTATGACGGCTATGGATGAAGAACTGCTCAACCTAACTGCTGTAGGAAATTCATGAATAAGTTTGTTGAATCAAGTAAAAGAAGGAAAAAAGTTGGTTAAACCTAAGTTCCTTTGATATTAGTTTTTTTTTTTTTTTTTTTAATGTTTTTATTTATTTTTGAGACAGAGAGAGACAGAGCATGAGCAGGGGAGGGGAAGAGAGAGAGGGAGACACAGAATCCGAAGCAGGCTCCAGGCTCTGAGCTGTCAGCACAGAGCCCGACGCGGGGCTCGAACTCACAGACCGTGAGATCATGACCTGCGCCCAAGTCGGACGTTCAACCGACTGAGCCACCCAGGCGCCCCTATTCCTTTGATATTAGTTTTAAAACTTTTTGCTTTGATTGATAGTTTGGCAGTGGAGGTAAGTTTTCAGTTTTTGATTTTGTTACTGTTTTTAAGAGTTCAAAGGGATCTTGGAGGTTATTTGCTCTAACAGCTTCATTTTATGGATGGGAAGATTTAGGCCAGAGAATTTACCTGCCCAACCTGGTGAGCAGGCCTAGTCCTCAGGCTTCTGATTCCCATGTTAGTGTGTTATCTTGAAGGGAACAGGGTTAGTGGGATGCATTTCAAGGTATTTAGAGGAACTAAAGTAGCATATATGAGAGAAACTGAAAGATAAATTTCATTTCAGGATAGGTCAAAAGAAATGTGATGTGTAGCTATATAGTAGCTTAATTTTTATGTTTTATAGGGTAAATCATAGGAATTATTATTATAGGGTTACTGCTAAATAAATAAGGCCCACCCGTAAGTCCAGAATTATTCTTTACGTGTGTTTTGTTAATATTCAGATTGACAAACCTGTGTTTCTGTACTCATGGGTGACAATAACTTTGTTATTTAGAGCTCAGTTTTGATTATTGTTTTCATTAGAAGAGAATTGATCTGTATTCTTTCCAGAATCCACTGTCAGTACCATTTGACATAATGCTGAAGTTATGAAGATAGAATATTGATTTTCATCAAAACCTACAAAGCCATTTCCTTTAGCTATTCTGCTTTAGCTAGAAACTAATAGTTTTCATTCCTGAACTGTAAGGTTAAACCACAAATAATGTCGTGTCCTGAATGGCAGTGTCCTGGAAATTTTTTGAAACCTGGTTTCCCTTTTTGACCTATGACTCCAGATAGCCCTTATCTAACCTTTGAAAACACTTAACATTTTCTATTTTAAACAGTATCGTAGATACTTATGGTCCCTTCATCTTCTCCATAGTTTCCCTAAGGTGCTATGTGTGTCTTACTCATTGTAGTATCTTTACGGCCTAGCAAATTGCCTGATCCATGGAAGGCCCCCAGACATTTGCTGTGTATCAGTGACTGATAACATTTTGATTGTTGTTCCTGAGAGCATAGCATCTTAACTGTTGTTGGCACTTAGTTGATATTTATCGAATGACTTTTATGACAACCTATGAAAGCCCTGTGTGGACGAATGTATGCTTGTGGGAAAAGGATTGCACTGGATGGATGGTCTTTAGGATACCTTAAAACTCTGGAAGTCCACGCGTTGCTTCATTCATTCCATCAACAAACATTTAAGTTTCTGTTGTGTTCCAAACACACGTGCAGACTCCATTGGGTGAAATGGCAAGATCGTTTCTGGATACAATTCAGTGGGGGGTAAGTTTTAGAAGATAATAAAACAAAACCACAGCCTCTAAGATTTAGTACTGAAAGGAGAATTTTCAGATGGGAAAGAGTGGCTGGACTCCCCAGCCCTTATTGTCCCTGCATTTTACCTTCTTTTGGAGGATTCTTTACTTGCATTGCATTACCATGTTCATGCTACTGCTGCTGTCAGTAGTGGGCTGATAGTATTCCAATCTTCAGGCCAAATCTGCAGGTTTTTTGATAAAAACCCTCACCCTCTGTTCATCTTAGCACAGTTAGAACAGTCTGGAACTTTCCTGGATACCAAGGAAGGAATATAAGAAATATATAAACAATCTGATTTTCAAGTTTAGATTTCTGGGGCTGTCATAACATAGGACCTGTTCTTGGAACTCACTGGCCGTTTCTGGGTCTATCTTTGCTTTGAGAATAGCCGGATTCTGTCTCTAGGGGACTTAGCTACCTGTGGTACTTTGGGTTCCTCGTGAGTCAGCTGCTTTCTGAACTATCTTTTCTGAGTAGATGCCATTTTAACATTCCTTGCTTAGGAGCTTCCTACAAGGCATCTTAGCTCCATGTTGGTTAACACTCATGTAGCCTGCAGCTTACCAGGGGTTCCCTTGTCTGGTCACACAGCCTCTTCTTCAATGATGAAGGCCAGGAGAGACCTCCCTCTGGGTGGGACCCAGCCCCATCTAGACTTTTATGTTTGTATGTTTCTTTATATGCGTATTTTAACACAAGTCAACAATTTTGGCATTCATATAGAGAGTTTTAGTAACTCTAGGTAGTTGCTATTGGGCTGTTATAGGAAGCTGTTCTTTCCCTAGGAGTCTGTACCTTTGCGGTGGGTTAGGGACAGGGGCGGGGGGTCCCGTTTTTTATCTCCGTATTAGGAAATGTGCTGAAGATAGGTACAGTGTCCTCTGTGTTTGCCACAGAATCTCCTCTGCTCGTGGTGGTTAGAAAAAAGGAGTGCTCCTGCGGATGGGTCTTGTAGGATGAGTAGGAGTTCATGTGAAAAAGTGAGGGTAGAGGAAAGAGCATTGTAGGTAGAGGGGGAAAAGAAAACTCCCATTCACTGAGAAGCACTCGAATGGACTGGTTAAGAGTGTAGATTCAGGAGCCAGTCAGCTTGAATTCAGAACTTAGCTCCGAGTGATTTGAGGCATCTGGAAAATTGGTTTCTCCAAAGGAGTCACTATGCGTGGAACTTTCTAAAACCTCTGGGGACAAGAATTTGAAATTATTTTCTGGATAAAAAGATCTGAGGGTGTGGTGGTGGCGTGTTGGAGAGGACGCTCTGTGGGGAGGGGACACTGTAGGGGATGAGGGTAATGAGGGGACTGTGGGGGGAACTACCACCTGATATTCTAACTTTATTCAGGACTAATTTGTGCAGCACAGTTAGCAGTGTTCTCTGTAATCCTTAAGGGTAGACAGAACCCCCCCAATGGTGAAGGAGTCAGATTATTAGGACATCTGGTCCCTAGTGCCTAGCATAATGCAGTGTGTGTTCATTGAAGGAATTAGCAATGACTGACGGATCACCAGTTTGGAATGAAATGAGCCTGAAGAGGTGGTGAGTTTCCGGAGCAAAGATACTTGAGTTGAGGTTGAGAGAAACTTAGTAGTTTGCTTTCAGCCAGAACAGTGTAGCAGGGGATGGGATTGGGAGGGACTGGGACAAGAGATGGGTTGGATTTTGTTTTTTTTTTTTAAATCTCTAAGACTTTTTTTTTTGTTTAACTCTGAACTACTCGATTCTAAGTGGTCATGACTAGTTGACTGTTGAAAAGATATATTAAAATTTCATTTCATTTTATAAATCCTCATGCTGTTGGTTGATGTATCATTGGTTTTTACCATTCTGAAATCGCACTGTCTCAGATTTCTGGTTGAAACCATTGTTTCACTAATACGTACAGCTTGGCTCAGTTCAGCTGAGCTCCTAGTAGAGTTTTATGTACCATGTACTTTATAACACTTGCATAAAAAAATAGTTTTGAAAATGCAAATCAAAGTTTTCCCGCAGTGTAAGCATAGTTCTGAAGGTTGAGGAGTTCTTAAGAGTGAAGGTGTGAGGTCATTAAAGTCGACAAAATTAGAACCCATCTACACTAATTTTTGAGTGTGTCATGTCTCTATTTAATGGCATAAAATTAATAAACTTTCAACTCTGCACTTGAGACTCCTCACTTGGCAGTAATAATTGCTGGTTTCAAGGTCCCAAAATGGGAATTTACCCCATGTGATCGTTGAAAATCAGACCTTTATGCCGAATTCAGAGCATGAGGCAGTCTTTTTGCCAGCAGATCTGTCTGGAAACAGGCTGCCTCTGTGTCTTGAAAGGTCAGAATACAGATTGACTTTTTAAGAAAAGATCACTATTGGGAAGGCTTGTTTAAGGAGGCTTAGCTCTCCAGTGACCCCAGAGCTCCTGATGGTTCTGAATTTCCTACTTAATTTATGCAGTTCAACCAGATTTTGTCCAGGATCTCAAAGGTCTTAATCAGGGTACATTCATCTGGATATTGCAGGGCAGTGGAAGATTCTCACGCTCCTAAAATGAGGGATTCTTGGATTGTGAAATCCTGACCAGCTAACTGTCTAATACCTCAAGTGTGACTAAACTTACTTTGAAAAAGAAAAACAGGTAAAAATCATAGGATGTTAGGAGCTGGAAGAGGCTGAAAAAGGAAATATTACTTTTACTTGCATAGCATCTTTCCCTGGATCTGTTTGCACTTTGAATTTGGCTTTGAGAGGGAAACATTTTCTATTTGTTTTTGAGAATCACCTTGATGTCATGAAAAAGTTAACAGTTTTGGAGAAGTTAAAACACAGTGGCATTTAGAAATCAGTAAATGAATTATGATTTAAGACTATTTCAAGTAGTGATCTGTCGATATCTATAGCAATAAACTAAATTATATACAGTATATACTTACCTGAAAAGAAAATGGCTATCAAGCCAAGGTTTTCTTCTTAACTGTGGTTTCAGAATAGAAGGACTTCAAAAGCAGGTAATGCTTGTTTATTTTTATTTCTTTTTTTTTTTACATTTTATTTATTTTTGAGAGAGAGAGACAGAGTACAAGTGGGGGAGGGGCAGAGAGAGAAAGAGAGAGAGAGAGAGGCAGAATTCGAATAAGGCTCCAGGCTGTGAGCTGTCAGCACAGAGCCTGATGTGGAGCTCGAACTCACAAACTGAGAGATCATGACCTGACCCAAAGTCGGACGCTTAACTGATGGAGCCACCCAGGGACCCCTATTTTTATTTCAATAGGTCTTCCAAGGAGATGCCACAATTAACCTAAACAATTTCCTGACACAGAAAAAATAACTTTGCTTGTGCGACTCCATTACTCTTTTTTTTTTTTTTTTTTAAAGGCCAGGGGATCGCCTCAGCCAAATGCTGCATTTAGCCATTAGTAAAAATTAATACAGAGGTATAAGAAACGAGCAAATAAGACCAGAAAAGAAAACAAAGTCATCTGCTTGTCTCTTGGCAGGGTGTTCTGCTTTGTGCTCTCATGTGTCTTTAATTTAAGGATTCTTGGAAAAGAACTGGGACTGGGAGCCTGATCTCAGCTGTACCCAGCATTGACCTTGGGCATTTCCCAGGACATTTCATCACTCCAACTCTGGCAAAGGAGCATCATTCCATCTGGCAAAGGAGCATGTAGGAGTTCCTAGCTCTGACACTGACTATGTGATGTGCCCATGTAGTGACTAGACAAGCATAAAGTGTCTGCAGCCACATCACCCTAAAACCTTGAGTGGAGGAAGGTGCACAGAGGGGGAAAATGTGGCACGAGACATCTGTAAAATGGTGCTTTCTGGAGCCTTTGGAGGGCAGCTGTTGTTTATTCCTGGATGAAATATTAGTATTGGTAACTGATACTCAAACTGGATTCACTACATTCCTACTTCTGGATGAATCTTTTAGTTTCAAATACTGAAGAGTTTAGCTCTGGGCAGTTTGCTGATCCGCATATCAGGGACTGAGTTGTCTAGAGTAATGCTTTTGAAACTCTTTTGGCCACGTGTCATAGTAAGAAAAACATTTAGCATTGTTATCCAAGACTCTAAATACGCATACACACATGTCACCGAAACAACAGTATAAAATGGCATCCTTTTTAAAAAAATCTTTTTATTGTTTATTTATTTTTGAGACAGAGGGCACAAGCCAGTAGGGGAGAGAGAGGGAGACACAGAATCAGAAGCAGGCTCTAGGCTCTGAGCTGTCATCACAGAGCCCGATGCAGGGCTCGAACTCATGAGCTGAGCTTTGAGATCATGACCTGAGCTTTGAGATCATGACCTGAACTGAAGTCGGAGGCTTAACCAACGAGCCACCCAGCTGCCCCTCTTTGCCTCTTTTAATACTAGTTCTACACTTTCAATTATTGTAGCGAATGAGTTGTTCTTGATGGTCAATAGCCTGAGTCTCTCTGGCCAGGTCAGTGAATTAATAGGACAGGCATCTTTTTTTGGCTTCAGATGATTGGCTCTTTCCCACACTTTAGGATTTCAGAGTTTCAGTTTCCACATCTGTAAATTGGCTCCTTCTGGAACTGTTGGGAGGTGTACATGAGCTGACATTCCCACAGCACTTGGTGTTGTACTGGGAGCATAGATGGAGCTGAGTAAAAGGCAGTTGTATTTTTTATGATTCCACCGTGCCTCTAGTAGGGAAGCTTTTCCTGCTGCTATGGTTCCATTAAGGCTTGCCTACTTTAAGAGTCACCTTGGAGACACAAAGGCAGGGCTATTGAATTTTTCTTTGTGTACTTTCATATATTTCAGAGCCCTCGTCTTTCTTCTCTAGATGTAGAAGGGTAACGTTACTCTCATTTTTTTACTGCCACTGCCCAAACTTGCCCCCTCGAAAATCAGTGATCAGGAGATCTATGTGGCTGCTGGCTGCTGTGCTCCTCCACAGGCTTCTTCCTTTTTCCATTTGTCATCTTGTCCTGAAACAGTGTGTCCATTGTCTCCATTGGTCTCCTGGAGGGCAAGGGCTGTGTCTTCCATGTAGTGCATGGGGAATATTTGGAAGTAGGGATGTAATGCTAACTGAGCTGCCTTCAACTGAAAGCCTGGGCCTTATAAGCCCGCAGCTAGTGGGTTGAGTTCACCCTCAGGCAGATGTTGACCTGGTGCAATGTTTCTGGAAGTTTGAATCAGTAGCCAAGTTTTAGAAATCTGGATTCCACATAAAATTCCAGATTGTTGGCTTCTCTTGACAAATGGGAAGATGTAGCTGTGCCAAGCCTCGAATTCTCCTCTTACGGGTCCCTTGCTCTTGCTCCAAGTCCCTTGGACTTACGGGTCCACTTCTGGTTAGGGTCAGCCGGGCAAGGCCACGAGAGGGATGCCCACGCTGCCCCTGCTGCCTACTGATGGGGAGACAGCACACGAGACGCAGCTTTGCTGTCTTCCTCTAAATCTGTAAGGCGACACTTGCCCTCTTGTGGAGTCAGTAGTTTGAGCTTTTTGGGTATTCAGAAGAAGAGGTAGAAGAAATGGAAAGATACCCAGGAAGCCCATATTTCTAGAAAGTTAGGTGTGGGTAGAGGGAGGATGCACATACGTTAAACATGAAGATGCCCTTTTGAAGGGATCCTGATGTTATACACAGCAAATATATAAAATAAAGGCAGGTATTGGTGAATCAGGTGTGGCATTTATCCCTCCCTATCCCCTCTCTGGAGGCTTCCTAACAGTGTTGGCGCTTGGGGCTCAAGTCCGGACAAGCTGGGTTGGACTCTCAGTTCTGCCACCTACTGGTTGTGTGATGATCCTTGGCAGCTGTAAAATGGGAATTAAAAGAACACCTACCCTGTGGGATACTTCTGAGGGTTCAGTGGTGCGGTGTTCTAAAGTGCCCCATCTAGCCATTCCTCAAGAATGTTAGGGTTTGCCTTCCTTCCTCCAGGCTGCTTTTCTAATCCTTCAGTAACTGTCTTGTGCCTCTAACTCTTCCTCATCCCTTCTTTGTCTTTGAATCAATCCTTCTTTCCCTTTAGTGTTCATTCCATTCTTTCCTTATATGCCCGTGCTTCTGCAAAGAGGGCTCAAGCATCATGACACTACTTCGGGAACCCTCTTTGATCCTCTTCTGAAATTGATGTTTTCATAGTTTTGCATACCGTATGTGAAAATACTTCGTATACTGTCAGGTCCTATACAAATGTGAAGGACTGTGGCCCTAAATACAAAACATGAATGTATATTTTTGAGTTTAAATACATTTAAATTCTAATGTAAAAAACCAGTAAAATTACATTATTGCTTTTTATTTTGCAGATCTGGGTTAATATTTTTCTGGAGTCAGTTACCGTCAGTAGAAAAAAGCTTCCTATGCTGTTAGGATTATAGTAACCTGTTTTAGTGCTCACTGGCATTTCTGGCCTTTGGAAAATACCAGCTGGTTGATATTTTAGAGGTTGATCTAGTTTGCGGGAGAAGGGATGTTGGAAATGGCTAACTTATTATATTCTGATTTTTGAATCTATATATTTAAAATTTTTTTGAATGTTTATTCTTGAGAGAGAGACAGAGAGACGGAGAGACAGAGCATGAGCGGGAGAGGGGCAGAGAGAGAGGGAGACAGAATCTGAAGCAGGCTCCAGGCTCCGAGCTTTCAGCACAGAGCCCGACGTGGGGCTCAAACCCATGAACCATGAGATCATGACCTGATCTGAAGTTGGACACTTAACCAACTGAGCCACCCAGGTACCACTTGAATTTATATTTGAATGGCTTCATAAGTTCTCTTTATATTCCAAACCTTAGATTGTTAAACAGTTTTGAAGAATGAATACTTTTTCTCCATAAGGTAAAATTAAATTAGACGGGTTAGTTATGTTTAATCAGAATGGTTAGCTGAATTAGCATGCTGGTTGGGTGGATTAAATTGGTTCAAAATTTGGTTACAGTGCGTATCAGATGTGCACAATGTAGATCTTTGAGCTTTATCTGAACAGAGTAGGAAAAAAGCTGAGAAAAGAGAGTTCACTCAGTCTGAAAAGGTTCAAAGTAGTATAAGGGAGAGGAAGAGGCCCAGGCAAGGAGTCTCCAGAGGGATGTGTGGGTTGTCTATCAGTATATATATGATGTCTGTGGGTTGCCCTGTTTCTCTGGGTATGATCTTTTCCCCACCCCTCTGGTTTTACTTTTTGTTAGTTTTCGTTTAAAAAATGTACTACCTTGCTCTTTTTTTTTTTTTTTTCATTCCCCTGCCCCTCACACATGCCTGGCCTCCCCCATTATGAACATCACTCACCAGAATGTTACATTTTTACCAAGGATGAACTTACACCAACACATCATTATCATCCAAAGTCTATAGTTTACCTAGGATTCCCTATTGGTGTTATGTACTCTCTGGACAGATGTATAATGACATATCCGTCATTACAATACCAAATACCGTCTTTTTACTGACCTAAAAATACTCTATGCTCTGCCTGTTCGTCCTGTCTACCCCTTGCCCCCAATCACTGATCTTTGTATTGTCTCCATAGTTTTGCTTTTTCCGGATTGACTTCTTTCACTTAGTAATAATGCATTTTAGTTTTCTTTTCATGTCTTCCTGGCTCATTCCTTTTTAGCACCATTGTCTGGATATACCAGTTTATCCATTCACCCACTAAAGGACATTTTGGTTGCCTCCAGGCTTTGGTAGTTATCAGTAAAGCTTCTATAAACATCCGTGTGCTGGTTTTTGTGGATAAATACCAAGCAGCACAGTGGGTGTTGTGGCACACGCACGTTTGGTTTTATGAGAAACTGCCAGACTGGCTTCCCAAGTGTCTGTACCATTTTGCATTTTCACTAGCAGTGAATGAGAATACCCTTACCAGCATGTGGTGGTGTTAGTGGTCTGGATTTTGGCCATTGTGGTAGGCGTGTAGTGATATCTCATTGTTACTTTCATGAGCATTTCTCTGATGACGTGACGTGAAGTGTATTTTCATATGCTTATTTGCCATCTGTAAATACTTGTTGGTGAGGTGTCTGTTAAGGTCTTTGGCCCACTGTTTAAATTGAATTGTTTGTTTTCTTACTGTTGAGTTTTAAGAGTTCTTTGCATATTTTGGATAAATAGTCCTTTATTGATGTGTCTTTTGTAAATATTTTCTCCTGGTCTGTGGCTTGTCTTCTAATTCTCTTGATGTTGTCTTTCACTGAGTGGAAGTTTTAGGTTTAAAGAAGTAAATCTTCTCAATTATTCCTATCATGGATTGTGTGTTTGGTGTTGTACCTAAAAAGGTGATCACCATACCAAAGGTCATCTAGATTTTCTCTTATGTCATCTTCTGGGAGTGTACTGTGAGTTCCTGACATTTTGATTGTGGAAGCATTCAGTTCAAAAGACAGTCATTTTGAGTAAACATGTTGCCACTTGTATGATGCAGCTACTAGTAAAACGACCAGGTAAGGAACTAGGCCATTCCCACACATGAAGGTCCTTCTTTCAAAAAGCCCCAGGTAACCTGGGTAAGTGACCGCTTGAGTGACCCCACTTCTCGCTTTCAGTGCCCTAATTCTTGGTCTCATGGTTTTTTTGTTTTGTTTTGTTTTTTTTTTTTTTGAGAGAGAGAGAGAGAGAGTGAGTGAGCGTGAGTGGGGGAGAGGCAGAGAGAGGGGGAGACAGAGGGTTGGAAGTGGGTTCCACACTGACAGCAGGGAGCCCGATGTGGAGCTCGAACTCATGAACTGTGAGATCGTGACCTGAGCTGAAATCGGCTGCTCAGCAGCCTGAGCCACTCACGTGCCCCTTGCTCTCATGGTTTAACTTAGCCGGTAAAGAATGAACCCATGAAGCCCTAGGTATCACTCTTGGACAAAGGCAGAGCCTGGGTCCGATCTCTCTCTCTCCTTCTCTACCTGTGACCTCACCGTGTACCCTCCAGAATCTGTGAGTAGTAAATCTTGTTCCTCAACGTTCCGTAATGGTTTATTGCAGAAATGTAGTTTCTAATTGAAATAAGAACTCAGGAGCTGGCCCGCAGGCCATGAGTAGGTGCCCTATTGGGGGAAGTGTCTGTGGAGCTCACCATGAGTGATGCGTACGCTGCAGGCCTTCTTAACGGGGGCTCGGGACTGTCAGAACAGAGTTTTCTAGTTTTGCATTTTACATTTGGGTCTATGACCCATTTGGAGCTAACTTTTGTGAATCTTCTCTCCAGATTCATTCTTTTGCGTGTATGTGGATGCCAGTCTTCTGAGCACCATTGTTGAAGAGGCTATCTTCGCTCTCTTATATTGCCTTTGCTCCTTTGTCAAAGATCAATTGATGGTATTTATGGGGTGTCTGTGTCTGGGTTCTCTATTCTGTTACATTGATCAATTTATCTGTTCTTTTACCCATACCACACCACTTTGATTACTGTAGCTTTATAGTAAGTCCTGAAGTCTGATAGCATCAATCCTCTAACTTGGCTCTCGTCTTCCAGTATTGTGTTCACTACCCTGGGTCCTTTGCCTCTCTATCTAAACTTTAGAATCGGTTTGTCAGTATCCATAAAATAACTTACTGGGATTTGGATTGCATTGAAAATATATATCAAGTTGGGAATATTGATACTATTGAGTCTTCCTATCCATGAATGTGGAATGTCACCTCGTTTATTTAGTGATTCTTTGATTTCATTCATCAGAATTTGGTAGTTTTCCTCATATAGTTCTTGAATATATTTTGCTAGATTTATACCTAAGTATTTCATTTTTGACAGTCCTAGCGTAAATCGTACTGTGTTTTTAATTTCAAGTTCCACTTGTTCATTTCTGGTATATAATAAAGCATTTGACTGTTGTATATTAACCTTGTGTCCTGCTGCCTTGCTATACTACTTACTCTACTCTTTAATAATTTAAAATTCTTAAATGAATCTTTAAGAGGTGCATACATCTGGAGGGATAGATCAGTATCAGTACTGAACTCAGAAGGTCTATACATGCTCTTTAAGTTGTTGATTTGTTGATAAGTGAACAAAAAATTAGTTTCTTGAGATTACTTTGAGTAGCTTCCAGTGATCCATTGGAACTAGGATGGTCCTTTTGTGTCTTTGACTATAACTGACATTTTTATGTTTTGAAATAGGGGCGTGTTTATGCCTTACCACTAAGTAATTATTGGGAAATTCCATTCTTGAGCCTGAAGGACTGAACTTGAGCTTGAAAACTTGAAGCATTGGACAGTTTTTACATAGCACAAATATTAAGTTTGTCCTTTCGAATATGCTGTCATAGTCAGGATTTTCAGGGCCCAGCATTGCTTATTTCTACTTTTACAAAACTTTTACTTACAAAAATTGATCTCTTTTCTGCTTTTCTTGCCTACTAGTCCATGCCCATATTATGTGGAAAAGTGAGGCTAAAGCTGGTGATGAATCCTGGATGGATTTGCAGAGAGATTGGGATCAAAATGGCATTTAGTTATTTGAAATGTAATTTAGCTAGGAGATTGCCACAATTTGAGAATTTAATAATCGTCGTAGAAACAAGGTTTTAAGGTTAAAAAAGAAAAGGTTGCTTATTTGGTAGTTCATTTCCTGTGGGCACTAATTAATCCATACCATAACTGAAGTTCTGAATATTTGAACGAAAAATAGCAGGTAAAAATAGCTAGATGCTGGCAGTTACATTTAAAAAACAAACTTGTTTTTAAGGTGATAGTACACGCAATTGTGAAATTCAGAAGGCTAGCCTGAGAAAAATGAAACTCCTTCCCACTTGTGGGTCTTATGATTTTGTGAAAGGAAAGCTGATGGGATTTGCACATGCTCTCTCTGACACATGCCCTGATATGGATCTCTTTGGGCATTTCTGCTTTCGCAGCTGTAAACTTCACTCGTAGAACTACTCTGGCGATTAGCAGTGTTTGCATGTGGCTTCCCCTCCTCCTCCGCCTGATCTGATAGCTGTATTCCCTCAGCACACTCTTTGTGTATTTGTTAAAACACCTCCTAACATGCATTAAAATTATTTATCTATTTATCTTCTGCTCTGGGATCCTCAGCACCGTGTTGTTTTTCAAGGCCTCTGCTCAGAACTTAGAACACAGTAGGCAGAATTGGAGCAGTAGACGTTTCTGTTGTGTGTCGGTTCACGGTGAGGGAGGGAACCACTCTGGAAACCAGTCGTCTTCTGGTGATAGATAATGGTACAGTCTCTTTGGTCGCTTTGGTAATGTGAACAGAAACCAGCTCTGGAGTTTCCTGGCAGAAGGCTCAAGTATCTTGCAGAATCTGAGGACAGGGAGGCATTTGGACTCTAGGAATAGAACTAAAGACTGGAGCTTATGGAGAACCAGGAAGTCTTTTCTCCCCGTTGCTCCTGAGTTTCTCATTGTCTGCTCCATTCTTCTCTCTTGCTTACGCTGGCTGTCTCTATTTCTTACTTAGTCACATGGCACAATATGGCTGCCATCTGCTCCCGCAGCGTACGCGTTCTAGTGTAGGTAAGCAAGGAGAGAGGGATTGAGGTCAGGCCGCCAGTTCCGGTTCCAGGGTTCCTTGGGGAGGGACTTACTGGTCCAGCCATGGTAGACTGTTCCCTTTGGGACTGTGACCACACGTGGGCTCCTGTTGCAGGTTATGGCCATCGCTGCTTCAGCCTGTGGAGGGGGTAGGGGAAAGGGCAAGCGTCAGATAAGAGATGGAAAGCACGCAATCCAGCAAGTGCCCGCTGCTGGAGCAGTGTGGGGGTAAGGTGAGATCATGCCCTTGTAGCTTGGTGTGGTGTTGGTAGTTGCTCTGGTAGCAGCAGAATAAGGAACACCGACGTGCTTTTCTCATGATCTTCATTGCCTGACTTTCTTTGAAATCTGCTCATATGGCACCTGGCACCGTTTTCTCCTCATTGCTTCCTTTGCTGATTCGACATGTTGACTGCTATTTTCTTGTAGTGGATATAAGGTGGAGAATGGGTAGGTACTCACTATGAATGTTTGCTGAGCAAAAGCCATTATTATAGTGACAAATTTTAGCTCCAGTGAGCAGACCCCATATGGTAACCATATTTTCTAAACGCCAAATCGAAACACATGCTAAAGGAAAGTTTTTTTTCCCCCCTGATGGATGAACTTACATACATATTTCATTATATTTTTAACAAACTGAAATTTGAAAAATGACATTAAGCACATATGGGCACAGTATGTATTCCATTTCAGGGAGAAGGCTGGAAAGCCTCAAGAATATTAATAGTAGTTAGTAATAGCTGACATTCATTGAGTCCATGCCATGTGCCAGGCACTGTGTTAAGCCCTGTATGTGCCTTTTCTTGTTTAGTCCTCAAGGTGATTTTATGAAGCCGGTATTTTACTCTCATTTGAGAGAGGAGGGAACAGATGCTGCCAGGAAGAGGCAGGGTGAGGATGTGCCCTTGCATCGTGGAACTCTACAACCCTTCTGTTTAGCCTCAATGTGCTATGCCACCTCTCAGAGGCCTCAGTAGGGGGGTAGAGGGACCAACCTCCATGGAGATCACAAAAGGCTGAATTTGGTTTTTCAGAGGAAAAGCTAGCAAATCAACTAACTAGTCAACACATGATAACACAGATAAGAAGAAAAGAGGGTAGATGTCCTTTTATGTCCTTATGATGCCCTTCTTTACCGCTTTGAGTGTTGGTATTCCAAAATATGCCAAAATTGTAGGTGTGAAAGAAATCACCCAATTAAAAAATGGACGAAGGACCTGAAGAGACGTTATTCCAAAGAAGATATGTGAATGGCTCACAGGTGCATTAAAAGTTGCTCAACATCACTAATCACCAGGGAAATGCAGATCAAAAATGTATTGAGATATTACCGTATGCCTGTTAGAATGGCCATCATCAAAAAGACAAAAGATAATGAATGCTTGGCAAGAATAAGGAGAAAATGAAACCCTTGTGCTCCGTTGGTAGAATTGTAAATTGGTGCAGCCACTGTGGAAAACAGGATGGAGGTTTCCTCAAAAAACTAAAAATTGTACTACCATATAATTTAGCAATTCCACTTCTGGGAACATATCCAAAGCAAACAAAAATACTATGTTGAAAAGGTACCTGCACCCCCATATTCATCACAGCATTACTTACAATAGCCAAGTTACAGAAACAGCCTAAGTGTTCACCAATGGATGAATAAAGAAGGTGTTTGTATACAGTAGAATATTACTCAGCCATGAAAAAGGACATCTGCCGGATGGACTTTGATGGCATCATGCTAAGTGAGTAAGTCAGAGGAAGAAAATACTGTATGGTATCACTTACATGTAGAATCCAGGAAAAAAAATTGAACTCATAGAAAAAGGGATCAGGTTTCTGGTTATCAGAGGCACGGAGTAGGGAGAGGGGAAATTGGAGGAAGGTGGTCAAAAGGTCTAAACTTGCAGTTATAAGACAAATAAGTCCTAGGGATATAATGTACAGCACGATGACTGTAATTGACTGGTTACAGTGACTGGTATATGTGAAAGTTGTTAAAAGAGGAAATCCTAAGAGTTCTCATCACCAGGAAAAAAAAAACTTTTTTTTTTTTTTTTTTTTTTTGGTATCTATGTAAGAGGTTGGATGTTAACTAAACTTACTGTGTTAATCTTTTCACACTAAAAAAAAAAAGACTTGTTGACCCCAAACAAACAGCATTATAGATACGACTTTGACTTCTGTCAAAGGGCTACACATTTACTGATGGACAGTAGGGTCTGTGAATGAGGAAGGCCTTTTAGGCTGCATGGGGCCTTTATCAGTTAGGCCTCACCCAGTACAGGCTTATTTTTCTCATATAACAAAACATCCGGATATAGGTGGTCCTTATGTTTTCTTGCTCTGCCATCTCCAGTATGTGGCTTTCTTCCCTATAGTGGCCTCATGGCTCAAGATGGCTCTTTGGCTTTCAACTTGGCATCTGCTCATAACTCTATCACAAGACCACTTAACTGCAAGGGAGGATAGGGTGTTTGTTTTCAATACTTTAACAAAATTGGATATGGGGAGATGATTGCTCATAGGAGGCCCTTGGCTAGGGGAGCTATCGTATACTGCTTTGACTAATGTTGGCTTTAAGCTTGGGAATAGCTTGGTCTCCAGATAGGTTCCATTTGAATTTTGTAGCCTGCAAAGCTGATTTGAACTCTTCCCCTCCCCCCAACTCTGTCCTTCCTGCTAATATTACAGGATTGCCTTTGCCTCTTGGGATAGATTCCCAGATTGGCCTGAATGCTGTAATCTAAATCTTTATATGTGGGGACCTGTGTGTGTGTGTGTGTGTGTGTGTGTGCATGTGTTTCTCTTTTTCTTCCTTCCTTCCTTTTCTTTCTTTCTTTCTTTCTTTCTTTCTTTCTTTCTTTCTTTCTTTCTTTCTTTCTTTCTTTCTTTCTTTCTTTCTTTCTTTTTAAAAGATCTTTTATTTGTAAGTAATCTCTACCCAACGTGAGGCTTGAACTCACAACCTCGAGATCAAGAGTCGCATGCTCTACCGACGTAGCCAGCCAGGCATGGGGACCTGTGTTTCTTAAGCGAATGAATATAGGCCTGGGACTTTGATGATTAATGTATGAGTGCTTTGGCCATGGACCACCGTGAAGTTCGTCAGTTAATCTGAAATATTAGAAAGTTTGCCAATTCTTGACAGCCTCTTAGAACCATTTGAAACCATCCATTTGCTCTTCTCATTTAGATGCCGGATACCGAACTGCTGGCAGAATTTGTAAATGCTGAACCACTGTATGTTTTCTAAATGTGTAGTGTGTTTTCTGTTAATATTTATATTCAGAATATCTGGTGCAGAAGTACCCTTGTGGGGGTTTAATTGTAGGTGTGGTGAGGTAGTGATGTCTTCGGCTCCCAGGGCTGCCCGGGAGGGCCTGGGGCAGTTGGACTCCCTGGGCTGCGTTCTTCTGGCCGGGAAAACCTTTAGGTGTCAGGGTGCCGTAAGGGGTTGGGAAGCACCTCTCTCGGGACACTCATGGCTTTTATGTTGGGCTTATTACAACAACCAGGTCATCAAACCTGCCCACGTTTCCTCACTGACATTCTGAGCAAGATATCGAAGGATGTTTTCTTTACATTGTAATATAAATAATTTTCCCACAGTTTAAATTATGGAATCGTTCGTGGGCTACGGTCAAGCAACGTCTTATGGTATAAAGAGGGTGAGAGAAGGACTTACAGGGCCTAACTTGAAATTATGCTTTTCTCACTTAGTCTTCATTTGTCTCAGGGTCAGCTTCTTAATTTATAAAACAGAGAGAATAATGCTGCCTTCTTCATAAGACCGTGGTGAGAGTTAAATGAAATAATGGGGATGGAAATACTTTTGTAAAGCTCCGTGAGGGGTCACAAAGTCCCATGGCCATAGGCACAAGGCATGTAACATAAATGAGGGAAGCATCATGCTTTGAGAATAATTAGTTGTAAGTAGGTCTGGCCTCCGCGTCAGTGAATCAAGAGGGTGTGGCGGGGTTGTGAGGAGTGCTTGCCTCGTGAAAGAGGACAGCACCTTCTCAGATCCAGCAAATGTTTGCCATGTGGGAATTCAGGCCCCGTGTCTCCAGATCCTTGGATTCTTCAGGAAGTACTGCAAACCCAGATTTTTTTGTGACATCTTTAATTTTTTTAAAAAATTAATTTCTTTATTTTGAAAGAGTGGGGGAGAGAGAATCCCAAGCAGGCTCCTCGCTGAGTGGAGCTCGACGTGGGGCTCGATCCCACAAACTGCGAGATCATGACCTGAGCTGAAGTCGAGAGTCGGACACTTAACTGACTGAGCCACCCAGGTGCCCTGCCATCTTTCAGTTTCTAAAGTTCGTGCAAGGGTGCTGAGCGAGGATCCTGCTTGGGATTCTCTCTCTGTCCCTCTCTCCATGCCCTTCCCTCGTTCACTGCACACATGGCACGCACACACTCTCTCTCTCAAAATTAAATAAATAAATAATAAAGTTAGTGCGAAAACTGTTTTTACAAACTCTACAGAGCAAGCAAAATATTGACCTGGGCTGGAGTCTGCCCTTTGCGTTCTAAATACTAATTCCTTTGGAAAATAATGCACTCCAATTTATAATACGTACCGACGAGGTTTCCAGTTAGAAAAGGCAGCTATATTAGGGTTGCCTCCTTGCTGTTGTCATTTTGTCCTCTCAGGTTTCTGTTTTACATTCTCCACTGAAAGTTTCTTCCCTGAGTATGTTGAAGAACATATCCCTATAATCAAACAATCCCTCTATCAAACAAAAATTCACATGGAGGGACTCTTTTAGTAGCTAGGAATCACGCAAAGTCTTGACTTTTAGCTATGAAACAGAGATACACCTAAAGCCTAAGGAAAGGGGAGTCTATTATGAGCTGGCAGAAAACTTCCCGGAACGCAGGGGTGGAGGAAATGTGGCTGAGCCTTATGAATGTCAAGGTTTGGGAACAGGAGAGACTTGAGGACCCTTTAGAGCTGTGCTTTCCAATATGGTAGGCACTATCCACATGTGACTATTTAAATTTAAATTTAAAGGGGCGCCTGGGTGGCACAGTTGGTTGAGCGTCCGACTTCAGCCAGGTCACGATCTCACGGTCCGTGAGTTCGAGCCCCGCGTCAGGCTCTGGGCTGATGGCTCGGAGCCTGGAGCCTGTTTCCGATTTTGTGTCTCCCTCTCTCTCTGCCCCTCCCCTGTTCATGCTCTGTCTCTCTCTGTCCCAAAAATAAATAAAAAACGTTGAAAAAAAAATTTAAATTTAAATTTAAATTTAAATTAATTAAAATGAAAACTTTCTTCGTGGCACTAGCTGCATTTCAGATCCTCAGGAACCACATGTGGCAGATTATTGAATGTTTCTGTCCTCGCAGAAACTTCTGTGGAACAGTTTGGGAGAGAAACGGGCATGAAGCGGGAGGTCTAGTTAAAGGTTAAACTAAATGACGCTGGTGCCTGAGCTGAAGCACTGGCAGTGGGCACACTGAAGGACCGCAGGCTTACTGGGGAAGGTTACGCTTGGGGAGGCAGCACTGTGTAGGGGTTAGAGCGAGGACTGGTGTCACATTTGAGTCTGCTCTCCCGTTTCTTAGCTGTATGGTCACAGATAAGTTACTTAAGGCTCAGTTTCCTAGGCTAAAAAATGGGGGTTGTTGAAGCCTTGGGAATGGATGCAAGAACCCAGGGAAAACGGGTAGAATGAAAAGGGAGGACGATGAGCAGTGTGATCAGAGAAGCTGCTGGGGAGGCTTGCAGTGAGGCCTGTTACTCGGGGAAGATCTCAGAAAGAGATGGATGCTAACCAAGTTTCTAAAGGGGAGTGGATTCTGGATCTGGGGTTGGCCGTTGTCCATCCACATAAGGATACACATTGGTTGGGAGTATGGGCACTGGAGTCAGACCTGGGTTCGCTGTCACCATATACGGGCTCTGCTACTGTGTAATTAACGTACAGGCTCTCTATTACCTGGACCTTTGTTTTCATACGTGCTAATTGGGCATGGTAATAGAATTTAGAATTTATTTCAAAGGGTTTTATTAAGGGATATAATTCATATACAGACTTAGTAAAGAGTCTGAAATGCAGTAAACATTCAGTAGATGTTAGTTTTGTTATTTAAGGATCCATCCTTGAAAAGTGAAACTTCAGTGTCGAATAACAAGAGAATCACGGTGGATGTGGATTGTACAAACATGGAGAGTTTTCACCAAATATGTGTTATTAAAGCTAAAGGGCACCGAGTGGGAAATTTAGAATGACAAGGAAATAATTGTGGTGTAAATTAAAAAGCGTTACTTTTGTGTATACTGTGGGACTCATTACCCAGAGCCTGCTAGAGAAATATACTTCACAAAGTTTAGAATAGTTGAAGGCATGGATGGTGACCCCATACTGGGCAATTAAGAGGATGCTGGGATATTTGGTGCATCTGAGAGAGCAAACATGAGGTGTAGGAGACATTTTAAATGTTTTCTTTGGGACTAATAATTACATGTCTTACAAGGGACCAGGAAGAGGGCTTTTTCAACATTTTATCACGGTAAGTCGCTTCCAAATGGATGCCTTTTTTTCCTCGTTGCTACTCTGTGAGCTTGCTCTTGTCTTTCCTCCTTTTAACTTTCCTCCTCCTAAACTTTTAAGCCTTTACTCTTCTCTTCCCACTTCCAGTCAAAAAGCACAAAGCAGAGACAGCAAAAGATGGTATTGGGTGGTAAAGAAAGCCAGATAGACCTGTCTGGATGAAATCCCAGCTCCTGCATTTACTAGCCTATTCTCTCAGAGAGGTGGAAGTCATTTTTAAAATGTGTCATGTTTGTGAGGATTGAAGGACGGAAGGAGTCGTACGTAAAGCTCTTGGCACATGGTAGGAGTTTTTAGATGTGAGAAAACGCATTAATTCAGCTGATACCTCCAGTTCAAAGTTCAGGTTTTTGAATTTTAGTTTTTAGTTTTTTGGTGGGGTGTTTGTGTCCTTACCCTTAAGCACAGCGTCTGGCACTCAGTAACTGTGCAGTAAATCAATAATCCAAGAATTTATATAACTGTTTGTATCTGTGGTGAAGAAATTGCCTGGGGGTAAAGCTGTTCTTTCTGTGGCTCGTTTACCTTCAGGGATGCACCCAGATCAGGTATTATTAAAACTAGTTATTTGGGAAACAACCACTCCATAAATGGTGGCTATTGTAATAATCCAGCAACTGGATTTTAAAGCAGAAAAATTCACCTTTGATTATAGCACTGTTGTTTTTGGGCTTTTTGTTTTTTAACGAAATATATCGTGTTTATATCTGTGGGATATGAACCAAGAAGGCCACAGTATGCTTACAAATGCAGTATTGTAGTGGGAAGTGACTGGAACCTTTTTTGTATTTGGAATCATTTTGATTAAAAACTAACAAGTGTAATAAATGCTAGAACTCCCATGGTGCCACTGTATTTTCAGTTTTTAAATAACAGTATAGACTTTATAGGATAAAATGAAGAGATATTTGCTGGCGTTGTCACTTTTAATTTATGATTCACAGTACCTACTTGCATGGCAAAGTAATCATTTTTCCCCATTTAATTCTAGAGGTTGTTAGTTTCTTTCCCATTGAACAGGCCAGATCATTTATCTTGCTCTAATACTCTGCTGCAGAAAGCAGTATCCCTATAGTGCCAGCGTTTACTTATTCAGTGACTTCAACTATATAAGATGTAGCTGAAAACCAGAAAATAAGCAAAAGTAACCTTAGGCGGTCAAAATGGGGCATAAGAACTCAGCTTACTAATTTGTACACTTTCCTCCTAGAAATACCCCTCAGACACCTGCTTAAATAACTGATATCATACTGAAGTAAACTTACTGCAGCGTCATACTTCATTGTCTTGAAGTTACAGTTTTTTTCACCTTTCAGTATTTCTGACGTCAGGATTAGTGGCTTTCAGCAACAGTCATTCCTTGCCTAGGATTTGAGGAGATGGCTGGTGGCTGGTCGACCGGCCTGGACTTGTTCACATGGCAGAAAGGCAGCATCAGGAGACAGCGCCAGTCCCAGTGTGCAAGCCCTTTCCCAGCTTCTGAGTCACAGTTGCTAATGTCCCATCAGCCAGAACAAGTTACGAGGCCTCGCCCAGAGTCAGGAGTGGAGAAATACTCCGCCTCTTGCTGAGAGGAGCAGTCAAGTCGCATTGCAAAAGGGTGGACGTGCTGGGATGGGAAGGATTTCTGAGGGTATTTTGGCAAACTGTCTACCATGATGTGGCGATGAATATCATAACTTAGTGTTTTCATTCTTTCTTAGTCATACATAAAATTCTGTGTTTTATGATCAGTGGCATCTTAGAGCTGATGAAATATGGTATGTGTATTGGGTTATTGGATTTTTAATTAAAAATACATATTTAATGTAAGAATTTAAAATAATACAGAAGAATAAGAGTTAAAGTGCTTCCCCACTCCCCTTCCCCCGCATCTCAGGCCCTGGAAGCATCCTCCAAGAACAATTTGGCACATACTTGTTGTAGTAGGCTCAACAGTGGCCCCCAAGCAGGGGGACTTACATGGTAAAAGGGACTTTGCAGATGTGATTAAGTTAATGATCTTGAGATGGGGAGATTATCCTGGCTTATTGGGGTGGGCCCAGTGTAATCATAAGGATCTTTAAAAGAGGGAGGCGGGGTGCCTGGGTGGTTCAGTTGGTTAAGCATCTGGCTCTTGGTCTCAGCTCAGGTCATGATCTCGAGGTTTCGTGGGTTTGAGCCCATGTTGGGCTCCGTGCTGCTGGTGTGGAGCCTGCTTGGGATTCTCTGTCTCCCTCTCTGCCCCCCACCCACTCATGCTGTCTCTTGTCTGTCTCAAAATAAATAAACTTTAAAAGAGGGAGACGGGAGGATGAGAGTCAGAGGAGAAGCACTGTGGAGATGAGGCACAGATCGATTGGTGAGATGTGGCCAGGAGTCAAGGAATGGCAGCTTCTAGAAGCTGGAAGAGGCAAGGAACAGATTCTTCCTTGGGACCTCCAGAAGGACTCCGCTTTGCCGAAACCATGATTTTAGCTCGTTAATTAAAACTCATTTTGGTCTTCCAACCTCCAGAACCGTAGGAGAATATATTTGTGTTGTTTTAAGGCATTTAAGTTTGAAGTCATTTGTTACAGCTATAAATAGAAATAATAGATTTCTTTATTTAAATTTCTTACTTTTAAGGAAAAACATGGTTATTGGCTAGGAATTCAAATAGAATCAGACAGTATAAGGTAAAATCCCCTATTTTTGATCAACCCTTCCCATATCGTATGGGGTACTCCTGTGAATAGTTTCCTCTGCACTTCTTCAGAAATAGTCATATTCACTCTCATTTTTGTACAAATAAGATCATATCAGACATGCATGTTTTGTTCTGCAACTTGCTTATTTAATTAAATGTATTCTCGGATATGTTCTTACCAGAATAAAGTGATTTATTTCATTCAGTACCATAATTTATTTCACATACACTTTTGGGGAACATTCAGGTTGTGTCCAGGTTTTTTTGGATGTTGTTTTCTCCTGTTTCTCTGTCTTTTCCTCTGCTACAAACAATGCCGAACGAAGTGGCTTCTGCAAATATCTTTGTCTGTCATCTACAAATATAATTGCAAGCAACTGAATTGCTACCTGAATGAATGTTGCCACGTGTGTGCATGCTGGAGTGGGGGTGGGGAACTGTGTCTACCCTTTCAATTCTTTGCATATAATACTTTATTTTAACTCTTTTTTAAAGTTCTGTATTACGAAATCTACAGAAAAGCACATAAAGCATAAATGTATAGCTAAGTGCACTATTAAAAAGAAACCCATGTCAAGACATTTAGTGCTGTTGGCCCCTCAGAAGGACCTTGTGTGTCCTTCGCTGATCATAACCCCCAAGAGGTAAACGGTGTTCTGACTTTCATTTGCCGCTAATAGTTTGGACAGAACTCTAACAGACTTGGTCAGCTGGTCCTCAAAATATTAGGAATGTGAAAAGAGCTACTTAGGATGTTTATAATAATAAATTAAGAATTGATAGTTGACCTTAGAAAACTTACAGGAAGTGGATATCTGAACTAAAAACAAAGTGAGAGTTTGGGACATTTAGTGATAGAACAAGAAACCCTTTGTGTAAGACTGTAGGTCCTGGGATATCTAGAATTAAGGCATAAAAAAACCACGTGGGGTGTCTGGGTGGCTCAATCGATTAAGCATCCAACTTCGGCTCAGGTCATGATCTCATGGTTCCTGAGTTTGAGCCCTGTGTCGGGCTCTGTGCTGACAGCTCAGAGCCTGGAGCCTGCCTCGGAGTCTGTCTCCCTCTCTCTCTGTCTCTGTTCGTGCTCTGTCTCTCAAAAATAAATAAAACATTTAAAAAAAAACAAGCAAAAGAAACCATGTCAGTTTATGTTTAAGAACATAGGAAAATAGGAAGAATATCATGAAAGTGATGAAACGAAAAAAATGGTATTTGAAAAGACATCTGTCTGTTACCTTGGAAATTCACTCAGAGAGACTGCCTCAGTGTGCTCAGATGTCAAGTATATGCATCCATTGTATGGTGCGTTAGGCAACCCCATCTTCATCTTTAAAAGCTAAATTGATTCTAAGGGAAGTTGATTTAGAGCAAGCCCTGAAGGTCTGGTTCATAGTGTATTCTCTTGCAGACTCCCCAAAGGAGTCCTTTCTGATCAGAGCTGATTAGTCAAAGATGGAATTGAATCCTAGGCACATGTAGTTCTTGTCTTTTTTTGACTTACACCCAAGCCCAGAGGGTGGCACCAAAAATGGCAAATACGTATTTCTCCTGTAAGAAAGATTTGACTAGTCTGTGAGGTGGGGGCGGCAGATGCGCAGGTAGAAAGGGAGCATCCCTTACCTCAAGCAGGTGGCAGCTGTGAATGTCCTCTGAGTCAGATTCAAAGTTGTATCATGTTTTCCAGGTTGCCCCCAGACATATCTGGCTTTCTTTAGCCTAATAGCCAAGTATCTGATTCTCTCCATTGGGAATTTGTATGGATACAAAGTTTCAGGGAGTTGGGAAGTAGGAAAAAAAGCAAAGTTTAAGGAAGAGTAATAAATTTGTCATTTGGTTGTTGCCACTTTGTGTGTTGCACATACTAATGGGAACGGGGGAGTGGCTCGATTAACAGTATGGCTTTCATGGTGCCCTCTACTTGGAAACAGAAATAGGAAATCCTGTATCTTTCTCAATAAAAAGAGAAAATTTGGTACAGCCTTGAGTGAATATCTCTAAAGAGTTAAGTAAAGTGGATCTTTAAAAAGCCCTGCTGAACACTTATTTCTTTGGGAAATATAGCCCTCCGCCCTCAAATAAATGTGCGTAAGTAGTACATACTTATTGTATGAAATTCCTGGAGAAAATTCTTTTAATTAGAACACAGGTGATGAATATTTGCTTAAGAACACAAATTTCACTCCCATTTCTTTTTTTTTAAGTTTATTTATTTTTTAGAGAGAGAAAGAGGGAGAGAGAATCCCAAGCAGGCTCCACGCTATCAGTGCAGGGCCCAACCCGGGCCTCAATTCCACGAACCATGAGATCATGACTTGAGCCAAAATCACATGTCAGACGCTTAAGTAACTGAGCCACCCAGGTGCCCCTATTTCCATTTCTAATTTGTGTGATTCCTTGGTGTCATAGAACTCTAAATAAGGCAACTAAGCCCTCTTTGCATCCAGTAATGTCATTTATCTTGCTGGGTAAAGATTGGTGTGAATATAACATTTACTTATAACATTCCTGTATAATGTCAAAAACAAAGTATAATGTACAGTGTAAAACGTATAAAGTATAATGTCAAATTTACTTTTAATGGGCATCATGGAAAACATGTAGATTGTTCTCAGGATTCTCTGATTATTTGCATTTTGTGTGTATTTGATTGTTTTTAGACTATAGACATTGATGCTATTTTAGCTCAGCCCTTTGCAAATATCATTTTCAGAACTGATAGCTGAAACATGGTTTTGCTTTTTGGCATTCATCCAGAATTGGGAGAAGAAAGCAACATCCTTTCTCCTATTGGTGGGCACCTGTCAATTTTTTTTTTTCCAGATTCATGATTTTATTTTGGGGTGGTGTAGGAAATTAGAATTAACCAAAATCAAATTTATTATAATTAATTTAAAATCACATGTATTCTGATAACTTGATTTCAGCATATGTTGGTGATTAAGAATGTTTCTCTTCAAAAGTAGTTATATGCAGTTAAGTGTGGTTATATAGGCACCAACAAGGCAGGGATTTGACCTTGTTCTCTACAGTATCCCCAGTGTTTGGAATAATACATGCTAGTAGATGCTCAGAAAATATTTGTTGAATATAGGATGGAAGTATGTATTGCCTGTAAAACCCATTGCTGGTGCTTGATATTTACCAATCTGCATATATATGAAAAACGCATATATTCATAGTAGTTCATAACCTCACATTTTATTATTATTGTTTGAATGGTGGTCATTATAGTTTGCTATGCTGAGATTTTTTTTTAAAAGGATATCCTTTATTTTCAGTGAATCTATTTCTTCATAAAGATTTTGGGGAACAAAAAAAAAAAAAAAAGATCCGGGGGAACTATGTTTCCTCAGTACACAACATTCTTCTTGAGTAAATAATAATCTCCTACATCTGTGTAAAGCATTTTATACTTTACAGATTTTTCACATTTTATCGTTTGAATGTTGCTACAGTACTGTGAAGTAAGGGGTTCCTGACTCTGCTGATTATCTGCCCAGTTGTCTATTTTTTCTGGCTGGTTGAACCCCAGTTTTGTTCAGGTGTCCACCCCTACGTCACATAACTCAGGATTAAATCCCAGTTAGTCTAAGCCTGTTACAGTAAGTTCATTCCTTTTGCTAGGGACCAGTTTAGGAATACACATGTGACCCAGTTCAGGCTAGTGATATAAGAGGTAAGGGCATGTGTGGGAAAAGTTCCCTTCCTTTTTGAAAGGGGTGTGCAAGAAAGAGACAACCCCTGTTTTTCTGCTGCTTTTTGCCATGACTGGACTTGATCACCTGGAGCTGCTACAGCAGTCTTGTGACAATAAGGAAAAAAGGGACCCTAAAAATAAGCTGGATGCTGGCTCTGTAGTGGGAGAAAAAGATGGGAAGAACCAGCTCTCCAGCTCCCGTAGGGCTGCCTTCTTGTTACCAGAGAGTAAGTTTTCCTTATTCCTACTGAAGGCATGCTAACTAATAATTGGTATCATTATTGCCATTTTATAGGCAAGGAGACTGAGACTTGGAGCTCTAAAATTATCATCGCTGCAGGGTGAACTCACTATTGAAGTCAGGAGAATTAAAACACGTATTCTGATCCTTACCTGTTCCGCAGTGTAGTTTCTCTATAAACATCCCTGTCTCTCTTCTTGGGAGGGAACTGGATTACCAATTATTTGTGTTTGAAATATATTCTAGACAGTTCCTCCTAATTATTTGGTGATTACTTACCTGTAACAAATACGGCTTTGGAATTCTTAGGTTACCTACTTTTGTTAACTTGGCTGACATAAATGAAAACTTGACAGATTAACGGTAATTTTTAAAATATTTATTCTGTTTTGAGAGAGAGACGGTGCTTGCATGGGGGAGGGGCAGAGAGAGAGGGACAGACAGAATCCCAAGCAGACTCCCTGCTCAGCGTGGAGCCCGACAGTGGGGCTCAATTTGAGATCATGACCTGAGCCGAAATCAAGAGCTGGATGCTTAACTGACCCAGGTGCCCCTTTCACAATTAAAGTCACTCTTAAAATTGTTTTTTGAATATACATTTCAAGAAGTTTGTTGAACTCTGCCTAAGTTTGTGGATGTATATCTCAAAAATTTGTTAAATGTTGAGAGGTGATAAGGCTCACTTATAAAAGAATTAAGATGGTAACTGACCAACCGGTTGAACTGAATGGGAGAAGGGGCTGTATGTCTGACTTCAGAAGCTGACATTTGCTAATATGAAAGCTTATGGTTGATCGCGTACATGATTTTCTTTCCACTGCCATTCTTTGTTGACTTTCTCTCTACATTCTACCCCTTTTTCTTTTCATCTTCCTCCCTCCTCCCCCTTATAATAGACTGTGAAGAGACTGTGACCAGTAGTAGGTGGTACATTGCTTCTTATTACAGAGGCAGACCGGGACAGTGGTCCTGGACAGTGAGTAAGGGAGTTTATTCATAGTTGAAGAATTTAATTAAAAATACTGAATGCTGGGGGCACCTGGGTGGCTCAGCCAGTTAGGCGTCCGACTTCGGCTTAGGTCATGATCTCACGGTTCGTGAGTTCAAGCCCCGTGTCAGGCCATGTGCTGACAGCTCAGAGCCTGGAGCTTGCTTTAGATTCTGTGTCTCCCTCTCTCTCTGCTCCTTCCCCACTCACACTCTCTCTCTCTCTCTCTCTCTAAAATAAATAAACATTAAAGAAAAAATTTTAAAAAAATATTGAATGTCATGAAAAAGATACCTGCTGGGGGAGGGTTGGGCATTTTATAGAAGACAGTTATTCTTGGTGGAAGCAGTGGTGGCTGATAAGAGGAAGTGGCAAAGATGACTGAGCCTAGCGCCCAGTCATCTGAGATGATTACTGTTTATGGCCCCCACCTCTTCTTTGCCCAGTTGAAATGACTGCTGTACTGGAGAGGACCGCTATTGGGGGTGGAATCTGCCTTCCCTCGGCCCCTTTTCTCCTTCTTCAGGCTTGGAGGTCCGGCTAGCTGAAGTGAGAGGATTAAAATCGGACCAGCATTTCAAGACTACTTCCCGGTAACAGAGTGTTTAAACAATTCCCTCAGTTAGTTCTTCTTCTCCCTGATCCAGGGGAATCCAGTGGTGGGGCTTTCACTGGGTACCTACTGGAATATTTTCTTAATTCTTAATTTCATTTAAAACTAAAAGCGATCCGGGGCACCTGGGTGGCTCTGTTGGTTGAGCAGCTGACTTCGGCTTAGGTCATGATCTCACAGTTCATGAGTTCAAGCCCCACATCGGGCTTGCTGCTGTCAGCCTGTCAGCACGGAATTCACTTCAGATCTTCTGTCTCCCCTCTCTGCCTTTTCCCCACTTGCACACTCCCTTTCAAAAATAAATAAGCATTAAAAAAAAATCTTGAAAACAAATAAAAATAAAAGTGAGCCTAAATTCTTGGGAATTGATTAACGGCAAAAAAAAAAACACAAACCCGTTCCGTCTTGTGTAATTATTAAAAAGCCCTCTAATGGTGTGATTTTTTTTTTTTCTTTAAAATGTCTTTTATCCTGGAGATTTTACTTCACAACTGAAATGAGCTGTGCGGTGTCCTGATAAGGGTGATTTAATGCCAGGATTAACACAGGTGACACCATATGTTGCTGATTACTGACTTCTCCTTAGGGGGCACTTGGATTTCCATTTGAAGTGCTTAATGATTTGATTTCTCCTCTTTAAATTAATGTGTCTGTGAATGGAGAACTTGCCCTTCAAACCAGCATAACTTCTGTTCAAGGGACCATCTCAAGCCACAAAAATGGAAAGAATATTTAAAAATCTGTGCGAAGATGTTGGGTGAACCACGACATATAGTCTAGATATTATATTCTGCTGCAATTAATGGAAAACCTGACTCATTAATGTCTCACACGAGTAAAGGGGTTATTTTCCTCTTCTAATGAGAAGTACAGAGGTGGGCATAACAGGATTGGCCAAAACCATCAAAGACCTTAGTGATCTTGTCACTTTGAAATCTCAAGATGGCTGCCCTCCAGCCAGCATTGCATCTGCCTTCCAGGCAGGAAGAAGGGGGAGGGCAGATGGCAAAAGGCAGAACCGGCTGCTCCTGTTCTCTTCCAAGGAGCTTCCTGGAAGCTCAGTCTGGTGACTTCCGCTTACATCTCCTTAACCAGAACTGTGTCATACTACCACCCCTCGCCGTACACAAGGCTGGGAAACATGGTTGTTTCGGCAGGGCGTGTGGTCACCCTGAACACAACTGGAGTTCTGATGGGACGTATTTTGGAAAGAATTGTGTGTCTGTTGTCTCTGAACTCATGGAACTCGGGAGGACAAAATAAAGGAATATTTATCGAAAAATTGCATACTGGATGCTGTGCTGGTTGCTTTGAAGAATAAAGTAAGTTCAGGGTGGATTTGAAGAGCCAAAAAAATGGGCTTAATTGTATTCTTTGTGGAAATGTTCTCACAGTCAACCTATTAAGCTTGGAATGAATTCAAAGGACTTTTTCTTGAAACCCAGATATTATAATGGGAAATTTTGACAAATTTAAACATAACAATTTTAAAAAATCTATGTGTTGGACCCCAGCATTCATAAATGAAGACTTGTAGAAAATATTTCCAACATAGATTTAAGTTCTTAATATTTGTAATAGATAAAAAAGCCTCTACAAATAAATAATAAAAACATAACCCTATTAAAAAAACATGGCTAGGCACACATTTCTCTGCGGAAAATGTACAGGTAGTGAAAACAAGCTGGAAAAGAATAATAAAAGCAATACAAATTAAACATTGAAGCACCATTTTAAAAAATCTCAGCTGGATAGATATTTCCAAAACTTGATAATATCCAGTTTTGTAAGACCTAGGGAGAAAAGGCACTTTCATATACTATTGGTATGAATTGATACCATCATTTTTTTTTTTTTTAAGTAGACTCTACGTCCAGCATGGGGCTTGAAATCGTGACCCTGAGATCAAGAGTCACGTGCTCTACCAACTGAGCCAGCTGGGTGCCCCAGTACCATCATTTTGGAGGGCAGTTTGGCAATACCTGTCAAAATGCAAAATGTTCATACCCTTTGACTCAGCAGGTACATTTCTTGGGATAAATTTTACAGAAATATTAGTATGATTTTACAAGGATGTTTATTGTAGCCTTGCCGTTAAATAAAAATGTGTAATCAGCCAAATGTCCATCAGTAGGGATGTGGTGAAATAAATTATGTTATAGTTACACAATGCAGTTGTTAACTGGAAAGCTGTCTGTGGACTATTAAGTTGTCAAGTTGCAAACTAATATGTATATTATTTTTGTGACATCTCTCCCTTTTAAAAAGTGGATCTATGCATATGAAAGAATTGGGGTAAGAGATGTGATGATTTTTCACTTTTTATACATAGATATTATTTGAATCTTATGCAAGGGCAAATTACGTGTGTGTGTGTGTGTGTGTGTGTGTGTGTGTGTGTGTGTTTTGCAAGGATGAATTGCTTTTTTTAAAAATTGCTAATGACTGGGGTGCCTGGGTGGCTCAGTTGGTTGTATCGCGACTTCAGCTCAGGTCACGATCTCACGGTTCATGAGTTTGAGCCCCGCATCAGGCTCTGTGCTGACCCCTCAGAGCCTGGAGCCTGCTTCAGACTCTGTGTCTCCCTCTCTCTCTGCCCCTCCTCTGCTTGTACTCTCTCTTTCTCTCTCTCAAAAGTAAATAAACATTAAAAACAATTAAGGGGCACCTGGGTGGCTCAGTTGGTTAAGTGTCCGACTTCAGCTCAGATCGTGATCTCACGGTTCCTGAGTTTGAGCCCCGCATCGGGCTCTGTGCTGACAGCTCAGAGCCTGGAGCCTGCTTCAGATTCTGGGTCTCCCTCTCTCTATCCCAACCCTGCTTGCACTCTGTCTCTAAAATATAAATAGACTTTAACAAATAAAAAAAAATTGCTAACATCTTTTTTAAAAGCAGAATTTAAAAAAAGAATATATACGTTTCTGATTCTGTAAAAATGCTAAAATGCAAATAATGATTTTTATGACTTGTTTTCTGGGAGTGATGGAGGAACAAATAATGTGTAAGAAGAAAACCACCTAGATTAGCAGTCCAAATGACCGACGATTGGGAAAGAAAGGCTGTTTTTTCAACCACTTGTCCGAGTCAGGATAGGCTAGATTATAATGTAATAACAGACAGCCTCCACATTTTGGAGGTTTACATCACCAAGGTTTATTTCTCTCTCCTGGTTCATGACTCTTGAGAGTCGTGCGTGGGCTGTGCTAACAGAGCTGGTGGCCAGGAGAGGCCGCACCAACTTGGGGATCGCCGCTCACCGTGGCGGAAAGGGGCTCGGCGGAGCCTGCACTGGCTTTCAAAGACTTCTTGGGGCGCCAGAGTGGCTCCATCGGTTGAGCGTCTGACTCGACTTCAGCTCAGATTATGATGCTAGGGTTGTGGAATGGAGCCCCACGCTGGCTCGCTCTCTCTCTCTCTCTCAAAAAAAAGACTTCTTCCCAGAAGTGACACACGTCATTTCCACTTATACTTTTGTTAGTTAAAGCAAGTCCCCTGGTCGTGCCTGAATTTAAGGAGGCTAGGAGGCGTCAAGGTGTCATTCTACCATGTGCTTGGAAGGAGGAGAATCCCTAGTATTTGTAAGCACCGTAATGGATATATCGTAGCACTTCAAAGGAGCACTGTGAGATGAGCTTCTTGAACAGTGCCTGGCACATAGTGAACAGTGTTACAAGCGTTTTCATTTTTACAGTGAGAATAATTTCTGCTCAACTAGATGAATTTCTTAAGAAATCTGTATGAAATGATTTTCATATTTATTGAATCAGCAGGCATTCATCGAGTTCACGTCACTGTATTATACCTGTAGAAGTGGAAGAGATTTGTCTGTGTGTAGCTCTTTTTAAGGTAAGATTTTACAAAAATGTTTCTTACGTATTTTGAAAATCCCCTCACCCCCAATTGTTTATTCTAAGTATATCTATAAAGAAAGGGTTTATTAGAAAGGAAATTCCTGCAGGGCTTTTGGTATATTTTTATAAAACATACCAAAATAATGAGGTTTTCATCTATTTAATAAAAAATTCCTATTTATGGTAGCTATCAGGGGTGTATTTTAAAATGTTTTTTAGACGTTTTTATTTATTTTTGAGAGAGAGAGAAAGAGTGTGAGCAGGGGAGGGGCAGAGAGGGAGACACAGAATCTGAGGCAGGCTCCAGGCTCCAAGCTGTCAGCACAGAGCCTGACATGGGGCTCGAACCCATGTACCGTGAGATTATGACCTGAGCCGAAGTCGGACGCTTAACCGACTGAGCCACCCAGGCACCCCAACGGGTGTATTTACAGCAGTAACTCTTAGCTATGTTTGTTCGGGTTTGGCTGACACGAAAGGTATGTTCCATCAACAGAAAGGAGTCTTTTTGGCAGTCCTCTGTGCACACAAAGTCCAAGTGCAGAGTTCTTTCTTTATTGTGATACCCGTCGTGTAGTATAGAGCAAAGTTGCTCTCTTCCTCCTCCCTCTGATCTTTCTTTCCTTTCCCCTTAATTCCCTCAATCATTTAAAAAAAATTTTTTAACGTTTATTCTTTTTTTTTTTGAGAGAGACAGAGAGTGAGAGTAGGGGAGAGGCAGAGAGAGAGGGAGACACAGAATCCAAAGCAGGCTCCAGGCTCCGAGCTGTCAGCACAGAGCCCGACACGGGGCTCGAAGTCAGGAACCGTGAGTTCAACCAACTGACCCACCCAGGTCCCCCATTCCCTCGGATGATTTTATTTTTACTTCCCAGAAGGACTCAGCTCTTTTCCATCCTGTCATCTCATACATGAGCAGACGTTTTACATCCATAAGTTCTTTGGGATGGATCAAGACAGACAAATCTTTCTCCCAGGATCTTGGGGGAGGGAAGTAGAAAAATCTCTCCTGTCACTTTAAATAAAATGGTGGGTTGAATCTCCAGAAATTTCAAAAAAATGTGTCCACAGCCTGATTTATTTGAGAAGTAGGCTGATATTCCAGGCCTTAAATTTCCAAGCTAATGTGTGTGATTTATTGGTTTTATTTTTCTTACTTCTCTAGCTGGTAGATAGAAAACGCTCTTAAGGGGCGCCTGGGTGGCTCAGTCGGTTGGGCGTCCGACTTCAGCTCAGGTCATGATCTCGCGGTCCGTGAGTCCCAGCCCCGCGTCGGGCTCTGTGCTGACTGCTCAGAGCCTGGAGCCTGTTTCAGATTCTGTGTCTCCCTCTCTCTCTGACCCTCCCCCGTTCATGCTCTGTCTCTCTCTGTCTCAAAAATAAATAAACGTTAAAAAAAAAAAATTAAAAAAAAAAAAAGGAAACGCTCCTAAGTCTTTGCACTACTTAAAGAAGCTTGATTAGAAAAGACGAAGCTACTTGTGCTGGTCTATTTACCGTGAATTTCACCTGCCTATAGTCATTCAGCAGCCTTGGCCTGGCTGTGGAAATCAAACTCCTCTGAGGAGAATGGTCAGACCCTGGCTGGTGTCGAAATACACCTTATTGCCAAAATTTGGGCTGCCCCTCAAGTACGAGCGATAAGCACTCTACACATTTCACAGAAGTTTGTCTTGCTATCCTTGGGTCACCTGGGTAGTGCTGCGTTTTGACAGCACTTCCTTAAGAGCGTCAGTAAAGAGAGTACAGGGGAGATGGTGGACGTTTTCTTGCACTCCGTGTGCTAGCATGTGCTAGGACACGTGTTACCTCGTTACTAGAAGTTTGCTTTCGGCTAATGGACTTCCAGTCTCTGACTCTAGTACTGGTGATAGCGATGATAAACTAGGAGTTGGCAGGATGCTGCTTTAATAGCAAATCCGTCTTGGCTACCAGCTTCTGAGCTTCTTGAGGGCAGGGACCGTATCTCGTTCTACTGTGTATCACTGTGGGATTGCACAGTGTGTGTCATTAATGTTAGTTGTATGAATGCCTGTGGAGGTGGATGGAGGGTTTAATGGGCGGACTCGGTCCAGATGCACCAGCTGGTCTCTAACCGGGAGAATTTTATGATTTACAATTAATGATTGGATCTCGAAATCATCAGTGGACGTGGGAAGGGTCTCCTGTGGTAGAGTGCGTGCAGCCTGTTTACCTTGTATAAAGGGAACGTGCCTGCTGCTCTGGCTCATGACGTGCCCCAAACCTTCAACTGTTAGCAGACGGCGTCAGCCCGTGACCAATCCCCCTTCTCACAGAATGTTGCTGGAATTCCCCTGAACACAGAACATCACAGTTGTAGAAGATGGGAGGCTTGCCAGAGCCAAAGCATGAAGGCTTGGGGTGCCGCCTCCCTGCCTGTCGCCATTGTGAACGCCGGAAGAGGGTGCCTTGAGGAGGGAGTGAGCAGCGCCACAGACCTTTGGTCAGGCAGCGGTCACAGGATTGCTGGGGCTTATCCACCTCTGGTAAGGCTAGAGAAGTGAACAAAATATGTGATGCATTTTGCTTCTCTAAAAAACGTACCGTAAGGGTGAGCTGCAGAGCTCCAAGTATGAAAAAAATCATGCCTCATTTTCTTTCTGTGGCTTTCTTTTCTTTCTCAACCGTGTTGGGCCTTCTTCTGCCTTTCCCAACAGGCAAATAAAGAAGAACTCCAGAAGGTGTTCTTCCACAATTAAGTAATGGGACTGAGGTCCCTCCAGTGGGACTGGGGACTGTTTTCCTCGCTCTGCCTCGTGTTGTGGGCACTCAGAGGTAAGGGCGAGAAGAAACAGTGGTGACTTACGGGACCCGCAGGGGGAGAGAATGATTCCTTATTTTTGAATCATTTGGGCTGACCTTCCTCACAAGCCCCTTCCCAGTATGGAAGTCGATGGGGGAAGCAGCTTAAATATGGCTTAATCCAGTGAAATTAGTCTGATGCAACAACTTTAAGTAGTCTTTAGGTAGATGCTCACTTTTACCCATGTCAGGTGCTCTGGTTCTTGGATTTCCTTTTCCTCCGCGGACCTCGCTAAGGTGGCATCTGGGTGAAGGGGAGGGGTGGGCTGGGGAGTGGATGGGATCTGTAAACCCACCTGGTAACCTCCGGGTCCCTCGTGGCTCTGCCGTGGAGCAGCTGCCTGGACTGGAGGTGGCTGAGCAAGGGCGTCCCTCCCTGGAGCCGGCCGCCGAAAGCTCTTGCTGCCGAACTCCTGTTTTGCTTGTCATGCTCGGTCATGCCTGGTCGTGCTCCTGGCAGGCTCCGCTTCACTTTGGCTCTTACGGGCATGCTTCCCCTCTGGGCCTCTGCCATATCCTTCAGCCAGCTCTTGGCCTAGTGATCTGGTCCCCTACAGTCTTTGTAGAGGCGTCACGTCGCCCCTCACCGGGCACTCCCGTGACCCTCTGTCCAGCCCACCCCATCTGCAACTGCTCATTTCTGTCTCACCCTATTCAGGCAGGATTTTCTGGGGCTCGTGGAAACAGACAAGTCAGGGCTGCAGAGGTAAATGATAAACTCCAGCCGTTGCTCTGTCTGACTTTGCTGTAGCACAGTTTACTTGGATGTGACTGACCAGACCAAATCGATGTGGTATGGCCCACAAGGCAGTCTGTGCCCAGAATCCTAAACTGGAAGCATGGCAGAGGCCTTCCTTCTTTCACCCTGTGAGCACACCTTTCAAGAGGGGGGGATAGGACACACCTCCCCCACTTCCTCTCCTGACTCTGACTTTCCTCTTTTCCCACTTCCCTCTGGACCAGGCCCTGTCCCCTTTTCCTCATCCCGTTGGGTTAGAACTTCCCTTCCCTCGTGTTAGAACTTTCCTCGTGTATAAAACGTGATGATCAAGTCCTGTTGGCTTCCCTGTGTTACTAAAGTTGAAGTGATTTAGAAAAAAATGTTTTCTCTGGGTAAAGCATGCGATTCCTGCTGCAAAATCATGTCTCTCTCCTCTCATCCCATCCTCCCTTCTTACATTTCTGCCGGAACAGAAGCACAGAAGCCTTGCCCAGGCGAACAGATACCTTTGAGAGCTTGAGGGCTGGTCATGTTCAATGCAAGTATACTACTAGCTCAAAAATACTCTCTTCATTACATCTGTAAGAATTAAGGGACCTTGTTCACCTGGGAAACAGCAGACTTTAAAGCAATTAAGACTATACTGAATCGAAGATATCTTTTGGCCTTCACATCTTAGAGTTACAAAGAACAGAGTGGCAGCCGCCTCAATTCTGAGTGAGTTTTAAAGTATGCAATGTGATGGCTGGCCAGATTGGTCCTTTTGGGTTCCTCGGGCCCAAGTGACAGTTGCCATCTGGAGAAATACAGAGATTAGATTGGTTCCGAAGCGGTCAAGTGGTACCAGTGACTTAAAAATTTGGGTGCAGGTTAAAAACACCGAACAGAACTTCAGTATTATGATGTTGATAAAACTGTTAGTCATGTAGTGGGATTTTCTGTTTTTAAATCAATAAAAACCACACTCTATCCTCTTTTTCTCAATTTTGTTTTTATCTTTTTGTTCAGTTTAACTTGATGTAGAACATTGTGTGTGTGTGTGTGTGTGTGTGTGTGTGTGTGTGTGTATGTGTGTGTGTGAGAGAGAGAGACAGAGAGACAGAGAGACAGACAGAGAGAGAGAGAGAGAGAACATTGTATATGTGTGTGGGGCGGGGGAGAAAGAGGAAGAGGGTTGGAGGGAGGGAAGGATGGGTTGTTTAGCTTCACATTAAATACTGCGTTTTAGGTTTATGAAATTCTACTGAAATTGGAGGTCCTTATTTCCCTCTTCACAAAGGTACAGGATTAACTCAGAATATGTTTGTGCTGTGATTCACTGCAGGAGGCCATATGCTGACAGTGCAGAGCTTCGCATCCCCAAAGATAATATTTGAATTTTAAAAGAGTGTTTAAGTGGAGCACTTGACTTTCTTGTCTTTGTTTTGAGACCCTTTTTGTTTTTTTATTATTGTTCTTTATTCCAGGCTTGTGAATCTGTCCAAATATTTATAAGCCCACACACATTTTCTTGCAGCCACTGTCTCCTGTGGCGGCCCACTGGTGGGTAAATGACTGTTCTTTTGTGCAGCAACACACATTTACAACGTTCTGTAGACCACTGGCACTTTCTCTAGCTACATTATGTGTCTCAGATACGTAAGGAATAATTTACACGTTTCAAATTCTGAACCTGGTAGAGGGCCGACTCCCTCTGTAAAATGAACATTAACCAAGGAGGGATTTTAGAATAACATCTTTATTCATTTGTTCAGTTATTAAACATTTACTCACTGTGCCTGGCACTCTGCTGGAGTTTTGTTCTCCAAAGGCTCACAGTTCCGTCAGGGAGGCAGGTAAGTAAAGAGTTACCGTAGAGAAGTTAAAGTAGACAAGGCTGATCAGATAATTTATGGTCTAAACTAGGACCCTTTTAAAAGTAAAGGTAAATTTGAAAATGGTTAAGATGGTAAGTTTCATGTTAGGTGTTTTTTCTTCCTACAATTAAAAAAAAGAAGTGAAAGTGGGTGTTGTTACCGCCTAGGCCAGAATGACAGACATAAACCAGGGCAGTACTGGCTAAAACAGATAGTGGGCAACGTACCAAGCCCTCTATTAGGAAGATGAAAGGGAGGCTGGAGGAGGAGCAGGGAGAATGACAGGAAAGCCCTGCCTTCCTCATCTCTAAAATGGGCATGATCATAGCACCTAATTCATAGGAGTTGTTAGCAGGATTCATTGAGTTGATTCAAGCTCCTGGAATCCTGCCTAAGAGTGCAATGGTTTTTTAAATCTCTTTGAGATAGGGAAATGGAAGGGACCCCATGAAAGAAAAAGCTGGGTTTTTTCCCTTTACTTCTTTCCCGGCTTCTCTTCTTCCTAGGACCTGCACCCCCACTTTACACACACCATCATGTATGTCCACCGTGTAAAGGAGTTAATGATTTCTTTGGAGTCTTTCCAGAACAATAGAGAACATCTAAGGAGTGTCCAAGAGAGGTCGTCTCATGAATGCTTTTTAAGACCACTGACTCCAGACACCTTGACAGCAAGACCCCTGGCTCCAGGGCATAAGTGACTTATGGAAGACACCTGAGCCCCCGTCCCTGTTCGGCCAGTTCCTGGATGCCTGAGAGATACATGCACCAGAGCAGCACCCTCAATAAAAACTCCAGACCCCAAGCAGAGACTCGTGCCCTTTTTCCTTTCCGAATCTCCCACAGGCTCCTTCTGTATCTGCTCTGTCTTCAGTAAACCCTGCTCTCACTTCCTTTTGGCTCACATTTGATTTTCATCCCGTGCAAAGCCAAGGATCCTCTTGGTTGGTCCTGCGGGACCTGCTCTGGGTCCTCGGACCTAGCCTGCTTTCATCAACTTCACCCATTTTTAGTAGTCACCTGTGATTTGCCTTTGTTGTAGAAGTTGATATATTTGTGTGTGTGTGTGTGTGTGTGTGCGTGTGTGTGTGTTTACACAGTACAGACCTGTAGGAATGCATATCCTGTCAACATTTGGAAATGGCCTTATTTCCAGCTTTTTCTCATTCCCTCTAGAAATTCTGGATATTTTGTGGTTCCTGTCCTCTCAATCAATCTCATGTTTGTCTTTTCCACAACGGACAGTCGTTACAGGCAGCTCTTTTTTAAGGGTTGGATCCCTTTTTTTTTTTTAAATCTATAGATGTAATTTCTTCACTGTCTCCTCCCGTCCCCTAAGCTTTTAAGATAAAAGAAACAGAATAAAGAGACATAATTAAATGACGGTGCTCCCTCTGTCCCCTAATACTCCTTTCAAGACCCGTCTTTGAAGTGATTGAACCCTGCTTGGAGATAATGTGATAAAGATGAGAGATCAGAGAAAGGATCAGATTGGGGGAAACCACTCCGTGGTAAAATTGATTTCATTTAATCGAACCTACTCCACGCACACACTTTTCTTGGGGTTGTTGTGCACAGATTACTGCTGGGTTCTGATAGAATGAATTTGCTAAAAAGCAGAAGTTCAGATTTCATCCGAGATACTCTAACCCTGTGTTAGAGTACTCTTGCCTGAATATTTATAGTTCTGTTGCCCAGGACTGTGAGCTATTGCTTGTACTGTCGTGACTCCTGATTCGCTCTTCCGGTTCCATTCATCACTGGGAGTGGCAAGAATCTTGTGTGTTGGGTCCTCATGTGCCCATATTAGGCCACTTGCACTCTGCTTATTTTAATTCATCGTGTGTTCAGCAAATGTTAGTTGAGTTCCTGACTCTACCAGGTGCTCTTCTAGGCAGGGGATGATTATTAGTAAACAAAGCAAAGATCCTGCCTCAGTGGAGCTTATATTCCTGTGGGGAGAAATAAACAGTAATTATTATGGATAAGTAAAGATGAGCGGCGTGGAAAAAACCCTAGAGCAAGGTAAAAGGATCAAGACTGCAGGTATTTATGGGTTGGAGGGAGGTTAAATTTCCATTGTTTGCAAAGGAATGGCCAGGGCAGTCCTCACTGAAGGTGAGAAGTCTTCTCTGAGAGAGCCATGTTTGAACCAAGTTTGGAAGGGTGAGGGGCTAGCCTTGGGGCTTCCCGGCAGAGGGAGAAGCTGGTGCAAAGGCCCTGTGGCAGGAATATTCCTGACATTCAGCACATAGAACAGCGTGGCTGAGAGGAGAGTGCTGATGCAGAGTTTTGATTAGAGGAATATAGTTTACTCTCGTTTAATGGGATCGACTGACTTATGTGAAACTCGACCATGGGCTGGGTGGGAGTGAGTGGGGACAGCAGCTGGAGGACCCGTTAGGAGGCCAGCCCATTGCAGCAGGAGCAGTGGCAGTGGCTTTGACTGGGACTACAGTCGCAGAGGTAGTGAGAGGTGGTAGGGTTCTGGATACTTTGATCATTCCAACTTTACTTAGCGGTTTCTGGTCAAGTATATTCTGGTGGAACAGCACTTTAACCACACGTATCCCTGGTATTGATATGGTGGTTTCCTCCTCTGTTAAGGGCACATGTGTCTAGCACTTGATTGTGTAAATGTTTGGGGTGCAAAATTCACGTTTCTTGAGTTTAATCTTAAATGTTTGGGGTGCAAAATTCACGTTTCTTGAGTTTAATCTGGTTGCAAAGCTGAACGAACGCAGCTTTTAGCCTTGGTTACGTAATAAAGAGAAAAAAAATCAAACGTAGCTTTTAGCCTGTTATGTAATACAGAGAAAAAAATGTGTCTGTTGATCTTAAAAGTAATAATCTTCTAAAAAAACCCACCCAAATAGGTATTTTAATATGCAAAGCAAAATTGTTCCACTGCAGCCCATGGCAACCACCACTAAAATTTGGTACCTCTTCTTAATACGAGTCAATTAACGTCTTCCTTAGTCTGGAGGGTTTTCAGGAGTTCAGAGCAAAAAGGAAAATCACTTCTAGAAGAAGTATCTCCAGACTTGAGAGCTAAGCAAAAATATTACTGAGGCCAACTAAAATCCTGTGGAATTCAGCCAAGATTAGGCGGCTCAGAGCACAGCCAGCCCTGGCTGAGGGTGGAATGCTGACAGGGCACGGATGAGCCAGGACTTTGAAAAGGAAACCGATATCAGCGGAGGGAATTTTCACCTGATGTAGCATTTACTGCTTCACACTCCAGCAAGTTACTTCTGTCTGATTGTTTTAATGTTGTCAGACAGCGTTCACACAGTCAGGAGTAAGTCTGCCTAAGAATTTTTGGTGAAATAAAGTAGAAACCACAGTTGGAGGGCCCAGAGCCAGCCCCCCACCCCCACCCCAGTCGCCACCAGGGCCTGCTGCCACATCAGTGAGCTCACAGCGAGGATTTGAGGGAGGAACTAATGTTTTCGAATTACGCTTGGAATCTCCAACTCTTAAATAGGTGAGGATGTGAGGCCCGAGTGTGTCTTTAGAATGTAAATTCCACGCTGTAGGACCTTCATCTTTTCTCATTCTTTGTTGGAACTTGTGGCCGCGTTTGTGCAGTAGAGCGATGACTGGGTTTGGAGATGCCCATCCTGTTACCTGCGAGGCTTGGATCAGTTCACCTCCCAGAGCCTCAGTTTACTTCTCTGTACGGCAGAGTTTTTCGTGTCTATTTACTAGAGGGCTCGTAAGGATCATCCCAACACACAGAAAAATACAGGAAGCCTCATCTACCGTGCCAGGCTCATTAAATAGCTCCTTCCTCTTTCTCCACCAGTGGCTCCAACGATTAATTTTGATTGATGATTAACATCGTAGATGTTTATAGTTTGTTTAACTTTGTATAATGAAGTATATTGCATTTCATAATTCATGTGACTAATGTGGCAGGGCCTAAAACAAAATGAAACACGCCTAATAAAAATTTTTATTTCAGTGAATTTTTTGTTTACGATTTGACGTTTACACATTCTTCAGTGACTCTTGTCACGGTAGTAAAGACAGCGACAGTAACCATAAAGGCAGAGCTTAATTTCCATTCCTTGTGGAGGGGGAAGAGGAGGGAGAATGACTTCACAGGGCACTTCATGCCGCACAGATGGCACTTTGCTGCTTTAGTGTACCCACCATGTTGGACTGAATAGAATTTTCTCACTTGAAGATGTATAGTATCTAAAAAGAGCGTTAGAAACGGACTGACCAGCATTTAACAAACAGGATCACAACTAAAGATTGAGCAGCAGGATAAATTCCTGCAGGGTTTAGAGGCGCCTGGGTGGCTCATTCGGTTAAGCGTCTGGCCCTTGATACCGACTCCGGTCATGATCTCCCAGTTGTGAGCTCGAGCCCTGCATCGGGCTCTGTGCTGACAGTGCAGGGCCAGCTTGGGATTCTCTCTCTCCCTCTCTCTCTCTGCCCCTCCCGTGCTCATGCGCTCTCTCTTTCCCCAAATAAGTAAATAAACATTAAAAAAAAAAAAACTGCTTGCAGGGTTTAGACCTCTTCCGAAGACCTCTGTGTGCTCAGTGGAACATTTCTGTTTGTAACAGGGATCCATTGTGATGATTTTCAGCTGTACACTCCCAGTTTCCTTGTGTGTGAAATGGGGAGTTTGCTTATTAGATTATTTCTCAGGTGTCCTTCAGTTTTGATTAGATTATTTCTCAGGTGTCCTTCAGTTTTGAAATTGAAATTGTGAGATCCAAATTTTTAGGGTTAAGCTGTGGAGAAGTTAGTCTTGAAAGATGCCTCTGAAGTTAATAGATTAAACTGTACATGTGGGAAGTCCCTCACACTGTTCCGTCTACCTCATCGTGGGGGGAAGGTTAACAGGAGGAAGTCACTGAAGCACACCAAACGGGTAGCGTAGGTTTCTCTGACCTGCTTTGGTCTCTCAACATTCATTTTGTCTACAGTAGATTTAGGGCACAGATGGTTACTGGTGTTAATTAAATATCTAAAAGAAATCGAGCCCCTTGGAAATTGATGCATTATAACCATGAATTTGTCTTCATATTATCTTTATGAAAGATGGCATGTGAAAAGAGAATGCTGCTGGCAAAAAATGGATTTAAGTTTCCCGATTTAATGTGATTTTAGGGAAGGCTCTTGAATGATTACAGTGTCAGGTTCCTCACTGCAGCGTGCTCTGTTTTTCTATTTTAATTTTCCTGTGTTTATCTATAAAGGCTGTAATAGTAATAGTGAAATAAAGGCCCATGAAAAGGAACTGTTCTATAAAGTGTTACACCTTACATAGGGGATAATCATTAACAACATCATGAGCTTCCTTTTTATACAAAACTAGTATGCATGTGGTGGAGAATTAGAAAACTCATACACGTGACAGGTCAATTTGGAAGAAGTCTAATTGGAAAACAAGAAAAGTACCCATGCCATTATGGCCAAGAGGCCATCGAGCCCCTTTCTTCAGTAGCATTTCTATTTCAGTTCATCTGAAAGACATACTTTTTCTGTTTTCAGTTTATTACAAGTATTTACATTCTTATTAAAAAAAAAAATACAGAAAGCCCAAAAAAAGCATAGAAAGAAGGCAGTAAGAAACCACCCGTGATCCACCATGTTGGAACAACCACTATTCACAGATTTTTTTTTTTTTTAATTTCTTTAAATGTTTATTTTTGAGAGACAGAGCATGAGCAGGGGACACAGGTTTCTTTTAGCTCTTTTCCCCCTCCAATTTTAGTATGGTGTTATCGATACAATCTTACAAACCTCGTGTTTGCCTAACATGATGTCCCTAGCACACCGAAGGGGATAGGTGGAAATGTGGGGCTTCAGCCATGAAAGATACATGTGAGCCACTGATCAACCTGGAACTGTCTGCCTGGGAGTCTTATTGTTTACATCACTGCGGTTGCAGTTCTGTTATTTACAGACCAGATCATTCTTTTTTTTTTCTTCTTTTATGTTTATTTATTTTTGAGACAGAGAGAGGAGCAGAGAGAGAGGAGGACAGAGTATCTGAAGCAGGCTCCGTGCTGACAGCAAAGAGCCCAACACGGGGCTCAAACCCACAAACTGCGAATCATGACCTGAACCAAAATCAAGAGTCGGAGAGTTAGACTCTTAACTGAGTCACCCATGGGCCCCTGCAGCCCTGGTCATTCTAAACTGAGAAAACTGCCTTGAATGTATGCATTCTTCCCACGTATATGATTCCTGGCTTTTGCACACAATGAACATAGAGCCTATCATCCATAATTGACCACACACTGCTTTTCTCTTCTCCTATCACATACAGTTGCTACTTTTTTTTCTTTTCTTTTTTTAAGTGATCTCTACTCCCAACGTGGGGCTTGAACTCACAACCCAGAGATCAAGAGTCACACACTCTACCGCGGGAGCCAGCCAGGCATCCCTTGATTCCTTACTTGTGTAACATGTGAATGTAGAATAAGTTTCTGCAAGTGGAATTTCTGGGTCAAAGATTATATGCTTTTTTAAGGTTTTTGACCTCTGAGGATTTCCTTTATTTTCTTGTCAGCTCATCATAAGACTTTAAAAACATTTTTTTTTTAAGTTTTAATGAGATTTTGGTATTTTAAACTGGTAAAGTTTCCTCTCTTCTTTTTTTGAAGTGTTTGGTTCGCCACAGTGCCTACAATGTTATTTCTTTCTTCATATACACTTTTTTGAGCAATTACTATATGCCTGGCACTTTTTTTGCAAACGTTGCCTCATTTAATAACCCTGGGGGTGGGTTTCACTCTTTTACCCAATTTGTGAATGTTCCTCTTTTGTTAGGGGTATTTAAGCCCTTAGTATTCACTGCATGTTTGGTCTTACCCTGGCATCTTGTGTTAGGTTTTCAAATTATTATCCTTTCTTTTTTACTTTGTCAAATTTTCCTCTCTTTTAAAGCAGAAAAACAGTTCTTTTTGTGACTTGGGAGTTGCAGGTCTAATTTGTGTTCTAATTGTGGGTACATTTAAAATGTGAACTTATTTAACATTGGAACAGTATCTGTACAGTTCCCATAAACCATGAATGCTTCAGCACACTGTTTCCTTCCTTCCTTCCTTCCTTGCTTCCTCTTACCACCTAAATTTTGTTGAAATAGTTAGAAATGTTTGTTCCTATTTTTTTTTTTTTTTACGTTTTGTCCCTTTAAGCATCCTTGCTGAACATTCCTATCGTAATTTCAACACCATTAGCATTGTTTTCTTAGCTGTACTGTTCACTGCTATTTCTTTTATACTTCTATATGTCTGTGCTGCTGTATATGTTGTACTTTCTTGAGTTCTTTATTTAGAAAAATTTTTTTGTAAGTTTATTTATTTTGCGAGACAGACAAGAGGGAGCAAGTGGGGGAGGGCTAGAGACAGAGGGAGAGAGAATCCCAAGCAGGCTCCGTGCTGTTAGTGCAGAGCCTGAGGTGGGCCTTGAACTCAAGCACGGGGAGATCATGACCTGAGCTGAAACCGAGTGGGATGCTTAACTGACTGAGCCGCCCAGGTGCCCCTTGAGTTCTTTAATTTATTTTTTCAATTGCTTGTGTGTCTTCCCTTCCTGAAGAATTTTCTTTTCCTGGGGTGCCTGGGTGGCTCAGTCAGTTCAATGTCAGGCTCTTGATTTCGGCTCAGGGCCTGATCCCAGGGTGGTGGGATTGAGCCCCAAGTCGGGCTCTGTGCTGAGGGTGTGGAGCCTGCTTGGGATTCTCTCTCCCTCTTTCTCTGCCCTTCTGCCCCTCCTGAAATAAATAAATACACTTAAAAGAAAGAACTTTTTTTCAAGAAAGGATTTATGGACGGTATATTTTTCTTACATAGTGTATATTTTTATTTTTTATATTTCTTATGTATTCTTACATATTTCTTCTGCTTTATTATGATGATTATAGTATTGATAATTTAGCTCAATTTAGATGCCTTATGCCATAGTCTTTTCCATTCAGAGTCCTGTACATCTTACTCTGCTGTCTTTTAACAGTTATTATGGCAGATGAGACCCAATGTCCATTTCATCCATGTTCCTTTTTGCTGTTGTTACTAAATCTTGGTGGAGGTTCAGATGTCTGTCTATGGGATAGTTCCCTCCCGACATTCAGAAATTTGGGGATGTGTGGATCTCTTACGATGAATTCAGAGCCAAGCTCTGAGTGAGTAATTTCAGTCCGAAAAACTCATTTTTAAGTTCTGGTTTTTTTCCCCATTATTTACTTAATTATTATTTCTCCTTTACACAAATCATTATTTCTCTCCCGTTTCATTTTCTCTTTCAAACATTTCTGTTATGCACATATTTGAGCTTCTGGACCTGTTATTCTGGAGCTTTCCTTTCACTGGTAATTTCCAATTTTTCATGATCTTCCTGTGAGTTTTGGCAGGTCTCACTGAATACATTGATGCCAGGCTCTCCTTTGGTTTCTGCTATTGCCGGTCTGCATTTCACTGCTTCTGTTTTTCAGGCCTGCAGTTTTGCTTTTTACCTTCAAGTCCTATTTCCTATTGCTCCTTTTCACCTTTCATCCTAGTAAATTCCTGTCAGTGATCTGCTGTTCTTCGGAATCTTACTGCAAATGTAAGTTTTAAAATCTGTAAACTTGTCTTGTTTCTTGCCGTTGCCTTGCTTATTCAGATTCAAATATCAGAGTTCTCCCGGCTCCTTTGCTGGCATCTCTGTTGTCCCATCTGCCGAGAGAGGTCTGGTTTGTTCCATATCGGTAACTGAAATACGCTCTGTCAGAGACTGTGTGGGTCCTTGTTGAGTTCTTTTCATTATAGGCAAAAATAGGGGAAAAGTTAGATTTCTTGTACTTTCTCAGCAGCAGCTTAGAGTTCTAGTAGTCTGTGTGGGGTAGGGATGGAGCTGTAGGCAGTGGGAGACAGCTGCAGGGCAGAGTCCCCCTTTTGTTGCGGAACAGTCTCCCTTTTGTGTTGCGGTTGGCAGCTCTAAGCTGCCTGGAGTAGTTTCCCTTCCCCCTGAATAGCTGCCTGGCCTGGCATCCAGGCAGAAACTCCAGCACAGCTCTTTGTCCCACGTTGGTCCAGCCTCTGCTCTGATTCAGGAACTGCCCGCAGGATCTGAAGAGGGGACCCTGGTGGACTTGGGCCCTCTGTGTGCAGTGAATGCTTCAGAGTTTAGGCTTGAATCGGTGATAGCCATGGTGTTCCAATCCTGGCTTTGCTTCTTATAAGCTGTTCAACATTGGGCATCTCGTCGAACGCTCTGAACATCAGCTTACTGGCGCGTATAATAATCTTGAAATTTGTTAACAGCTTGAAGCACTTCATAGGGCTCCCAGCTCGCAGTAACTGGTGAATGGCAGCAGTTTTTTGCCGATGACGTCCCAGGGACTGGCTGCTGATTGGGCTCTCCACTCACTGGGGGCTTTTCTAAACCATCCTCTGCTGACTCTCCTCAAGGGTTCTGGTCGGTGGATGGGGCTCTTAAGCACCCAGTGGGTGGTGAAGAATTTTCTTTATGGGTCAGTTGGGTCGTTTTCACAAAAAGCGATGAGGAAAGGGAGTCATTTGTATCATCCTGGTTCCAGGTACTCACGTGTAATTCTTTAAAGCAACAAATTTATTTTAATAAATGGTGTGAGGTAAGGGTCCACTTTTTGGGAACCAATAATTAATTATACAATAAGTTATTGTATAATTTATCTTTCTTCTGTATACTTGGGTCTGTTTCTGGGACCAGAAATTTTTTTTCCAATGGTCAGTCAGCTTAACCTGCTACAGAATTCTGATATTTGAATCTTTCTTTCCTCAGTGACAGGATTAGTTGTCAAAAGCATGGAGTTTGGAGACAGGCTGCTGCAGGGTTTGAATTCTGGCTCCTTTAATTCCTAAGATGTTAAGTAAATTACTTTACCTCTCTGTACCTCAGTTTCATCATCTTGAAAATGGACATAGTAAAAGTGCCAATCTCTATAGGACCCGTGTAAAGATTAAATCAAGTAATTCTCTTTGGGATGAGCACTGGGCGTTGTATGGAAACCAATTTGACAGTAAATTTCATATATTAAAAAATAAAAAAAAAAAAAAATCAAGTAATTCTCAGAAGGTAACTAGAACTGAACTTTGCTTGGGGTAAGTGCTCACTAAATGTTAGTCATTATTATCATATCTCAAAATCTCCTACCATATGTAACACAGATGTTTTTATTTTCGAGTCCAGCTTTCAAAACTGGAGATCAAAAAACTGTAGAGTCTCTTTTTCATTATCTTCTTTCTCCCTTATTTTCAAGCAGAGATTAGTTTTAATTCTGTAAATAACAACACCAAGAACTAATAGTGTAGTCTTGCAAAGCCCTGGAGGTGTGTTTTTGAGAAAGAGTGAATAAAAACCTGACTGTGGGCTAATGAGGGCTGGGACCCCATTTATACTCTCTTTGTATTTCTAGTACCAGCCCTGGTTTGTAATACATACTTTTTGCATGCTTTTCAAAATGAAGGAGGAGTAATACTTCGGCCTTTTAGTAAACAGAGTTTTAGTATCATGAAACCAGATTAGAGTCAATTAAACTTCTGCAAATTTACAACACCTGTTACCACCTGAAGACTGGAAATCCGGGGCCGATTTTTCTCAGGTATTCAGTACCAAGAATAAATTTAGTAGAGCAAGGAGAACTTGTTGGCTAAAACGTTTTGTGTGTACTGATCAAAGTGATTGGATGTGTTATGGTTGGATTAAGTGGATTTCGTCCACACTGACAAGACATAGAGCTGGAGGAGAAGGCAGGGAGATATGGAGAGCTGCCCTGTAGGGAAGCCCTAATTCTTTTCAACATTAGAAGAGAGAGAAATTATGAAGTGACCTTTATTTTCCATGCCAGCCTGTAGGAATAGCAGCTCTGTGGGGCACCTCGGTGGCTCAGTCGGTTAAGCATCCGACTCTTGGTTTTGGCTCAGGTCATGATCTCATGGTTCATGGGCTCAAGCCCCATATCGGACTCCACACTGACAGCACGGAACCTGCTTGGGATTCTCTCTCTCTCTCTCTCTCTCTCTCTCTCTCTCTCTCTGTCTCTCAAAGTAAATAAGTAAACTTAAACAAAAAAAAAAGAATAGCAGCTCTGTGTAACCGAGAGAATATGACAGAGCCGCATGTTGTTTGTCTCGTGTCCCTCTAGACCCGTTAGAAGTGATCAAACCCAGACCTACCCGAAGCACTGTGCAAGGTGCTGTAGCTGCTTGGAGGCCATTTTCTTTGCTTCCTGTCTTCTGTTATCTAAATAGTGACAACTTCAGCAAGCTTCCTGCATTTTTCCTTCTGTCCTCACAGTCTGCTTTCTTCCTCTCTCAGAGTGCTCAGACAACTTCAGAAATAAGATAGAGGTGAGTAAGACCGAGGCGTTAGAGTCCGGCTGCCTCGAGTACCTCCTGGTTGGTCCTTTCGCTGGCTTGGGGGCCACAGGCAGATTAGTGTGAGCACACTGTAGTTCCTCACTTCTAAAACGGAAACGAGAGCTGGATCTCCCTCCTAGAACTTTTGTGAGGATTAAATGAAGGAAAGCCAGTAAAACACAATGTGTCTCCTATAAAGAAACCTCACCCTGGTGGCGTCCTAGTAAGCATGGGCTGCAGTAACAGATTATCGTGAATTGGGCAGTTTCCTCACAGTCCTGGAGGCTCTGGGTGAGAGCCTTCTTCCTGGCTTCTAGATGGCTGTCTTCTCACCATATCCTCACGTGGTGGAGAGATGGCGTCTCTTGTTATAAGGGCACTAATCCCATTCATGAGGGCGCTGCCTCCATGAGCTCATTACCTCCCAGAGGCCCCACCTCCTAACACCATCGCACTGGGGGTTAGGATTTCAACATACGAATTTTGAGAGGGACGCGAACATTCTGTCCCTGGCCGTTGTTATCATTCCTTCTACTGCTGCTACTATCCCCACTACCTCACTTTCTCAGCCCGTAGGAGTGAGGGAGGCTTTTCTTCGCTACCCACACCACCACTCTCCATTCCTGTCCGGTGCCTGCATGTCTGGGCAGTGCCGGAGTGTAACTCCTCAGACTCTGGGAGTGTCTGCGTACGCTTTAATCTAGCTTGACTCTTAATGGAAGGGATGCCCACCAGAAGTTTTTCGATCTTTACAATGTGCTGGGGGTCCACCTGTGTCTTCCTTTATGTACCAGGAAGCCCAGCAACTATCCGTTGAGCGGTTGGTGATATTTCCTAAAAGGTTTCAGCTTTTGCTGGGTTGTGCTCATTTTCAGGTTACTGTGTTAGCTTCATCTGCCTTCTGTGGCTCACATTCCTGTGTGTACTCTTAGGCTCACGGACTCCGGTTTGTAAACATGCCTTAGACTGAAAAATCTTCCATTTTGCAATCATCTTCGTTATCTTGGCCATGGTTAACTAGTTACAATCAAAGCAGACCTAAAGGCCATGATGAGTATAACTTGGGAAGTGCCATTCCTAGCAGAGAGGACAAAGAGAGAATTGACCTTGACCCACTTAGGCAAGATGGAAAACAGCCAGTTCTTTGGCCTTGTGTTCTCTTTTTAATCACAGAAAGCAAAATCATTGCAGCAGTTACCCAGGGCCAATTGATTGAAAGGACTCAACAAGATTTCACAAAGTGTACTTACCTCAGGCTTTGGTAAAGACATTGGATACAGTACAACAGGAGAAAGAAAACATACGCAAACATCAAGGAGGTCTGGTACATTCCAGGTCCTTTCTCATTTGCACACAGTACTTTTTGTCTTTGTATCTTGAGCCTTCAAGATACATGTGTGATAGCTTGGCCTAAACAAATAGATCAGTGGAACAGAGCAGAGTCCACAAAGAGACTGACACATATACACGGTCAATTGAGTTTTGACAAATTCGGTGGAGAAAGGACTATTTTTTCAACAAATGATGCTGGAACAATTGGGCATGCATATATTAAAAAAAATGAACTTTGGCCCATGCCTCATACGTATATAAAACGAACACAAAATAGATCATAGACTTCGATGTAAAACCCCAAACCGCAACGCTTCTGGAAGGAACCATGGGACAAAATTTTTGTAATCAGAATCTGCATCTTACACAATCTCCAGGTTATTCTTATGAATGCTAAAATTGGAAAAGGACTGCCCTATAAGGTGAGTGTTGTAGGATGGATACTAGTTGTGCAAGTGGAAAAGGAGGATGGGAGAAACAGATGCTTCATCAGAGAGTCAGCGCGTGCAGGGGGCATAAGGGTATGATGAGCGAGGGCATGGCTTTTGCTGAAGAAGTTGGTGCAAGAATTTTCACCAGTGTGTGGTGAAATAAAAAGAAAAAAGGACAATATGAGTTATTTATTTATTTAATGTTTATTCATTTTTGAGAGACAGAGAGAGACAGGGCATGAGCAGGGGAGGGGGAGAAAGAGAGGGAGACACAGAATCCGAAGCAGGCTCCAGGCTCTGAGCTCTCAGCACGGAGCCCAACATGGGACTTAAGCCCACCGAGCTGTGAGATCATGACCTGAGCCGAAGTCAGACGCTTAACTGACCGAGCCACCCAGCACCCCTATAATTCAGATTTTAGAATTCTAAGATTGTGTCCTTCTTAACTTTTTGTAAAATGAAAGTGCCAACAAATTGTAGGGTTCTTTTGTTTGTTTGTTTGAGATGTTTTTTTCCTTGGCGCAATAAAAAGCTGGCAACCCTATGTTTAACCCTATGGCAGCCTTTCAGTTTTAGTTTTTCTCCGAGCAAGTTTGGTCATTACTGAGTTAGAGAACTAAGAGTAGCTGGGTAGAATATCGGGCAGCTGGGGCCAGAGGAGCGCACGTGGGTCAGATTGTGGAGGACCTGGTAGACCACACAAGGGTTGAACATCTCTAAAGGTTGAGCCATAGTTGAATTTGCATTTTAGGAAGTACCTGAGTGGCGGGGTGAAGGGATCAGAGAAGAGTGGAATAGGAGGCAGGAGACCAGACAGGAGGCTCTTGCGAGTGTCAGTGGGAGTGTAACAAAGGCAATGTGATAGCAGAGCCAGGACAGATTTCATTCACATCACAGAGGCATCCTGGACAGGAATTAGCAATCTAGTGGACAGAAGAGGTGACTTTACATTATTTAAATTATTGTCTGACTTTACATTTTGGTGCATTTAGTATGCCCACAGAAGTGCGGGTCAGCACCATTCTCAAACCTCTTAAATGGATGGATTGAAATGACCATGGAGTGGAGTGATTGAGCATCTGTGCGGAGTAGTCCCTCAAAGACAAAGAGAAACTCATTAAAATGAGATCAGAGTTAATCCGTCTTCACACTTAAGTACCCATTCATGAAAAGCTACTCTGTGTGAGTCAGAAAATGCTGATTTCATTCATTTTATTACGTATGTAACTTCTTGGGAGAATGCTGGCTAGTAAAAATATTGGGTACTGCTAAGCTTTTTGGACGTTTATTTTTGCAGGGATTAACTCGATACTGCTGCATATTATGTAGAGCAATAATGTACATATCATGCTTGCTTTACAGAATGGCTTCTGGTGGAGGGGCTCTGTGGTTCGTCAGCCTTAGCTCAAGATTTGTAGGAATTTTGGAATCTTTCTGGAAGTTAATGAATTCCTGAAAAGAATTTTAGAAAATAATTTAGTTTCTACTATTACTTTTACTTGACTTCTCCCACAAAAATATAAATGAGGGTTGACCAATAAACAGAAGGTTCTGTTTCTCTGGCTGCTCTGTGCATTTAATGGGTGTGCGTGTAAGCTTTACCGTTGGTGTGGCTTAAATTTAAGCATGTTTTCCAAGTGAGGTCAAGAGAGAGTGAATTATTTCTAGTAATAGACTTTTCTTCAACACATAAAGAAATTTTGTTGTTGTAGGTTCATCTACATTGTTTTACACCATGTACTTTGATACATCAAGGAAATTCTATGGGTGCTTATGGAGAAGGTTCGATATGGAAGGGAAGTTAATATGATTTTGATTTATGGGATTTATTAACATTCATGAGTATACATTATGTATCTCAAAAACCCACAGGAAGAAAGGTTGATTATAGGAGGAGAGGGTATCTGTCTATTACGGTTTTTCAAGGTAACAGATTTTTCAACCATTCATGCTAAATCATCACTTTATATGAAGCAAAATTGTAGAGGGCTACTGTTCTGTTTATTTGATCTGGCAGAGTAAAGATGTAGTGTCATTGTCTTTTTGATTTTCCCATTTTATATCTCTTTTGTATTACTACAAAGCATGTCCGATACATTTAAAATTTGAGAGAAATACGATTAGTCTTAGTTACTTTATAAAATAGGCTAGAATGTAAGGGCTTTTATGATTCCATCTAGAATCTCAATACTTGTCTCTTTTGTCATAAAGGAGAGCAGATGGATGTTCAAAATAATGTAGGTTATTTAAGATGGAATCTGAATACTTTTATGCCAGTTAGTGTTTTCCAGTAGTAAGGAGAATTTAATCTCCTAATGAAATATATTTAAGCACTGGAAAATAGACATTTTCGTCCACTCTGCTAACTTCAAAGCAACCCGTATGCTATTGTCTCCTTTACCATTTACATATGCTACTGTAATTTATGTGTTGAGAATATTTAACATGAATATTATGTGTTGAGAGCTTTAAAAATTTTCTAGTGGGATAATTCTGATAGTTTGTAGCAATTTCTTTTGGACATATATGCTAGATAATTTGCCTCAGCTGTTAACATCTTTTAAAGCAGGGCTTTTTCTAGGTTGTTCATTCATTTTAGAGACCCAGAAATTGTCTGTTATCCATTCTCTAGAAATAAAAAGTGTTTCATTTGTGAACTATTTATTAATACCAACAAAGGATGTTAAACCAATTCAGATTGCCATCTGGATGACAAAACTGTTTAGTACTACTTGATTTTGTATCCACTACTGTTTCTCTATTCATGATTTCTCTCTACAAAGGAGGCTATCCCTTTCTGTTACATGCAGTTATATATACAGTTGTTATGAGTCAAGACCTCAAGATTTTAAAAAATAATTAATTGCAGACCATTTCTGACACATACAACACATGAAAATAATGATGTACCCGTTATCCAGCTTCAGTGACCAACCTTTTGCCAACCTTGTTTCATGGATCTCTCCACTCCATGCTTTGTTGGGTAGGGGTTCTGGGATTCACTTTATTTTTTTATTTCTATTTTTTATTTTTTAAGTAGGCTCCACGTCCAATGTGGGGCTTGAACTCACCACCCTGAGATCAAGAGTCACATACTCTACCTACTGAGCCATCCAGGCGCCCCTCTGGGATTCAATTTCAATGAATTATAGATTACTATATCACTTTACCTGTTAATAGTATAAGTGTTAGCTCGTTCCACATTCCACAGTGCTGCTATTATGCAGAACTAAATAAACTATGATTTCTTAATATCATTTAACATGTTCAAATTTCCCTAATTTGAACATATATTTTTAATGGTTGGTTTATTCAGACCACAATCCAAATAAGGTTCATATGATGTACTTAAGACAGTAGGCTTTTGATGTGACTTTTCCCATCATCTTCCTGTGGAACTTTGATCAAACTGTTTAATTCCTCTAGACTCCTAGCACCTTCAGACATCACTAGGAATGATGATATCTTTGCCTTACTCACCTTAGGGTGTTTTGTGAGGGATAAAGAGAAATAGAGTAGGGCAGGAAAATGGATGGACTTTATATTTTCTGCCCTACTTTCTTTAATTTCATTAGTGGAAGTTATTTCCCAAATCATGTCTTTTCTAACTTGGGTCCATAGTCTTCATGGAGCATTTCCAGTCACCACTGAATTAGAAGAGGTGGTGTTGAAAAATGTGTATGGCATGTTTCTTACGAGAACACGGACAGCAAAGAAAAATGGTTAAGATCTAGTGATGCATGATTGGATTCCTATTTTCTCTAACAAGGCCCACATTCATACTTAGAGAATACTTTCTTTGTCTGGAGTTCTAAGACATCAGGGGAAGAGGGAGCCTAGCTGAGTTACAGTTGTAGGCTGGTCAGTTATCTAGGAAAGAAAATGATAACTTTTTTTTTTAATGTTTATTTATCCCTGAGAGACAGTGAGACGGAGCATGAGTCGGGGAGGGGCAGAGAGAAAAGGAGACACAGAACCTGAAGCAGGCTCCAGGCTCTGAGCTGTCAGCACAGAGCCTGACACGGGGCTCCAGCCCATGCACTGGGAAATCATGACCTGAGCTGAAGTCGGATGCTTAACCGACTGAGCCACCCAGGTGCCCCAAAAGGATAACTTTTGATCTGACCCGGGCTAATCTCCTGCCATTGATTATCTTCATCTTAGAGTTGACATATTTCAAAGTGTCTGTCAGAGACGGAGCCATTATTTCTCAACTGTTGCCTCTTTCCCCATTCTCTATGTTGTTCCTTCCAGTTATACATATCTTAGATCTTCTCATTCTAGTCTTTTTTACTCTGCCTTTCCTGTTTTTAAACTTGTAATATTTTCCATATCTTGGTCTTTGTGTGGATTGTCCTGTAGAGTGTTTTTCATTTGTCTTTTAGTTTATAAATCCTCTCTTCTATTGTATCTAATCTGTTCCATTTGTCCATTGCAATTTTATTTCAGTAATGTTATATGTTTCATTTTCAGTTGTTTTTTTCAATCCACTTACTCTGTTCATTTTTCTTTTTTTTTTTTTTTCCTTTTTTAAAAAAAAATTTTATTTATTCTTGAGAGGCACGCACAGAGCATGAGCACAGGAGGGGCAGAGAGAAACGGAGACACAGAATCTGAAGCAGGCTCCAGGCTTTGAGCTGTCAGCACAGAGCCCAACATGGGGCTCAAACTCACGACCCGTGAGATCATGACCTGAGCCGAAGTCGGACACTTAACCCATTGAGCCACACAGGCACCCCCATCTCTGTTCATTTTCCACCTTCTCTTTTATTCTTGAAACACATTAAATGTAGTTATTTTATATTCTATTTCTGATGATTTTAGTATCAAGTCTTTGTTGGTGGTCTCTTTTTGCTCTTTAATTTTTGCTGGTTCTCTCTGATACCTAGTTTCCTGGTGGGCTTCGTTATTTCTAAAAATTGGATCCACTCATTTTCCATAGAACTTTTTAGAAAATTTTTAAGGTCTCCCTGAAGTTGAGATAAGATTGGGTTTGCTTTTGCTTCTATGGTTGCCCAAGGACGTCATAAATCTAGGACCACTTAAAATTAAATTCTCCATTAGAGGCTTCTCAGATCACGCAAGTAGAATAAATATCTTTCCTGAGGGCCAGTTTGTGATACATTGATTGATTTGTTTATTTTTACCTGGACAGTTTCCTTACTGTCCCATTTCTGCATGGGGGGAATTTGTTTCTTATAAACTCTTGTACCAAGGAAGTGGTCTTTGAAATCCTGGCTTAAATAAAGTTTCTTATTAGATTCCCCATGTTGGTTAGGTTTTAGACCTTTTCTCTTATAGCCCATGCCCAGTGTGGCATTAAAATGGATACTTAAGATCTATAGGGTCCAATTGAAACTCTAAGGTTAAAAACTTAAGAGTTAAAAAATTGCTAAAAACTCCCTTATTCAAGTTTTGGGGGTCTTCAGATCCTTCACTTTCAAATAGGTTTTAAAATAACAACAATAAAGAAAAAACTAGATTCTACTCAATTTAAGCCAGCATTTGATTGTTTTAATCCAGAAGGTCTTTCAAGGTCTATTCTGTCACACTACTAAAATCAATGGGATTTTCCAGCTTCTCTTTCTGGAAAAATTAGTTGACTTTGTGAGGTCTTTCCTTGTTTTTCAAATATGTGTAGGAGGTCTGTCACAATCTTCCTTCGTCATCAGCGTGGCTTCCTTGACTGGAAATGTAGCTACCTTTGGTTCTTTATCTGCCCTGTGATTCCTTCTTAGAAACGTATCTAGGATTTGGTTCTTCCTCTTTACTGCCCTGCCGCCACTCTGTTCTAACATGTTGATCCCTACAGCAGGCTCTCAACTGGTCTCGTAGGTTTTAATCTCGATCTTGTCTAATCCAAGTTGCTTGCTACTGCCGAAGTAATCTTTTGAAAACATCCCCTTTCGTTATGTAAACTTACCCACATCCCCACGGCTCAGAAACTGTCCTTTGATCCTTTTTGTCGTAGGATACCAAGTAATTCCTCCAAACCCTGAGTCCAAGTTGGATTTGAATTCTGGTTGGAAACCTGCTGCCCTACCCTGTTGGAGTGGGCAAGTGAATTCCTTGGATTCTCAGCCTAGGGTGCCCTTTACTGACCCTCCAGGGCCAGGCTATCCACAGCTGTCTTCTAACTGGTACATCTTTTGCAGCTCTATGAAGGGTATACTTTTAGAGAGATGGCTGTGTTTCTTTTTTAAAAATTAAAAAAAAAGTTTGTGGTAAAATTGACATAACAAAATTTACCGTCTTAACTATTTTTAAGAGTACAGTCCATTGACATTAAATACATTCACAATGTTGTGCCACCTTCCCTACAATCCATTTCCCGAATGGAAAGCTCATACCCATTGAACAGTCACTCCCCGTTTGCCCTCTCCTGCCAGCTCTGCTTTGTTTTTTAAGGTGTAAAATTCTTGGCCATTTTGCTGCATGTGGCTACCCTGGAAGAGAGCGGTTCATCTGTCTACAGATTCAGAGCAGTGGCAGCCAGGGGCATCCTCTGAATCACTGCTCTTTCAGTTTACTATTTCATTAAGTCCTTGTTGAGCATTTATCACGTGCCTGCCCCTGGACAGGCTGTAGGAACATAGTGGTGAGTAGGAGGACACAGACCATGCCCTCCTGCTGTGTATAGAGGCAAGAACAATATTTAAATCGACATCGTTCCTCTAGTGATTCCATCCGTGTTTCTCCTAGTGGGTGATATTTGATGAACACTCTTGCAGTGTTGAATTGCTCAGACTGACAGTTCAAGGCTTGTACTCATGTTTCTTTTGCCTGTGAGGGCCTCTGGCTGAGGAGCAGATGGCATTGCCAATGCTAATGTGCAGGAACCCATCCAGCCTCTCTGATCTGGTGCCTTTCTAGTGCTGCCCTATGGGTTACTCTTCACCATTGCGCTGGGAATGGGTTCATCTTTTTTTTCTCTACTGTTTCCTGTTCTTTTTCCTTCCTTTTGTGTATTCATATGACCTTTTCCAAGCATCTTCCCTGTGCTAAGTACTATTCAAAATAAAAGCATTATAGGTAATAAAAAGTCAAAGGTAAAAATACTCAAAAATAAAAATTTTTTGAAGTTCTCAAGGAACTCACCTGATGGGGAGATATGGACTTGCTAACTAGCATTGACAGGCCATGTGACTGTTCTGACGTTGGCGAGATGCGATGTGATTCTGGAGCTTCATTCCACCCAGGAGTCTGGAAGGCTTTGCAGGGGAGGTACGCTAATATGAGAGAGCAGATATGCAGGTAACAGCGGTGAGAGGTGAGAGGTGAGAGGGAGGGAGTCTGGGAATTCTGAAGCCCACAGCTATGCAAAGACAGCAAGCTATGCTTAAACATTAGCCCCTAAGAGTTTAACTAAGAAAACAAAATATACAAAGCAAGGCTAGAATGCACAGAAACGAACTGCAGACCCAGCGTAGTGCTTATTAGTAATGAAATAGCTCAGGGGGTACCTGGGTGGCTCCGTCGGTTAAGTGTCCGACTCTTGATCTCCGCTCAGGTCATGGTTTCATTATTCATGAGTTTGAGCCCTGCATCGGGCTCTGCACTGATAGCCCAGAGCCTGCTTGGGATTCTCTCTCTCTCCCTCTGTCTCTCTGCCCCCCTCCCCCGCCCCTGCTCACTCTGTCTCTCAAAATAAATAAATAAACTTAAAAAAAAAGTAATGAAATGACTCAGAATTGAGGCCTTGTGGGGGTTTCTTTCTCTTAAGACCCTTAGTATTGATTGATAAAGACCGTATGTATTTTGTATATGTTTATAATTTCTCACCTGCCATAGGGGGCTATTTAACCTCATTTTGAGACTTCATTTTATAGATTTTAAAAAACAATGAAGATGGCTGCTACTTAATTGTGATGTTTAAGATTCTAAATTGTGAAGGCTTCCATGACCTTTGGTTTGAGAGAAAGGACCCAGTTGGTTAAAGTACTTTCTGGTGATGGCTGTAATAAGCATACCTCGCTGAAGCACATGACCGCGAATGACTAGAATGGCTGTTAGTATTTTAAAGCAGGAATGCCATTAGAAGCTCCGGGTTTTGAAATATAAAACAGCCACACCTATTTTCCAGCCTTAGATTGCTAGGTTCCTACAGCTATGAGGAAAAAAAACAAAACTCCAGGTGTCTGTGATTCAGCAAAGTTGTTTAGGTCTGATGTAGTGGATGGTTAAGCTTGGCCTTGAGCTGCTTGGTGGGGTGGTCCAGATGCTGGACAGCACCCAGCTTGAGCCCCTCTGTCTTAAACCCCTAGGTGCCTGAGTTCACTCCACACAGCAGTCTGTCTAGCTGTGGAGAAATCCTCAATACAGAGATACACAGTGATTTGTAGAAGATTGGGTTTATTCACTACATGTGATCTGAATGCATATCACGAGAAGCTGGTAGCTTGTTTTTATTATAAATAATCATAGTGAAATGGTTTTTAAAAAAATCTTTTAGGTGTGTTTCCCAAGAATTTCTGCAGCATTATTTGCATTAGAGGCATTTTTTTTACCCCCTTGAAACAAGTTGCTGTAAAAACAACAAAAAGTTATTGAGTGACATTCCCTTGCTTCAAGTTTTTCTATTAGTTTGCCCATCGCTAGGGGCTGCCTTCTGTTTGTATTGAGGTTACGCTTTGTGATCTATTAGAAGAGTATTCCCTGAAAATTCAGGGTCCTCAAAACACAGTCGGTGTCGGCATCACTACTCCCCCCCCCCCCCCCCCACCACCAAGTTACTTCAGTGGTGGCAAAAATAACAATTGTCCCCTGGGAAATGAAGCTCATTGCTATGGTAACTAATGAAGGTTGCATCATTCTAGGGCACATTTTTAAAAGCCTGAATTTCAACACGGGTAGACGCCTCGTCTTATTTTATTCAGTAGCTTAGCAACCTGTGGTATACTGTTTGTCACCACCCCCAATCTTCCCTCTTCTCTCAGAAAAGTGACCTATATAGATAGTTTTTTTATTATGGGCACGTTTTCACTGTGAATTTGGTTCAGTTCTTAGGTATGTTTACAATGACCTTATTTTCTGGACCAAAAATTAGGACATGTTCTGTGTCTGAGAGGCGAAGGCCTTTGTTACACATCCGTGGTGGCCCATGCTGAGGTCTTTGCGGATTTTCTGAGTGCTGCACCTCTAAACTGTTGGTGTTATTCCAGGGTTTGTCTTTGGCCCTATTTTCTTCTTATTCACCAGGGACTTAGCTACTGCTTATTGTTGGTGACTCCCACATCCCGATCCTCAGCTCAGATCTCACCCCTGGACTCCACACAGGCAGGTAGTTCACTCCTTGACAGTCCTAACGGGAGCGTCTCCACACCCACCCAGCAAGTTCAAGATGAAGTCAGCATTGCCTTCTACAAAAAAATCACTTACTGACGAACCACCCATTCATGCAGCACGCCACACCCAGTCAGCCCCGGAACCCGGATGCTTCCACTTCCTAGATGCTCTCAAGTCTGCCTTCTTCTCTTGTCTAGAGCCGCGTCCTTTTTTGCCTGGTTTACTGGTTAACCAAACTGGTTACTTCAGGGTAAGCAGGCTTCTTCCACGTTTTCCCAAACAAACGAAAAAATTGTGATTTTGTGGCTGGCTGCTTGGCCTCCAGCGGCTCCCCGTTGTCCTCACAGTAAATCCCAGACTCCTCAGCGTGGCCCGCAAAGCCCTGTGTGGCCTCCTGCCTGCTCCTTGGACCAGCTTGGTTCTCATCACTGCCACCTTGCCCCTCCCTGCCTGCTCCTGCCTCCACATGCTGCTCTCCCTATGAGGAACATGCCCCTGCTCCCTCTCGCCCTTCCTCTGGTAAATGCTTCCTCATCCTGCATTTCGGACACCGTCATCTCTGGGAGGCCTTCTCTAACATCTCCTAACCCAGGCTCCATTTCCGAGTTAGATGCATCCCCCACTGCACGTGTTTCTTTAATAGCATCGGCTTCTCCTACCTTGCCCAGTGGTCATGTTCTGCTACCTGTCGCCTGCAGCGGGGGGGTGAGTTTTGAGAACAGAGGTGGTGCTTGTTTGTCTTGTGGTTCCAGTGTGGTTCACGTGCTTGTGCTTAGTAGGTGTTTAATAAATGTCTGTGAATGAATCAGTGATCAACAAGTCAATGATCAAATATATATGTATACACACACACACACACACACACACACACACACACATATGTATATAAACGCACTTGTGAGGCAGTGGGGCAGAATTCCTAACTTCTAGATTTTACTCGTCTTGGGAAGTCCATCTTGTTCCAGTCGCCGCAGTTCATTGTCTCCATCAGTATAAGTGGACTCATAAAGACCACTAGAAGTTAGAACAAAGGGTATGTTTTTCCTGGATAGGATGGGGGTGGGAGTGGAACTGCTGTGGTGCTCGGCTACTTACGTGTGTGCGCACACACACACACACACACACACACACACAGTTCAGCACCTGTGTATTACTACACTCTATTGCCAGCTTGTGTGTATCAGCACAGTTTGAAATAAGAAAGTCAAGTACAAACTGAAATTCAGGAATCTCATAAAGGGAGCATTTGACTTCCTTGCTTGTTTGAAAGTTCGATCCCTCTGTGTGGTCACATTGGCTACTCAGGGGAGGGCTGCCTGTGAGGAGGTCACACCTTTCCTAGTTAAGGTGGGAGTGGAGGCGGGCACTGGGTTCAGTTCTTTGGAGGGAGTTGGAGTGGGTTGGGAGGTAGGGTCGGAAGGCCCTTGCATGTCTCATTTCTTTAGGGTAATGCTAGACACTGGCGCTATAAAATGAAGGATTTGCAGTTCCTTCCTCGTCATCCCACCCAGCACGGTGTACAGATTTCTCAGCGTGAGCTCAGCCTCTTTGCTGCCTTCTGTGCAAGGTCTCTGCAGATGCCATCAGAGAACTTCCTGACAGTGGACCGGTCGGGGGTGGGTGGCTGTAGAGAGGAACTTTTGACTGATCCTCTTGCTCTGTTACAAACGACGAGCACCACTTTGGGGCTCGGCGTGGAGCTTGCCCTGGGCAGGTGCCAAGTATGAGAAAACGCGATTCCTTCTCTGATTGTGTTTGGAGCTCAGTCAAGGAGCAAGCTGGTGCACTGATCGTGGTGCAGTTTGAGAAATACTACAATTTGTCTACCCTCTGTTTTCACCTTAAAAATGAAAAGAAAAAAAAAACCTTTTTAGGTTTAAGGAATAAATAATATTTAAGACTAATATTTAAAAGTGACTTTTACCTGTTGAAATGTGGTCAGCTGTGTCCAATGTAGAATAAGATTATGCTGTTTTCAAAATAGCCCAGCTGCTAAACTGACTGAGGCCCACTGGAGAGATCTTGTCTTATTATTTTTGAAATGAGAATTGATTCTCTCTCCCAACTGTCGTCGTGTCTGTTTCTGCCTTTGTTGAGAGCTCGGGGGAGAGAAGACTACAGGACCCAGTGAGGAGGACAGTGCAAAGTGTGTGGCTCTGTTGGGTTCCCGGGAGGCCAGGACTTTGTGTGGGGGGTGAATTCCATTTTCCTGCCTTCCAGCAGGGGCATCCGTTTTCTCCAATACACTGACCTCTACTGGCTTAACCATGACTCTTAATCACAGCTGGTTTTTTTTTTTTCTTGAAGTTCTTTCCAAGGAAAAAGTTTTATACTTACTATTAAAAGATTTTTGTGTTGCTTTTAAAATATAATTTGCAAAACATTGGTTCTTGCAGGCTTTGTATAGTGCAACTTACATTTCTCTAGGAAAGTCCTGGCTATCCCACTGTTACTTTTGACCTCTAGGATGTCTAGGATGTAGTGTCTTTTTTTTTTTTTTAACTATTATTATATCTCTACAGATAAGGGAACAAATATTTTTATAGAATTTTATTTCTGACCCTCTAAGGTTCTCAATATTGCCCTTAATACATGTTGGTGTAAGGAAGGCAGTATGTTTAGTGAAGAGAGCACAGAATTTAAAATAACTGCAGGTTATTGGTTCAGGCAAACTTAAATTCTGTGGGCCCTCTCATCTCTGAAGGATGATTTCTGTTTCATAGAGCTATCGTAAGGATTAAATGTATATGCAAAGGGCTTGGTGGGGGTGCTGTTGTTTATGTGAAAATGTTTGTCTCTATAATTAGAGTCAAAACTAATTTTAGCCTGCCACCCTTTTGACCTACACAGCTGCTTTAAAAATCTTTAAACAAACCTGTATTAGCTGTATTGATGTGTACCTTTTCTTTTTTTACCGGATTTTTAGAATCACTGTTACTTAAACATTTATCTGTGGACACATACGTACATACATAGCTACATAACCTTATAATTTATGCACCTGGAAAACTAGGAGCATCGATTGCACTAACATCACGGTAGTGTTACAACCTGTGTGCGCATGGCTTCGGTGCTACCTTCAGCTCTAATCCTCACATAAGAAACCGCTCCGCATCTATAGTTACTTTATTTATTTTATTGCTATTTTCTCATCTCCAGTTATTTTACATTCAGTTTGTTGAAAATTAAACTTGCTGTTTTTCTGCCTTCCTGCCCCTCCCGTATTGGGAACAGGTTTGCCACCAGTGCAGTGGTTGAGAGAGAGCAACCTCTGAGGTTAGACTGTGTGAGTTCAGATTGTGGCTCTGTATAACCTAGGGGCTCTCTGTGCTTCAGAGCCCTCCTCTGTGACATGAGATTCATAACCATACCTACCTTGTGGGATTGTTGGGAGGCCACATTTGGAAAGTTGTGGGCAAAACGGTCCCCTGAAAAGCCCAGTAGACTTTTTTGTTCACTTATAGTAGTATCCGTGGCAAATAACCTCTGCCAAGCATCTTGTCTAGCTTGAAGTCTGTTGCCTTCCATTTTGGCCTTTGTGCTCTGCCCAATCGGGTCACTAGGGGAGCTTCTAAGGAAGAAGAGGAGAATGAATCTAGTGTAGACAACCAACAGTCTCTGTCGCCTCGGACCCACCTGTTTTCATTCATCCAGTGAATATTTATCCCGTATTTGCCATGTGCGACGCGCTCTGGCAGCCTCCAGGTAGATAGATGGTGGTGAGCAAGATCATAGTGCGCATTGTCATGCTTAGTTTCTTATTTTTATTTTTCAGATAATAAACACATCTACGAGTAGGTAAGTCAAATAACAGATTGTGGCCAGGGCAGTGAAGGAAATAAACGGAGTAATAGATATGGCCACCTCCCGAGTCAGCCCTTCCTGAGCCTGCCTCGTTTCTCCATGTGGATGAGATACCTTTCCTACATTGCTTGCATGGATATAAAATACCTTGTAGCCCTTATCATTCACCACTGTCATGATAATGTTAAGTTGTCTGGAGCTCCTGCCCGATGCCTGGCACATAGGAGATACCCAGTACATGTTAAAGCAGGGCGTAAAGGACTGGATAAATAATTTACAGGATATCTTTGTAAATTGAGCGAAAAATCCCTTACATCAAGGATTCAAATATTCAGTACGTTGGCAAAGCGGGAACCGTTTTGGATCTTGAACTCTCCCAAGCTGTGGTGGATTAGCACATTTAAAAAAATGGTGATATTAATGACAATAATAATAATTGTTGGCAATTACTGAAGGCCTGCTCTGTGCTAAGCACCATGTCACAGACCTTACGTTTAATCTTTGCAACAGCTTCATACCATAGGTTTGAATTATAATTCTCATTTTCACTAACTAGGAGCTCTTGGCTAACTCAAAGACACCTCTGATTCAAATGTTCAAAATCGAGCTCATGATTCTCACCCCATGTCCTGCCCTTCTCCACTGTTCCTCATCTCCGTGAATGACCACACCATCATGTAGTGGGACAAACCCCAAACCTAAGGAGAGACGTTTCTTTCCTTCGTCTTCTCTGTCTGTTAACATGTATTCAGATCCTGGTAACAAAATCCATCTAACAGTGGCTTAAGGTAAAAATAAAGGGAATTATCTCACAAGCAAGTCTAAAGTCGGTCTAAAGAGTTGGTGGATCAGGGGTATTACTGAGGTATTACGAGGCCAGGCCCTTTCCACCTTCAGCCCTGCTGTCCTCAGCACATCTGCTTCCGTCCTCAATCTTGTCTCCTGTCGAATGTGGTTGCCTCAACTCCAGGCAAAGTCTGTATTGATTGTTTTTAAATTTTTATCGTGAAATTCGCCTACACGCAGTTAACCACTTTAAAGTGTACAGTGTTTTGCTTAGCATAATGTTTTTGACGTTCATACAAGTTTTGCATGTATGAGTACTTCATTCCTTTTGTTGACTGAAAATATTCTAGTATATGTATGTAATTTGTTCATTCACCTGCTGATAGACATTTGAGTTGTTTGCACCTATTGGCTGTTGTGAATTGTGCTGTTATTTTATTTATTGTTATTTTTTAGATTCCAGTATAATTAACACACAGTGCTGTATTAGTTTCAGGTGTATAATGCAGTGATTCAACAGTTACACATTACTCAGTGCTCATCATAAGTGTACTCTTAATCCCCTTCAACCTTTATTTAACCAGTCCCCACCCACCTCCCTTCTGGCAACCACCAGTTTGTTCTGTTTTTTGTTTTGTGTTTTTTTTAATAAAGATTTTGTTTTTTTAGCTAATCTCTACACCCAGGGTGGAGCTTGAACTCACAGCCCCGAGATCCAGAGTCATACATATGCTCTTCCATCTGAGGCAACCGGTGCTCCTTGTTCTCTGTATTTAAGAGTCTCTTTTCTTGTTTGTCTCTTTTCCTTTGTTCAAGTGTTTTATTTCTTAAATTCCACGTATAGTGACATCATATGGTATCTGTCTTTCTCAAGCTGACTTACGTCCCCTAGCATTACCCTCTCGACCCATCCTTGTTGTTGCAAAGGCAAGAATTGTGCTGTTGTGAACATACATGAACATGTATCTGTTTGCATACCTGTTTTCAATTCTTTGGAGTATATACCTAAGAGAATTAGTAGATCATATGGTTTCTGTTTAACTTTTTGAGAAACTGCCAGACTATTTCCAACAGTGGCTGCATCATTTTATATTCCTATCAGCAATGGATGAGGGTTCCTATTCCACTACAACCTCTAGAACATTTACTTTATATATATATATATATATATATATATATACTTTTTATATATATAAAATAGCCTTCCTAGTGACTGTCAAATGGTATCTTAATATGGTTTTGATTTGCATTTCCTGTTGACTGGTGATGTTGAGCATCTTTTCATACGCTTGTTGGCCATTTATTTGTCTTCGGGTAAGTATCCACTAAAGTCCTTTGTCCACCCTTTAATTGGGTTGTCATTTTGTTGTTGTTATTGTTAAGTTGAAAGAGTTTCTTACATAGTATGGACACTAAACCTCCATCATCTGTATGATTTGCAAACATTTTCTCCCACTGTCTTGATGGTGTCCCTCGTGGCACAAAAGTTTTGAATTTTTATGAGGTCTAACTTACTTATTTTTTGTGCTTGGGTGTGGTGTCCAATTCAAGAATCCATTGTTGAATGCAAGGTCATGAATATTTAGCTTTGTGTTCTCCTCTAATAGTTTTAGTTTTAGCTGTAATATTTAGGTCATTAATCCATCCTGAGTTAATTTTTGTGTATGGAGTGAAACTGGGGTCCAACTTCATTTCTCTGAATGTGGTTGTCTAGTTGTCCTTGCGCCATTTATTGAAGAGACTATTGCATTAAGTCTGTAGATTGCTTTTGGGAGTATTGTCATAAATATCCAGTCTTCCAGTCGATGAACATGGGATGTCTTCCCATTTATCTGTATCTTCTTTAATTTCTTTCAGCAATGTTTGTAGTTGTCACTGTGCAAGTCTTTCACCTCCTTGGTTAAATATATTCCTAGGGGTTTTATTCTTTTGGGTGCTATTAAAAATGGATTGTTTTCTTAATTTTGTTTTCATATTGCTTGTTGCTGGTATAGAAACACAACTGATTTTTGTGTGTTGATCTTGTACCTGGCAATTTTGCTGAACTTGTTTATTAGCTTTAGTAGTGCTTTTGTGGATTTATTGGGATTTTCTGTAGGCAGAATCATATCATTTACAAATACAGATAGTTTTACTTCTTCCTTTCCAATTTGGATGCCTTGTATTTCTTCTATTTGCCTAATTACTTTGGCCAGGGTTTCCAGTAATGTATAATAGCAATGGTGAAAGCGGTCGTTCTTGTCTTGTACTTGATTTTAGGGAGAAAGTTTTCAGTCTTTACCATTGAATATGATGTTAGCTGTGAATTTTTGAAGAGTACCTTTTATTGGATTAAGAAAATTTCTTTTTGTTCCTTGTTTGCTGAGTGTGTTATTTACCATGAGAGGTTGTTGAATTTCATCATGTGCTTTTCTGTGTTTGTTGAGATAATCATCTGTGGTCCCCCCCCCCCCCCTTCATTCTGTTAATGTGCTGCATTACGTTGATTGACATTCTTATGTTGAGCTGCCCTTGCATTCTTCTGACAGATTCCATTTGGTGATGATGTACAATCCTTTTGATGTGCTGTTGGATTTGTTTTGCTAGACTTTTTTCATCTATATTCATGAGGGATGTGAGACTGTTATTTTCTTGTGGTATCTTTGACTTTGGTATCAGATAATGCTGGCCTGATAAAATGTTAGGAAGTGAGTAGTCCTTCCTCTTTATTTTTTGGAAGATTGAATAGGATTTTTGTTCATTCTTTAAATGTTTGGTTGAATTCAGTGAAACCATCTGGTCCTGCACTATTATTTTTGATTACCGATTCAATCTCTTGACTTGTTATAGGTCTGTTGAGATTATTTCTTTTGGGTTAGTTTTGGTAGATTGTGTGTTTCTGGGGACTTTTTTCCATTTGATCTTGATTATCAAATTTATTGGCCTGCAGTTGTTCATAATATTCTCTTATAATCTCTTTCATTTCTTTTAGGTAGTAACATTCCCACTTTTATTTCTGATTTTAATTATTTACATTCTTTGTTTTTTGTGATTAGTTCTTAATTTTGGTGATCTTTTCAAAGAATTATCTTTTAGTTTCACTGATTCTCTCTTTGGTTTTCTAATCTCTTATTTTGTTTTTTGTTCTGATCTTTATTATATACTTCTACCTGTGCTGGCTTTGGGTTTAGTTTGCTTTTGTTTTTTTAGTCCCATAAAGTATAAAGTGAGGTTGTTGATTTGAACTCTTTCTTCTGTTTTAAAGTAGGCATTTAGAGCTGTAACTTACCCTCTGTGTATTGCTTTTGCTGCCTCTCATAAGTTTTATTATGTTGCATTTTAATTTTTATTCATTTCAGAGTGTTTTCTGATTTTCCTAGTGATTCTTCTTTGATCCATTGGTTGTTTAAGGTTATGTTGTTTAATTTCCCCATATTTGTGATTTTTTTCCAGTTTTCTTCTTTTATTGATTTTAGTTTCATTTCATTGTGGTTGGAGAAGATATTTTGTATGATTTCAGTCTATTAAAATATATTGACAATTGTTTTATGGCCTAACATGTGGTCTGTCCTGAGGAATGTTCCATGTGCACTTAAGAAGAAACTGTGTTCTGCTGTTGTTTGTTGGAGTGTTCTTTATATTTGTTAGGTCTAGTTGGTTTATAGTGTTGTTTAAATTCTCTAATTTCTTTTTCATCTTTTGTCTAGGTATTCCATCTATTATTGAAAGTGGTATATTGAAGTCCCCAACTATTATTGTAGAACTGTCTAGTTCTCCTTTCAATTTTGCCAGCGATTGATATGTTTGGTGCATATGTATTTACAACTGTTATGCCTTTGTGATGAATTGATCCTTTGTCAATATATAATGTCCTTCTTTATTTCTTATAGAAGTTTTTGACTTAAAAATATATTTTGCCTATTGCTAGCATAGCTATCCTGGCTGTCTTTTGGTTTCTATTTCTATAGAATATCTTTTTTCCATCCTTTTACTTTTAGCTTATTTATGTTTGGGGGTCTAAAGTGAGTCTCCTTTAAGCAGCATAAAGTGGGACCATGTCTTTTTACTCCATTCTGCCATTACCTGTCTTTTAATTTGTAGTTTAATTCACTTACATTTTAAATAATTACTGATAAGGAAGAATTTCTGCAATTTTGCTTTTTGTGTATGTATCACATCCTTTTTGTTGCTCAAGTCCCCCACTGTCTCCTTCTTCTATGTTTGATTGATTTTTTTCTTGTGTACCATTTTGATTTCTTGCTTTTCTTTGATGTGTATTTTTAAGTTATTTATTAGTGGTTGCCAAAGGGATTTTTAACATCCTAAATTTATAACAATGTAGTCTGAATTTATAACAACTTAATTTCAATAGTACTACTCCTGATCAGTTGTGTATCCCTCTTTTCTTGTTATGGTCACAAATTATACTCTCATGTTTTGCGCCCATTACTATAGGCTAAAATTCGTGACTTATTCACACAGGAAACAAAAAGAAAAGTTACAAACAAAACACACAATAATACTAGCTTTTATATTCACCTGTGTAATTGCCTTTACCAGTGATCTTAGTTTCTCTGTATGTCTTCAAGTACTGTCTATTGTCTTTTTGTTTTAGTCTGAATAATTCTTTTTAGTATTTATTGTAGTAAAGGTCTACTAGTAATGAGCTTCATTAGCTTTTGATTATCTGGAAATGTCTTAATTTCTCCTTTATTTTTGAAGAATAGTTTAGCCAGATAGAGAATTCTTGGTTTACAGTTCTTTTCTTTTCCCACATTATCATCTCACTGCCTTCTGGTCTCTGAGCCTTTTGATGAAAAATCTTGCTGCTTTCAAGATTTTCTTTCTGACTTTCAGCGGTTTGATTATTATGTGTCTCTTGTGAATTGCTTTGAGTTCATCTGTCCTGGAGTTCATTGAGCTTTTTGGATATATAAATTCATATCTTTCATCAAATTTGGGAAATTTTCAGCCATTTTTCTTCAAATATTTTTCTATCTCTGTCTTTTTCTTCTCCTTCTCATAGTATATATGTGGGTATACTCAGTAGTGTCCCACAGGTCCCTTAGGTTCTGTTTGCTTTTTCTTCATTCTTCTTTCTTTTTTCTCCTCAGACTGGGAGGAGACTAGGTAATTTTAAGCATCCTATCTTGAAGTTTGCTGATTCTTCTGTCTTCAGACTTCCTGTTGGGCCTCTCTAGTGAGTTTTTCATTTCAGCTCCAAAATTTCTATTTGATTCTCTTTTATATAAATTCAGTCTTCTATTCAGATGCCCTACTTGTTCATACATCCTTATTCTGATTTCCCTTAGTTCTTTATTTATGGTTTCCCTTTGGGCCTTTGGGCATATAGATAGTTAATTTAAAGGTTGTTTTATGTTGTTGTTGTTGTTGTTTTGCTGGGGGGGAGTGAGTGCAAGCAGTGGAGGAGCAGAGAGAGAGAGGGAGAGAGAGAATCCCAAGCAGGATCCACACTCAACACAGAGTCCGACATGGGGCTTGGTCTCACGACTGCGAGGTCATGACATGAGCCAAAATCAAGAATTGGACACTTAACTGACTGAGCCACCCAGGTGCCCCTAGATAGTTAAAGTTTTTGTCTGATAGGACCAATCAGTGTTGGATTTCTTCATTGGTTTTTGTCACTTTTTTTTCCTATGAAAAGGCCATTTCCTGTTTCTTTGTATACTTTGTACTCTTTTCTTGAGAATTGATTATTTTAGACAGTATAATATAGTAACTCTGAAAATCACATTCTCCCTCCTCTCCAGAGATTGCTGCTGTTACTTTGGAATGTTGCAGTTTTCTGTTTAGTGACTTTAACACATTATTTTTGCAAAGACTGTATTCCTTATTGTATGTGATCATTAAAGTCTCTGTTCTGTTATCTCTGAGGTCAACCTGTGATTTCTTCCAATGCCTGGACTTAATAAAGAAAAAAGGGGTCTTTGTCTCTTTAAATTCCTTTGACGGGCATTGCCTGGGAAGCCCTTCAGCCTTAGGGGTTTGAAACAGTGGCCAGTCTCTCCCTCCGCTCTCAGTGGACCAACAGGCAGATCCGAACACACATCCCCAGTGTTGGAGGATGGGTTCCTACCTTGGTACCAGCAAGCCATTCTGTGAGTATGGGCCACTGTTGCCACAGCTGCCTTCTCTAGGGATGAGGAATGCATGGTGGCAGCTGCTAGTAAAATGTGAAATTCACTGATATATACCAGCTTCTTTCTTCATCAAGCATTTTTCAGATGCTGCAAGTGTCTAGCTAGACCCCAGAGTTCTAAAATAGTTCTTGCCAGCTCAGTAGTTGATTTGGTTTAGGGACTGATTCCTGGAGCTTCCTGCTCTGCCCTTTTTGGTGATGTCACCTATTTATTTTTGTTGAGATAATAAAGTCCATATTAAAGTGTTGTACTAGCATATTTAAAAAATTTTTTGTTTAAGTGAAACTGATAGGTATTTAGTGTATATATTGAATTACTTTTCATAAGTTATTTACCATTATATCTGTCCATCTCATAAATTAGGATAGTTGGCCCAAAAGATGAAATTTTGCATCTATATATATAGCTGTGTCACTGTATATCACTATGTTGTATCTTGTGGCTGAGAAAAATGGCATTTCTTTATTGTGTCTGTAGTTGGTCTGGTTTTTTGTCCTGCTACTCCATTTGGTGGGAGACCCATTGATTAGGGAAAAAAATCCAATACAATTTAAAACTTAGTCTAGTATGATGACTGAAATATGTAAGATAAAATTGCTCAGTCTTTGTCTGCTTTTTTCCCTGGGATGATTTAAGTGTGTGGGGTGAGAGGTATGGCCTATATGATATTCTGGCAGTGGGGAACTGCCTTTTCCCCTTAGTTCGAGTTCTGCTACTTCCTCTGGTTCCTAGAAGAGTGTCCTATTACCTTCTAGTTGTGTTTGCCTGGCTGACATGTGCCGATGATGTCATGGCTGATGTAACTTATGGTGGGCCTTTCTGGTTGGTAAGAACCTAGTGGTGCTGCCTCACTGGTTCATTTTCTCTTTGGCTCCTTCTCTCTGAGCTCTCCTAGGCATCTGCCATGTCTGTATCTGGCCTGCTGGCCTGGAACTTAACCCACAGCCTTTGCTGCAGAATCTCCCTTGTTTCACGGTGGGCCCCATTGGCCAGCCCTCTAGCTCAGGAATCTGAGTCTCAGAGTTTATCATTACCTGACCATGTTTGGAGAAACCTTCACTCAAGATAATGGCCTGGCACTACAGTAAGACAAAGCACTTACTATGTAATCCTTCTGTGTATGTCAGATTCTTCATTTTATCTCCTCACACTTCCTTCACTAGTTAAACCTAATAACTTCTCTGACAGATGAATGCTTCCAACAGACTACGGCAGAGGTCACATACTAGGAGAGGCAAAACAACAAAAATAGTAATTTTCAAGCACCTTTGCTATCGCATGTGTGTATATAGACATATATGAGGACAATATTCACAAAGGTGTATGTAATTCTAAGTGTACACAAGTCTTAAATTTAAGAAATAAAGGATCTATAGAGAGGCATAAGTGGTATGCTTACACATATATGTGTATATGCAGTATATATATAGTTAAGATCTATATGTATATATAACATATGTAGTTAAGATATATATAATTAAAGTTAAGAGGTTTGGTTTCTATCAATGAACATTTTCCCATGACTAACAATGCTGTGATTTAACATACACTTTTTTTTTTTTTTCTTTTGTAGGACCGTTCGTGTATGGCTGAAGAGAGACAGTGGACAATATTGGCCAAGCATATACCATATGATGCCTTGTAAGTATCTGGATCTCTGTCTTTAGGAATTAGACATGGACCACTTCCTTTCCAAATTGCCTTCTCTGTGTTTCCTTCTTGAGTGGGGATGTCTGAGGGTTGAGATTAACCTTATAATGGAAAGTACCATATTAAATCATTTTAGCTCTCAGTATGTAAAATAGGAAAATTGTTCTGAAATTGACCATATATTCATAGTTTCTGAATAAGATTAATGGAAGACGGGCTATAGGACATCGGCTTTCTGATTACAGCTGTCTCCCTCCTTTCCAACTTTTTGTTTCACTTTCTTGTGGAGTTCTCGCTTCGACATTTAAAATTTTGCCTGGTGATTACCTTTGTGAAGTAAATTTGTTCTTGCACTATTGTTATATTATTCATTCAAATACAAGACATTCAGCGTTGACCGTTTGGTGCCCACAAGGGCTTGCTTACAATTGAAACATTCTAAGTAGAAGTCAGCCTCATGTCCTCAAGATTTTATATGCGAAATACGTCCTTGTGCCGATAAATAGCTAATCTTTAAATATATTCTAAAACATCCTTAGATTTGATTCTTAGACTTGTGTGCTGGCAGAAGTTCTCCTACAGAAGAGCTAGCACCTCTAAATAGGAAATATCCTTTTAGCCTGGCATTTTGTCTTTAAAAAGTGATGAAGTTTGGGGATCCTATTCCATGTTTATTTGAGTATAAAATAGTTATTTAATTTTGTTATTAGTTATATTATTCAACGTTTCCCTGACTCTCCTTCAAATCTTAATTAAAACTGACACCCTAGAACAATCCCTCAGGTTTGTCCTTTGGGCCTGTGTCCCCTCCGGCTTGCTACAGCGTGCACCCCGTCCCTGGATACAGGTACCCCAGTTTGAGAAGTATGTGCCACGGTGTACAACCGGAATAAATTCATGCTGAATTATAGATGTGATTAAGTTTATGCCTCTGGCAAAAGAATGCTGTAATAACTTAAATAGCTATTTTGCTTGTTTATGAACAAATGAATTATTAAGGATATAATGGGTTTCTGTGATTTTCAAATTACCTTTGAGGTTTTGTGTGGCTTTAGAATTTTATAACAAACAAGTGATAACCACAAAGCTGAACCAAGTGGTCAGTCCTGCATGAGGGAAGAAGAAACTTCTTGTGGTTCTGAGGACTTGTATTGGCCCCTTAACCTGTTGAGCCTCCAGCAGACAGCATTTATGCAGCAAAGGGCCTAGGTGAACTTCCTCTTTAAGCGGTGGCAGTGACGAGGGCTCAGGCAGAAGGAAAGGGAAAGGAATTCTCTGATTGTTTTTTTTGATCTTTGAGTGGTATAACCAGTCTTTTCTACGATCTTCCCTTTTCATCAAACCTGACACGGTATCTAACTGGAGGAGTGGGGAAGGTCTGTAGTCCGGCAAGTTGAAGTTGACTCTAGAGATCTGTTACTACCTTGACTATGAAGACAGAGGAGAGTCAGACCTGGGCAGAAAGATGAGGGCTCAGGGATGGTAAGCAAGGAATCTTCTTGAGATGAACTTGAGTAGGAACCTCATGGAGACAGGATCCTAAGCAATTGCTTATGCGCCCCCTTCCCTATACACACATCTAAACCTGTTTTGCTGTCATTCTGTGATGCTGTCTTTATTTGAATGTCACTGAGAATACAGAGATGCCTCTCGTTGCTTTTTTATCATTTATTCAGCTGTGTGAATGACTAAAGGCTGCTGTGGCTCCTACACCCGGCAAAAGTGCTCAGTACATCAATACTTATTGAAGACTTGAATCTGATAATACAGATAGGTCCCTGAGAACATTATCATACATATTCCTAGTGACTGAACACAGTCTTTGAGATTCAGAAAGAGGACCCTTTCATTATTTGTGTATTTTGTCTGTGGACTTCCATAAAGGGAGTGGAAAGGGCATTACTTTGCTATTAAAATGTATGTGAACCAGCAGCATTAAGGTCACCCTAGAACCTACCAAAAATACAAGTATTGGGTACCATGCTAGATCTATAGAATCGGAATCTGCATTTTTAATGATATCCCTAGGCGATTTGAATGCATTTTATTTATTTATTTATTTTTTAACGTTTATTTATTTTTGAGACAGAGAGAGACAGAGCATGAACGGGGGAGGGGCAGAGAGAGAGGGAGACACAGAATCAGAAACAGGCTCCAGGCTCCGAGCCATCAGCCTAGAGCCCGACGCGGGGCTCGAACTCACGGACCGCGAGATCGTGACCTGAGCTGAAGTCGGACGCTTAACCGACTGAGCCACCCAGGCGCCCTGAATGCATTTTAAAGTGCATTGAGAAGAGTGTCTTCTGACATGATAGCCAACATGCTGATCTATTTTACACATGATTCTATGAGCACATACAAAAAGCCTCATGCATGTATCGTATTGATTTCTACATACTTAGATATAAGTGCACATTCTAGTGGGTCACATATTTATTGTGCACCTGCTGTATCCAGGCCACTGAGCTAGTTGCCAGGGTTTGCAGATAATTAAGGTGCATGTGGTCAAGATGATTTCCATAATCTTTCGTTGTTGGATAACTCCACTACTGTGGAGAAGTAAAAAGAACTATATGTTCTTCACAATTGATCAGAAATTGGCTTTTATGTTCCTAGGAGTTGAATGCACTTAGATAACATGGTAACTAATATTTGAGCAAAGAGTCAGTTTTATTTAACTTGAGAGAGGCAGAATCTTGTTGCATAAGGAATTATGCTATGTTTTTGGACACTTAGAAAACCTGAAATAGCTTTGAATTTCCAAAGGTTTGTTTTTCAGTTCTTCCTATTGAAAGGTGTTTTGTTAAGAGATTACTTAGTTTTGTCCTTAAATAATGGTTATGTGGTACTAGTTACAAAATAAGTAAAAAGATACAGTATGTCTGGAGGCTATGACATGGACATCACAAGGCACATATGACCATATAATGTGTTTATAGTGGCATATAATAAGTAGTATTCCAAATCCAGAAGAAAACATAAAGAAAATCTCTTTACGTGTAATATATGGCTTACTTGTTTATTTCATTTATTAAAATTTAATATAGTATTTGTCATGTTCCGGGTAGGATAGTACTGTTCTGTAGCAGCGAGAAGAATTTGAAGTTTAATGGGTGGGAAGAAGGGGAAGGCATTGGATGAAAAAGAATGAATAGTGGAGGCAGAGTTTGATGGTTGGGAGAGAGCCTGAAAGGCAGGGATTTATGATAAGGCTGGATGAACTTGGGGGTGTGGTACACAAGGGAAGGGTAAGGAGCAGGCACATCGTGCTTTGGGGGTGTCCTCAGACCCGATCTTTTCTGAGAAGCTCTGACTTCCCCTTTAGGAGGGAATGAGGAGAGGCCAGACTTGCCTGGTTAAGGCTGTTTGCTCCTGAGCCAACCTGATTTTCCCAGAATTTAGAATTTGGAGTAGGAAATGCTAAGTTTCAGCCTTGGCTGGTCCCTTGAGCTGGGAATATGTAGACCCAGCTCAACAGTGAAAGCTGATCCGCTTAGAAGGAAGTATGAATCAGGGAGGAAGGACCACTTGGCTCAAGAGAGAGAGAAGCCTAAACAGATGACGCCTGAGGCTTTTCTCCTCCTCCCCTCCAGAACCCTGGCTCTGCTTCTGCCTTTGAGTTCAAGAGATTCCCTCTTTTACTGGATACATTCATTAGTGCTTCCTTTCACTCCAGTGGGTTTCCGTCACTCCTAACTGCAAGTATCTAACTCAGCCTAGCCCAGATTGTATACCTCTGAATTCCTGTCCGTTCAGTTTCTCCTGGATCTCTATGATCTTTAAAGAGAAAGGACTGAGCCGTGTCTCGATTGGTGCCACTGTGGTCCTGAGCTGCAGATTGTCTGCGAAAAGTGAGGGTGAGTAAAGAAAAAAAGCAGAGAGAAATATTTATTCCATTTAATTTCTTTGGACAGCTTATTCAACAAATTTTAAATGTTTCTGCCATACTAAACACCGTGCAACATCCCAAGAATATAGTGGCGAGATAGGGCAGATGATTCCTGTCTTCATGGTGTGTACGGTGGGGAAGGCAGACCTAAAATAAGCCCCACTCATGCTGTGTGGTGAGTGTTGTCACAAGAAGCAGGTGTAATGGAAACATGCTCACAAAGGTTCCCAGAAGGAAGTCCATTTAAAACCCTGCCGTCTCTAGAGAATTTGGGGTGACTGGTGACTTGTTGTGTAGTTTCCTATGTGCCGATTTTTATGGATGAGTGAGAAATAAGAGCGTTTCCTTATCTAATATTCTTCCAGAAAATAACATCCTCTTGATGTATCTCCTGTAATAGCTGCTTATTGCCTGTGACAAGATCAAATTACCCTGTGCCCAACTGGGACCTGCTTGAGCTTGGAAACCGGAGAGGGGCCTTTCTGAGGGTGTAGAGTTGAGGTTTCAGTTGTAGCCATTAGTGATTATCTGTTCCAGGCTTCTAGTAGATACCATTTCAACCCCTGCCTTTGCATCTCTCTACAGCAGGAAAAACAAAACAAAGAATGAAAAGCATAGGTATTCCCATTTTCGTGGTTGAGTTATTTTAGATTTACTTTTTTAACTAGGTTTGCCATTCATGGGGTCAGACAGAGGGGTGGAGGAGAGAAATCTCAAACAGGAGCCAAAGTGGCAGGTGTTTGAGATTTCGCTTACTCGATTAAAGTATTGGGTATCGTGTCTGAGCCTCTATTGCCAGCTTTCCCCCTTGGGCATGCAGAATAGGTAAAGCAGTTCAGCTGCCAAAGATGTGGTGAATAGGAGGTTGAGAGGCCCAGAGCCTCAGGACTGAGGGTGTGTTGGACAATTGGAAACCTCTGTGGGTTCTATAGTTGCCAGGGCAGATGAAATTTACTTTGGCTCCTAAGCGCTTATGAATTTGTCCCCAAAGCAAAACAGACAGTTTATCAAAGATAAATACAAATAAAAGGCACACCTAACGCGGAAATAAAATGACCTATTTTTCCAGCTCTCTGCCTTGGCGTGGCGGGATGGCATTTGCCCAATCTGGAGTTGTGCTGGGGCCCCCTCGTTCTGATTGTTCATTGATACAGTTTTCCCACTTTGTGTTAGCCTTCTGCAGAAATGCCTTCATTCTACGTGCCCTCGGCTCGCACTGGTGTGTGCATATATGCAATGCTTTATGGCTGTTTTTGAAGAAATTGTCTACTGTAATGCTCAGTGCTCCTTTGAAGAAGCGCTAAGAGGGCCAGAAACCCTTTGCTTTCTCTAAGACAGAAATTACCAGCCCATGTGCTGGATCATGTTGGGATCATCCAAATGGATTACAGACCCTGAGAACTGGTCTCCTTAGCTGCGCAGGGGAAATCCAGTCGTCTGGGCTGTAGGAATCTCTTCCATTTATTCCAGTGGCTGTTCAGATCTAGTTTTCTGTATATCATGAGGTGAAAAAGGTTGGGAGGGACAGCTCTAAGGACCCGATTCATGGTCCTTATGGATAATGTGACACATGGAACCTATCGTTTGCCAACAGATCTTTATTCCAATTTTCTTTCTGTTCTTACACCTGTTTTCCTTGTCATGACTTTTTGCTTATTTCTATGATTTGGTTTTATTGTATCTACTTTTAAAGTCTCTTCAAATTCTTTGTGAAATGAGGTGGGGAATGCATTAAATGAATTATCTTATTAGTTAAAACAAATAGAGAGATGAAGTTTGGACATAGACATACTATTTACCTTAAATTCACCCAAAAATATGTATTTTTTTTAATGTTTTCAAAATAGCTTGTAGGTTAGAACCTGTGCCAGGGTGGGAAACTGGAATTTGATTTTCGTTTTTGATACCAATTTGCTGAGTCACTTCAGGCAAGTCCTGTACATTTTTCTCTACTCTGAAGCCTGGTGAATACACTGTCATTTCCTTTGATCTCAGATTTGCAAAAACATTTTTGGTTATGAGATGTATTAAATAAGTAATTTGCACTTTCAGGTTCTTGGTATTTAGCAATATATATACTGTTATTGCTGATCTTAACCCAACAGGGATTTGTGAGGTTGTGGCTGGATTGGCTTCCTTTTCCTGTGTGTTGGGACTTCAGTCCTGCAGCGACAGATAACTTGAAATTGAGGCTTTAGAAAATTAGAATGATTAATATGTTCATATGCTTTATACCTAGGATGGAAATGACTTATTTTGTATGTATATTGCAAATGTCCATTTGCCCATTGGTCAAAGGAGAACTTTCTGTAATTTAAGACTTTGTATGGAGCTCGTTGTGCGTTGTCCCACGTCTTCTGGGTTTATTAGAGTTTTGGGGCCAAATCCATATGGATAGATTAGTGGTTGAAAGGTATTTAAAATAATGAATTTAAAATAATGAAGTTCTGTTTTTATCAGGTAGTGATTATTTTGGTGACTTTTAGACAACATCTTTAACTCCATCAAGGGACTTTCTTGGCGGACTAGGGGATTTGGGTATAATTGGGAAGTGCTCATCCTAATATTTTATACCTTATTTCAATTTACTCCTTGGTTCCTTTCTTGGTTTCTTTCGGTGTAGGTTATATTATAGAACCACATGTAAAACCAGTTTACTGTTTTTACTATTTACATTTTCAAAAATAATTATGTAATCTGATATTTTAGTTCTGTACTTACTAAGAAGAAAATGTGCTTAAGGAACTTCTGATTTTTAATGGAAATGAAGATGTGGATTATCTAAGCTAAAGATAACAGATGTCAATCTGAATAATTATAACATTTACTTAGCATACTCTTGTTTGATTTTCATATGGCAGAGTATTTTAAAATTTACTGTACTTAGATCTTAAACTTGTAGTGATAACTTAAAACTTGTCGGAGAGAAAAAATGACCACTGATAAGTCACTGTGATTTTGCTGATGTTACCCAGACTAAATTAAAAGAAAACAAGGGGTTTAATTTTAGTAGAGTGCCTAAAATAGTTGATTGAAATGAAAAATGCTTTTTAATGCTAGGCAGTTGAAGTCCTACATCTACGTGTTCTTAATATATTAAGTAAAACACGGTTGAGCATTATAAACCTAATAAATACTGAGTTGTGACAACCAGGACTGAAGGAGATCGTGTCTGTGGGTGAGATCTCTGCTGTGCAGTGGTGGGGTGCTCCTGGAAGTCCTCTTATTGGAGGATCCCGATATCTGACTTGATCAGGGTGTGTTTAACACCTGAAGTTCTGCTCACGGAAGTGCCGCTGTTTGTTTAGTTTCCAAGTGACCACTGGAACATCCCGTGAAGATCAGTGTGGGCTGACGAGCAGTGCCTTTGCCGTTGTACAGCGCTCAGTGTGCTGGAAATCCGCAGCTCAACCTTCAGAGAAACTTGTGTTTATTTGAGCAAAGGTCAACCAATAAGCAAAGGACAGAAAATAGATCAGCCACAAAATGAAGGAGTTCTAGGTATAAATAACAGAAAATAGGTAACTTTCCCCCCAGTAGGAGTATTTTGAGAATGCCTTCTCTCAACTATATATACTCCTTTTAAAAAGTAGGAGCAAGGGGGGCACCTGGGTGGCTCGGTCGGTTAAGCAACCGACTTCGGCTCAGGTCATGATCTCACGGTCCGTGAGTTCGAGCCCCACGTCGGGCTCTGTGCTGACAGCTCAGAGCCTGGGGCCTGCTTCGGATTCTGGGTCTCCCTCTCTCTCTGACCCTCCCCTGTTCATGCTCTGTCTCTCTCTGTCTCAAAAATAAATAAACATTAAAAAAAAAAAAAGTAGGAGCAAGGGGCGCCTGGGTGGCTCGGTCGGTTAAGTGGCTGACTTCGGCTCAGGTCATGATCTCACGGTCCGTGAGTTTGAGCCCCGCGTCGGGTTCTGTGCTGACAGCTCAGAGCCTGGAGCCTGCTTCTGATTCTCTGTCTCCCTCTCTGTCTGCCCCTCCCCTGTTCATGCTCTGTCTCTCTCTGTCTCAAAAATAAATAAACGTTAAAAAAAATTAAAAATAAAATAAAAAGTAGGAGCAATAAATATACTTTTTGAGACCACTTGAGGGGTAAAAGTATTAGAAATACAAGCAGCCAGTTTCTCCGTAATCCACTTAATTACTGACTCTGTTGAGGTTGATGTGGGATTCTTGAGTTTCCTTTGTCTAGGGCTTATATCTCTTGAGCTTTTCCTCCTTCAAATTATATGGTCATTAATATAATCACCCAGACTGGGGTTTCTCTTTATTTTAGTTTTCCCTAAACCTTAAGCTGACTACCTGCCTGAAATTACAAAGATTTCATTTTAAAAATGCTCGATATTATGAAAGTGTTTAATTTTTAAAATAAGGTATTAACAAGCCATCAAGGTCTAAAGTCCTGGTACTTACATAAGAGATTATTATTTTTCAGTACTCACAGGCCTGCACAAATTTCTTTTCCATCTTCTTTGTACCTTTTATTATCTTGCTTCCTAAAATTCTGCCAAATACACTTCTTCTGTCTGTCCTCAGTCTGAAACAGCAAAGAGGGGTGGCAAGTCTTAATCAGATAGCATGGAAATGAATTCTTGTACTATTTTATTGAGAAATAAACTGTGGGCATTTTTTTTTCCTTAGGTTTTAATAGAAATGTGGGCGGAAAAATAGGAAGCTAATGGTTGAACATCAACAGACCAGTGGCAAGGCCTTGATTTTCACTTACTGGGTTTGTGTAGGAGCAGTCCCAGGCAAACCACATACAGATGATGTATATGGGAGGCCTTGGCAGATGGGGGGTCACCCCACAAAGCTTACGAAGTGTGGTTATCCTTTCTTGTGGGGAAACACTTAAAGGTGGAGGAAGTAAATATATCTTCATGTCTTGTATCACGGTGTGTTTATCTCATCTAGAGTTCGAGGATGCAGTTTTGATGGAGGTGGTCAGTGGAGGGACTGTATTTTAATTTTTTGGGTCTGGTCAGACATTTCACTGAGCCTTTGGAGAAAGCCAGTGCAAGGTGGACATATAGAAGTCTCTCGGCCATTTTGTCTCTGACCTCAACTTTCAGCCATCAGATAGAGCAATTATTTCCTTATTGACTTATGAATTATTAGTTTCACATCATTTAAAGCTGAATTCTTATTTGTGAAACATCACATTTTTGCAACCCAGCTACAAATATTGTGCTTAAATCATATTTTATTTGTGTCTTCCTAATTCTTCCTGCTGGGGGATTCCTTTTACCATTTGGCCAGAATTTACTGTGTCTTATTATCCTTCCCCAGACAATTTTGCCCCTTTGATATTTCCTTGCACGGATAAGAGCCCATTTTGAATGGGTCGTAACACCAGTCTTTCAGAGGTTGCTTTTTTTGTTAATCTCTGGTGAGTTGAAGTTAGAAGGATATCTGTGTCAATCTGTGTACTCCCCCGTTTCCCAAAAGGAAAGACATTTATTGTCACAACAAATATAGCCATCAGTATTCTTTTCAGTTCACTCCCTGCCTCCTTGGTCCTGCCAGGGCCTATGGGTAATCAACCCAGGGCCTTTTGCTGTGAGAGTATCACAGTTCGGAAATGGTTTGAGGAGCATCATAAGGTTCACCTGCCAAAAGTCTTTCCGTAAACACTCCCTTGCCCTCCCACAGGTCTGCTTGGTGTTCTACCAATAATGCCCCCCTCGAAGAAGTGGTTTTGTCTTTGGGGGGGGCACCCAGAAGCTAGTGCTCTTTAGCTCTGGCATTCCGCTGTCTAGAACCATCTTGGGTTCAAGCATATGGGTTTTAGAACAACAGGATTTCTAAATTTATTTTGTTTATGGGACTTTATGAGAAAGGTCTTTTCCTTTTGAATTCTGGTGGTGTTTCTTACTGTGAACATAAAGTGATTTGGACCATAGTGGTGACATTGGGATGGGTTTAACAGTTCCTATACATGGTTGGTGTCACAGTCTATAAATTCCTTGATGACAGCTCTGATACCTTATATATAATTGTATCATATGCCTGGAACATAGTAAGCATTCTAAATTCTCATTAAAAGAATAACAAGGGGCACCTGGGTGGCTCAGTCTTGATCTTGGCTCAGGTCATGATCTCCCCTGCTTGCACTCTCCCCCCAAAATAAACACTGAAAAAAAAAAAAGAATAACAAGAAATTTAGTAAAGGGGATAAGAAATCCAGGAATAAAGAAATAGCAATGTAGATGTCAGGGTAGCCTGTGCAGTGCTGTTAAAAAGTCTTTTAAATCACATTCAGAGATCAGTGGGTTTTCTAACTGTTCCATAACCAGATATGAACTTTGGAGGAAATCACACAGAAAAGACTTTTCTATGGTCAGGCAGGCAGCTAAGTGATGAGGTTATTCTTGACTAGTTTATAGCCCTTTGGGCTGCAATTAAGTTTTGCTTCATATGTTCATGTCCATATCTTAACAAGCCATTAGATATTTAAAACTTTCAAGAGGAATAGTGAAATAATAGGATTAAAGACAATATTATAGAAATGAGTTTGGGGCGCCTGGGTGGCTCAGTTGGTTAAGTGTCCGGCTTCAGCTCAGGTCATGATCTCACCGTTTGTGAGTTTGAGCCCCACCTTGGCCTCTGTGCTGACAGCTCAGAGCCTGGAGCCTGCTTTGGGTTTTGTGACTCCTTCTCTTTCTGCCCCTCCCCCACTCATTTTTTTTTCTCTCTCTCTCAAAAATAAACATTAAAAATATTTTTTAAAAAATGAACTTGTCACACAAACACAAAAACTTTTTCATTTTTCCATGTATGTTTTTAGGTGTCTGTGTATTTTATGTAGTTGTAGTAACAACATATATTTTTTTGTTGTTCTTTTCAGCTAACATGATGATTTTCCATGAAATCATTAGATTTTAATTCTGCACGCATGTTACAGGCTATAAGACCTGGCATGTTAGCACCTGTCTAGAAATTGTGCCAACATATTTCACGGGCCATGGGCGAGTAAGGATGACTTTCCTAGGGCAGCACATTAAATATCATTTGACTACTTTTTTCAGCAGTGTACTTTTGGGAATCTAGTTTAATTTTGTGGCTAATCAGAGAGAAGATTCTCTGTTGTACTGGTGGAGGTTGTGTGTGTGGGGATGATTTTTTGTGTTTCTATTTTCTGAACATATTAAAAACTAGAAAATAAACACTTGTAGTTTGGAAGATCTTTTCTGTTGTTCAGGGTCCTTTTATAGAGAACGAAAAAAATGTTACTAAGTGATGTGTTCATGAAGTAGCTCTGTTAGTAGAACTTGAAATTCTTTTAGAATTTAGTTTCGAGATAATCTAAGTTACATATTTCAAAATGGGACTGTGTATATGAATTATGTCTTTGAATCTTCTCCAATTTTTTTTCCCTGTATGACCTTGAGTACGACGTCTAACCATAACTGTAAAAAGTAGGAATAAAAATATTTGAGGCTGAATACGATTTGATGATGAGCAGGGCCACTGTGAAGGTCGGGGAGAAATTTAAGAATTGGTGTTGGACTCATTTGCACAACAGCGATTTCAGTGTAGGATAAATTGTCAACAGGCCCCATTCTTACGAGCCAGTGTAGGAACCCGGATGCTGACTGTTGAGCAAGCACTTCTTGGCCACATTGGCTTCCAAGTATGCTTAGTTTACTTGGGCTCAGGTATACTCAGGTAGTAGCCAATTTTGCAGCACAGGGAGGCCCTGCCCAGACCAGATTTCTTTTCTACAGAGCCTGGCCCTGTGTCCAGTTGGTTCTCTCTTAAATTGAGACAGATCCTCAGTCTTTTTTCAGTTAGCAGCCTTGAATGCTGAGAGTAAAAAACTTCTGTTAGTCCACATGCCCTGAGTCAATTCTAAATCAAAAAATAGACTTCTATACTAGTGTGTATATGGGGGGGCGGGGAGGAGGGAATTATAAGGTCTCTTTTTTTCCCCCTGGTTGAGCTTGTTTCTATTAAAGATAGGGTGTGAGTGGAAGAGATAGACGGGTAACAGAGGGAGTACACAGTACAAAATATTAGTAACCTAGTCAAGCAAATTTAGACTCGATACTGATAGAACAGCCGAGACTAAGCCCATTGGAACTAGTCCAGTTTGAGAACATCTTACTTGTTATATTCATTAAAAGGATAACTGAAAAACTAGGGGTTGGTGTAAAATTACTGTTTTTATTTTTCGGTGAGTGGGCGTTAAATGAACTGTTTTTCAGGAAATCGTGGGGAAAAAATAGCCACACGCTTTTAGCTAGTTAGTCGCTCCTGAATCGATGAGAATCATCATTTTGTTAATTTCATCAACATGTTCATTTCTTTCAGCTCCATGTTCATGCATGTCTTTTAACCCGGAAACAAGAAGACTGTCCATAGGTCTAGACAATGGTACAATCTCAGTAAGTACACATAAATAAGATTTCCAGTTGAAATACTTCCCTTCTTGTGGAGTGCGTATATATGTATTGTGATGAGAGTTATTTGTTAGTTTTTTGCAAATTAACAAATTAATGTTCTTGCGAAGTGAAGTGGAAAGTGCAGCGCGGCAGATTACGGCAAGGTGTAGGGAGAGTCGGTGTGAGTCTCAGTTGGAGTTGACAAGGTTGAGCTTGCCTTCCCGTGGACACAGTGGCTAGAATAGGAGCTTTATGAGGCCAGTGAATGAACTACATGAATCTGTGTGCTAGTGACAGCAGTCTGTGATACTCGCGGCTTTGGTCAGATGGTTAATCATGGTGTCATATGCTTCCTCAGACAAGTGACAGCACAAGGGAAATGTCTTCTTAGACCTGCATGTCTGATCTTTGATACTTGATGTTTTTCTCCTTTCTCTCTTCTTTTGCTCCCTCTTGTCTTAACTCCCTCTAGTGTGTGAATGGAGTTCTGTCAACTGTATAAATTTGTCAAGAAGGCACAGAATCTACATTAGGCTGTAGGGTAGATTCAGATAAATATTACACTCTTTTATTATAGAGCTTGAGGGAGCTGAAGTGATTAGGGATTGGAATTTCAGGCTTTACTACTTACTTTATCATCTTTTTATGTTTAGTTTCAGCTAGTGTATTAACTAAGTGTAACAAGACTGATCTGGTAAACTCTCCAGTTTGGTAAATTACCCAGTATTTCCTTCAGTCCCAGCAAGAGAGGCCCTGCTTTAGGACCTGTGAATTAGAGGAGCCTATTCTGGCCACATTTCCCCACAGGATGAAGGACCTGAGGGATCCAGGGGGTGTGTCCAGCTTATGCCCTCACTCCAGCCACCCCCATGTTCTGAGTACCCCGACTGGCATTTTCCTGACCCCAGACAGCTTAGAGCTTGTACTATATTGTAAAACTTGAAGGAGTCTAAAAATTCTGAATTCGTTCCTGTACCTCCAGGTGGTTTAAGGTATATTTGTCAAGATTGGAGGAAGAGACCATATTTTATTTAATAGTTTAACTTGATATATAACTTTTAAATATTTAGACATATGGAATGTGGGTTTCCATCTGTAATCTTAACCTGATTCTTACAAGGGGTCTGAAGAGGTGGGCCTGAAATTTTCCATTTGGTCTTCGTCAAAACATTTGTTCGGTGACCTTTATGGAAATTTTAACAATATTTTTAAACATAAAGCTGCCTGTTGACAAATATTTTCTGGAATTTCTATCATATCCAATGCATTTGCTAGGTCTGTAAACTGTTCTGTAGGAGGACAGAAGAGAAGTGCATGCTACAGAACTTCGTCTGCTTTAAGGAGAGTTATTTTTAAAAAGTGGGGTATGTGGGGGATAAATTTATTTTTAAAAGATGAAGTGGGGGGTAACTGGATTGTTCAGTGAACTGAAGTGTTCACTACAAAGGAAATCTGCAAAGATGAGCTCAGATCTATATATTGTCCAACAGTTCATGGACTAGTGTATGTAACACTCACTGTCCATGAAGACGGACATGTATATAACATATGGGTGAGTCTTCGCATTTTTTGAAATCCGTGTAGGTGGCTAATGGGTGCCGATAAATTTGGCTTTGAAGGCAAGAAAGGTGAGCAAAGTAAGTTATGGAGAGTTCTGGCTATTTATCGTATATAAGAGGCGAGACCACCTCAGCCATTATTCCTTTAGTAAATGAAACTGCCAGTGAAGCAGAACATAAATCAGGGGCCAGACTGGGCTGCCTCTGTAGGTGTGTCAGTACGGCGTGGAGATAACCAAACCTTACCGTACCCCGATCTTCTAGAAAAGATGGAGGACCCAGCTAGTATGACATCATTTCCTTAAAAGTGCCTGTTTTATGCTTTTGAAGAGGAGGAGTTGTCTACCCTACCTATTCTCATCAGCAGAACCGTGAAGAGCTGAGTTAGGGAAAGGCACATGGAGAGAAGGGATTGTTTAAGGTCATGACAATAACAGCTTCTTCACTGAAAATCCTTACACAGAGTCTCAGTTGCATAATAGTTTACTTTCTGGACATGAGAAATCCTATGCAGAGACTATACATTCTCTGTTTCCTGAATATAGCAAATAAGTTTTTAAAAAATATTGGTTAACTTATTATTATTATTATTATTGGTTAACTTATTTTAAAACAAAGGAGGAAATCAGAAAGCATATCCTTGTTTGTCTTTATTTTACTGGGTAAAAAAGATTCAAGAGGCAGTTAACCTTATGTAACTGAGTGAATTAGAAATGGAGTAGAGACAGGGGCGCCTGGGTGGCTCAGTCGGTTAAGCGGCCGACTTCGGCTCAGGTCATGATCTCGTGGTCCGTGAGTTCGAGCCCCGCGTCGGGCTCTGTGCTGACAGCTTAGAGCCTGGAGCCTGTTTCAGATTCTGTGTCTCCCTCTCTCTGACCCTCCCCTGTTCATGCTCTGTCTCTCCCTGTCTCAAAAATAAATAAAACGTTAAAAAAAAAATTAAAAAAAAAAAAAAGAAATGGAGTAGAGACAATGGAGACCATTCTTTCAGACACTTGTCCACAAAGGGAAGGAGAGGGAGGGTGAGCCTGCCACAAGATGAGACATTAGACAGCAGCCGGAGGGGCCTGAACGGCTAGGAGAATTTAGCTTTGGTGAAGAGTGAGGAAGCTGTCGAGAGAGAGCAGAAGGCAGACACAGTTGGGAGATACAGGAGGGGAAGGGCCATTTCGATTTCTCATGAGGTAGCAGGTTACATCACCAACTGAGAGAAGCAAGGATGGTTGAAGGTGTGTTTCCATGTCTGTCCATTTTGCTCTTGCTAATCTTATAACCCGGACCCCCCTTCTGCCATCTTGGTCTACAGAGTCCCAGTTATCTCTCAGTGCCTCGTTCCAGTGTCCTCTTTTCCTTTTTTGGTTTTGTTTTGTTTTGACGGATGGTTCCTAAGCCCTACCAAGTGAAATTAATCGCACACATTACTCAGCAGGTTAGCTATATTGTAGTGCTCTTTTCACCTTGTTTTATAAAAGTTTTAAAGTCTGTCTTCTCTGTTAAAGTGTTGAGTGTTGAGGACTTGGCCTTTTATTCCTCTCCTATTCCAGAGGCTCTCGGTATGGTTCCTTGTACAAATTAGGGACTCAATGAATAATTTGTTAAATAAGTTGTTGACTAGCGTACAAACATTATTTAATATAGCTGGCTGTAATAAGTACCTGCTTCAAGTCTGAGGTACTTTATTTGTATAATTCTGTTGCTTTCAAAATATTTGTTGCAACGGAATTTTCTTCTGCAGGGGAAAATGTTATGCCGATAGTTTAATTCATCTTGAGTTTTCAGAAATGTCATCTGTTTTAATGTCAAAAGAAGTCAGTCATATTGTGCAAACCACTTTAAGTGCTGAAGTAGGAGTTTGAAATTTTTCATTACGGTGCCTCATGTATTCTAGCCGGCCCACAAATAAATTTTAATATCAATAATGTGTGAAAGAATTATGCTCAATTCTAACCTGTGGCTCCTAGTCTCAAAAAGCTTATTTGGTTGGGAAAAAATGAAGAGTGAAGGTATGAAATAAGTAACAGAATAAAAAAAAAAAACAAAAACAGCCCAGCAGTGGGACACCAGTGAGTGTGATGTTGTCAGGACAGTGAGATCAGGAGAGGGTGGGAGGTAATGGTCCGGGTCAGCTCTGTGGAGACTGGATGTGAGCTGGGTTTAGGAACTGGGCTAGGATTTCATTATCTGAAGATCGGAAGGTAAGGTACTTCAGGCAAGGTGAATGGCATAGGAGGCAAAAACAGGGCAGTAAGAGAGGGCAGGGAATGTTTGGACAGAAGTGACCCAGTTTGAGGAGTGGAGTATAAAGTATACAAGGTGGATGGGGTTTGGTCGTGAAGGCCTGGCTCAGGGTGGGTGGTTAAATTATGAAGACGCTGGATCCCTAACGGGGAAGCTCTCCCTCCAGCACCACTGGAAGACTCTCTAAGGTATTCAGAGAGGATAGCGGCTGAGGAAACATCTGCACAGAAATGAAAGGTCTTCCTTGAGCTGATGCTCACCGACCCTACTGAATAATGGCTGTAGTCATAGCCAAGTATATATGCCAGTTTTTGGAAATACATATACTATCTGCTTCAGCCAGAGTTTTTATTGAAATCTCGCCAGATAAATGCGTACTTATTGAAGGTTGTTTGTTTGTTTTTGGACAAAGCCCCTAAATGATAAATCTCTGTTCTCTGAAGAGTGTTTTCATATATGTGTTTATGGTAAGTTTGGGATGAGAAGAAAAGATTGATCTGTATAATGAGTAGCATTCAAGATAGTGATTATTGTACAAAAAACACGATACCGACCACGTATGGATTTGTTGCTGTTGTTTTGATAGTTCTTGTGGTTATGATGTTCCCGTAGTACGTATTACTGCTAGTTCCCATGGTTACTCGAGGGAATGAAAAGGGAAAGAGAACCCAACACGAATGGAGCATCCACTGTGTCCCAGGCACTCCGCCTTCTGTACGTCGCCTCATTCCAGCAGCACAGTAATCGGAGGGGGGACACTCCTCAGATAAGGACACCAAGGCCTGGAGAGTTCAGACGCCTTCTCCAGCTTACTTAGCCAGGAAGCAGCGCTAAGCAGAGCTGGGATCTGTGTGTGCCTGTGAAGCCTGGGCTTTCTCCTCATCCCACACCACTGCCCCGGAGCCACTTCTGTGTCCATAAAGAATTCCTGCCGAAGGCTTTCCATTCTCTGCCCGTTGTTCTTCCCCAGTAGGCAACTGTATTTCCATTTCCTGAGTGCCCTTGGGCATGTTGTCTCATTTGTTGGTGAGACTGTGTCCTTCACTAGACTGTGAACTGCCTGAAGGCAGAGCCCACGTCAGCTTCAGTCTGTGTCCTCACAGAGTTGCTAGACCACTGTAAAATGTCGCTTTGTAAAATGTCGAATGAGGGAAGAAAGGCATTTCGATTTATGTCATCAGGATGCTAACACCAAAGCCGGGCACGTGACCAGCAAGGTAAATTGCTCTCAAGGGTTGACACAGTGTGAGCGAATCCTCCTTACATGACTGCTTGGGGCATATGGAAGAATTTGATGTCCATACTCTGCTTCTTGAAATTCGTAAACAGAGATGCAATAAGCAAACCACTAAGAAACAAGCAGAAACACAACATGTTCTTGACAGTTTGTGAGCCCCAAAAATGTGCTGTTCATAAATCTGGCATTGCCTCATTTTTCCGCTAAGATTAGGGCCCTGTTGAACTTTTGGGATTGTTGAAGGAAATGCCTTCTCACATCATTTCCTATTATTTAGAGACGCCTATCCTACCGATTAAATTAACAGCTTTACAAGAGCATTGCTCTGTGGTCACCAGTATTTATTCCCTAGATGGTATATTCTGAAACTGCTTCACATGGTGTGTGGTGTAGGGCTTGGCACAATCTCATAGATAGGGAATCTGGATAACAGGTCACAGTAATCACTGAAGCAAGGAGTCTTGTTGCCACGGGGAAGCAAAAAGTGTCCCCTTCCAGAAGGCCAGTAGCTTCAAGGGAGAGGAATGTAGTTTCTGCGAGAGAGGATATTACTTTTTTCAAATAAAAGGAGCAATTACCTTTTTGAAAGTGTAATACTTGGCATCCACTGGAAAGAAACTGAAGAGTCATCAGAGCTGTTTTTGTCATCTGAAACCAAGATCTTGAACTCCCCAAGTTCAGTTTTACCATTTTCAGATGGTCTGAGGTGTGGTAGCATCTTACTAGTCCTCGTGTATTTGCCATGAGAGCAAGAGGAGTCATTACCAGTTGTGGGGTATCAGTACCTGGTGTTTTACTTTCCTAAGGCTGTTCTAACAACAGAATTTATTTTCTCACAGTTCTAGAGACAAAAGGTAGGTCCACCATCAAGGTGTTGACAGGGCTTCTTCTGGAGGTTCGAGGAGAGAATCCTTTTTTGTTTTTCCCTAGTTTCTGGTGGTTGCTGGAAATCCTCACCGTTCCTTGGGTCGTAGATGTGTCACTGCAATCCCTGCCTCCATCTTCACGTCCCCTTCCTCTCTGTGTCTCTGTATTTACATGTGCCCTTCTTATAAGGACACCAGTCATTGGATTAAGAGCTCACCCGAATCCCGTATGATCTCATCTTAACTAATTACATCTGCAAAGACCTTTGTTCCAAGTAAGGTCACATTCTGAGGTTCTAGGTGGCCATGAATTTGGGGAGGACGCTGTTCAACTCAAGATACCTGATGAGATTGTATGTACAGTGTTTCTCTAATGGTGTTCTAACAGTTGATTAGGAAACAGTTCTGTAGATTTGCAATATGATGCCTTCAGGAAGAGGCATCCAAAGATATTAAAAGAAGATGATTCAAAATCCCCTTGGAGGAGATAAGAAAATATTAGAATTGAAAGGGACCTTCATTCTTCTACATCTCATGCCACCCTCCCCTAGATTAAGTGACGTATTGATAGGTCACATGTTAAGATAGTGGTTGCAGAGCTAGGGTTTCCCTGATTCTGGACAGGTTTTTTTCTTATGATACCAGGCTAATTTTTTTTTTTTTTTTTTTTTTTTTTTTTTATACAACTAAGACAGACCAACCACAAGGAATTGCTCTAGGATGGTCATTAATGAATTGGAAGATTGTGTTATTCCATGCATCTGGCCACTGCTAAAAAGATGAGAAAAAAAAAAAAGAATTTGAGCCTTTAATGTAATGAGATATTTTGGATGAGTTGTTTATTACTGTGGGTTGTAATGAGCCTACGGGGACCAAACCCAAAAGGTGAGGTCATGTTCTACAGTGATGACAGGTAGCCTATGAATAAAATATTTCAGCTGTACCCAAGTGGAGTATACAGTTGGGCCACTCCTGCTGGGGAGATCCTGGTGCCTTCCAAGTTTTGTACTTACAGAGTAACTTTTTTCCTGCTTAGCTTGAAGGAAGAGTCCTGGGGTGCTGACATTCCAGTTCCTTAGTACGTATTCGTACAGTATAATTCACTGAAGGTGGTTTTGTCAAAGAATCTACTTACTGTTGTTGGAGTTACTATGTTGTCAGTATTTGTGTGGATCACAGACCTTCTTAGAATGTCTCAAGGACCAGCTCCTCTCCTCCAGTTATGTCACTGTACTTGTAATCCTATCATCTTTTGTCCAGTGCCTGTGTTATCACAAAACTTTGTCAAGTGGTAGTGACTGCAGATGACAAGAGCATTCTTGGCCCCAAGATCATTTTGGGGCCTTTCCATTTGGGGCCTTTCCATTGCGATAATAAATTTCTGAAGGTCTCCTTGGTTCCACCTTGAGACTGATCCTGTAGCGTGGATATCTGTAAGAACACCCAGATTGCCCTGTATTTTAAATCGGGTGCTGAGGAGCCCCAGTAAGAGTACATGGTAGAAATCAGTTTACACTATCTCCAGGAGTTATCTGCCACAAAGGATGGCCTTACGAGGACACTGTATTACTATTTCAGAGGGTGGTCATCTTCTTCTATCGGCCACATCAAGGGGTATATCTGTGTTTCAGAAAGGCAGTGGCTAGGAATTGATGAGCGTAATGCATTCCAAGTAACTTTCTGTTAGTCTTCTGTCTCAATAACCTCTCCCTCCTCCCTGGATCCTTCTCACTGGTTTTTAAACACACTTAAGGTTCGCTTTTGTTTGTCTGTCCATTTGTTTTTAATGAAAAACAGAGACATCGACATCACAGCTCTCTTCCCTGTTCACCAAATGTTCTGTCTCTCTTCTCTCCTTATAATCACACTTCTCACAAGAGTTGTCTGTTGTGCCTTCCTGCATTTCCTCATTTCCCCTCTCCACTCAGACCCCTGCAGTCTGGCTGTCAGATTCATCACATTACCCAAACAACTCTGGCAATGGTTAGAAAAGATCTTGTGGATCTATCCAACGGACAATTAAAAAAAATGTGTTTTTTTTTTTCAAATTTATTTGTTCACGTGAGAGAGAGAGAATCCCAAGCAAGCTCCGCGCTGACAGCACAGAGCCCGACCTGGGGCTCGAACTCATGAACTGTGAGATCATGACCTGAGCCGAAACCAAGAGATGGATGCTTAACCAACTGAGCCACCCAGGGGCCCCTGTCCAGCTGACATTTTTAAGTCGTCATCATGTCTGACCTGCCCGCAGCAGTTCGCCCTGCCGTTTCTTCCTGAAGTAGTCTCCGTGTACATCCACAACAGCACTTTCCTGGTTTTCCTCCTACTTTCTGTTTTGTCTCTGTTCTCATCCTAGGATGTCCTCTGGCCAGCTTTGGTTCAGTGTTGCTTCTAGGCTCTCATTTCTTCCCTCTCTGGGATGCCTTGCCTATGTCATGGCATCGTTTGCTACCCATGTGACAATAACTCTCAACTTTTTTATCTCTGTTCAGACCTTTTGTCTGACATTCCCACTCCTTCATATTTCCTATTGAATATCTCAAAGGATCCTCCAATTCACCGGGTCCAAAATCGGACTCCTGTGCCTCCGTACACATCTGGTCTTTCTCAGCATTCCCTGTGTCTGTGAGTGTAACCACTGTCCACTCGGTTGTGTGAGCCAGGTCTCTTTGGAGTCATCCTCCCTCCTCTTTGCTTGACTCTCACTTGACTCTGCCCAGTCCATCACTTACTGGTTTTTACCTCCTAAATACCTCTCAGCTTCCACTACATCCTCACCATCATTGTTATCAACCCTCCCCCACCCCATCACCCTGCTTATCTCGCCTCTTTGGACCCCCTAGTTGACCTCCTCACTGATCATCCCATGTCCGTTCTGCCTCCTCCAGTCTGTTTTCCATATTGGACCTAGAAAAATCTTTTCAAAATACATGTTTGATCTTGTCATATCCCCTGCCAAATACTTTAGTGGCTTTCCCTTGCTCGTAGTACACAGGCCCAGAGTCCTCATTTGGCCCGTGTGACCCGGCAGGGTCCCATTCTCCACATCCTCCTTTTGCTCCGTGCTGTCCCTTCTGGAGTTTCAGCCTTGGCCACTTTTGGTTGCTTATGCTCACCAGCTTCCTTCCTTTCATGGAGCCTCTGCCTTGAATGAGCTTCCTTTCTCCTTGTCCACTTAATGCTCATCCGTCAGGTCTCAGTTTCAGTTTCATTGCCTTGGGGAGGTCTTCCTTGATCTTCCAATAGTTCCTATTACTGGATTATAGGTATTCATAGCACTGAGTGCCCCTCCTCTGTAGCAACTGTCATAGTTGCCATTTTATACTTGTTTGTGTGATTACTTGATTAATATGAATAGTCAGCATAAGCTCCACAAGGCAGTGACTGTATCTGCTTGACTCTTTGTTACATCCTTGACACTCAGCGCAGTGCCCATGAATTGTAAGTGCTCTGTAAATATTTGCAGAGAAATTAATGAGTGAGTTAATTAGTGTCATCTGTTGCATTGACAGTATATAGAGGTTAAGACCATAGGCACTGGAATCAGACTGCCTGAATTTAATCACAGCTCTAATTCAGTCACAGCTCCCCACAAGTCGTGTCATCCTGGACAAGTTGCTGTACTCTCTGTGCTTCAGTTTCCTCATCTGCAGAATGGGGAGAATATAACTGTTTTACAGAGTTGTGAGGATTATCTGACATAGTAGACATAAAGCACTTCGAACAGTGCCCATGCATATCAAGTACTTCATGATATTGGCTACTTTCCACATCGTTGTCATTAGCAACAACAGCATCTTCCATTGGAAAACAGAAATTTTCTAAGACTTCCAAATTTCCAAGAAGGAAAATTCCTTCTTCACTGGGAAGACTTGGTGAAAGTCCATGTCATGTGGATTTCGCAGGCCAGTTCTAAGGGGAGGAAGCATCTTCATGGTGGCATCCTCCTTAGGATGGTTCAACTTATTTCTGGTCCTATTTTTGATCTTTGCTACCTCACCACAGTAATTCACCAGTGATTTGCAAAAAAACAGGGATTCTCAAGTACTAATTTTTCTGCCAAAAAATTTCTCATCTAAGTTGTTGCCATTTTAACCTTCATCACCCAGGAAAAGGTTAAACTCAGAGAGGTGTGCAGATTACTGAAGATGCTCTGAATGATATTTGGAGAAGGTGTGGCAAATTTCTTATCACAAGAGACATCCTCACTCTAGTAGATGAAGAAGTGTGGGAGGAGGGGGTGCTACCAGCCATCAGGGCTCTGTCACTTTCTATTCATTTAGGAGTCTGAGTTTTATAGACCAATGTCCAGGCAGCTGTCTGTGGTCCTGCAGATTTTTACAACACTGGGAATCAGTCTTGTTTCATGAATCTTTTCTTAACCATTTCCATCCAGGCATATGAGAATATTTTCTGTGTGCACGAATATTGTGCTGATTTTCACTTGGAGTTAATCTTTTATATAAACTATAGAGCTGGACCATGGTTCTCATGTCACTGATATTTAGATGGCAAAGTTCAGAGCCCAGAGGGACCAATGTGGCATTTCCACATAAATCACCTTTGAAGGCATTCCTCCTAAAGTTCCTTGACAACAGCGGTCATGAAACTGACCCCCCAAAGAGCCATCTGACATTTATGCTTTTGCTGTAAAGCTTGAGAACTCACTAGAGCCGAAATATGTGGAAGAAGCAGTTATTCTTTTATAGCCCTTACTGTCCCTGGATTGCTATCACCTGGTGCTACTGCACCCACACAGTGATCTGAGACACTCTTGAAAACAGGCTGCCTGCATGCTGGCTCGAAGCTTGTGACAGTGGAGAGGGGAGTGGCATTAGGTATGCCCTGGTCCCTGGGGTTCAGTGGGGGTTCAGTGCAGGACTGTGTTTCTTTGTTTTACTGTAGGATGCTCCAGTGACTCAGGGTAGTGGTAGCCTGAAGGAGTTTTTGTTTGTGCCCCTCCCTGTTCATTTGCTGCTCCTGTGGCATTACACCTTGAATGTAGGCTCTGTAATCTACTTGTCTCCAGTTCTGCCTCCTCACGGATGGGGGAATAACTCTTCTCTCAGTTATCAGTGAATGTTGTATTTTTATATATACTAGTTTAGTGTCAGAAGATAATGATCAGTGGGGCACCTGGGTGGCTCAGTCACTTAAGTGGCCGACTTCAGCTCAGGTCATGATCTTGTAGTTCATGGGTTCAAGTCCCGTGTCGGGCTCTGTGCTGAGAGCTCAGAGCCTAGAGCCTGCTTTGCATTCCGTGTCTCCCTCTCTCTCTTTCTCTCCCCTGGTAATGCTCTGTCTCTCTGTTTCAAAAATAAAAAAACATTAAAAAAAATTGAAAATATGTAAGAAAATCAGTATGAGACCTTAAGCTCATTGAAACAAATTACACGGTTGCAAAAAGACTGCTAACCATATTGACACATAGAACAGTACTGTTTTTCCATCCTCAGCAGTAACTCAGGTCCAACTGGTTTCCTGGAATGGGGAGAAGTCACAACAGGGCAGGTTTTTCTGCCAAGAGCTTGTCTACCATGGATAGGAGGGAAAAGAGCTGGACAGGTGCCTTTCAGTGGATTGCGTGGTTTCATGGTTGGGTATTTGGTATGGTATTTCAAATTTAGTCAACCTTGAGTTCTATCTAGATTTTCCTACTGGCTCTTCCTTTCTCTGGTAGAGCCCAAGATGTCAGCACTTCTGGGGCCCTGCCTTGTGCTCTTTCTCTTTCTTTGTGTTCTACTCCTACAGCCTGGTAATCCCTACATCTTTGGTTCTCAAGACCAGGGCCCATTCTGTCCTCTTGAGCCTGACCTCTGACTCTTGATGCCCTTGGCATCCCTACCTGGGAGTCTCTAAGACACCTCTGGTTTAGTGTATTCTAAATAGAAAGCATTGCCTTTTCCCCAGCATATGCTCTTTCTCCTTTTCCCTTTAGTAAATTGGCATTACTGAGTAGCCCCAACCAGATATAGGAATTATAGTAGAGCCACATTTCTCCTCCAAGCTTGCAGCATCACTGCCCTGGCCCGCTGACCTCAGAACAGTCTTCAGGCTCTCCCTCAATGTCTGTTCTCATTGATACTTTTAAAATTTCTGTCTCATGCACATTGGCTTGGGCTGCTGGATTAAAGCCCCACATTACTCCTACTATCTCTTGTCTCTAGTTTCCCCCTAGCTCCTCTGCCACCAGATATTCAGAATTCTGGTGTAATTATGTCACTCCTCTTTATAGACTCTCAGCAACTTCCAGAAGTATAAAATTCACATTCCTCAATTCTACCCATTTCATCAGCCTCATCTATCACAACTCTTCTACCTAGATATCTGACTCGTTTGGTTCACACATCAATGCCCATGGACATAGAATGTTCCAGACCTCCTGTTTCCTTCTCAAGTAACTCCTCTCTTGCCTTTTTTTTTTTTTTTAAAGTTTATTTATTTTGAGAGAGACACAGATAGCACAAGTCGGGGAGGGGCGGAGGGAGAGGGAGACAGAGAATCCCAAGCAGGCTTCACACCGTCAGCACAGAGCCTGATGTGGGGCTTGAACTCATGAAACCGTAGGATCATGACCTGAGCCGAAACCAAGAGTCAGACGCATAGCTGACTAATCCACTCAGATGCCCCTTTCCTGCCTTTAGAATTGACTTAAAGCCCCAAACCCATTCTTATGAGAAGCCTGCTATCCTCCAGGGCAGGGTTAAAAGGTTCTTAAGGGTTCTCATAGCACTTAGCTCAAATTTTTACTTTAGTATTTAGTGATACATACTAGTTTACATGTATGTGTCATGTATATGATTGTGTATCAAATGAAATAACACATAGAGTTCCTGAAAGTGTCTGCTAAATAAGAGACATTTCATAAATGCTAATTTCCTTGTTTTCTTAACCTCCATTGCCTGAGCAACTTGAAGGCAGCAAACATATATGCATGGCCATTTCCAGTACCCAGTAGAGAGTCTCACATAAATTGGAACCTCAGTAGTAGTTTCCAGAGGAAGTTTCCAGTTTTTTTTTTTTTTTTAATTTTTTTTTAATGTTTATTTATTTTTGAGAGAGAGAGACAGAGCATGAGCGGGGTAGGGGCGGAGAGAGATGGAGACAGAATCCACAACAGGCTCCAGGCTCTGAGCTGTCAGCACAGAGCCTGATGGAGGCCTCAAACTCACAAGCCATCAGAATATGACCTGAGCTGCAGTAGGACACTTAACTGACTGAGCCACCCAGGCACCCCAAAACCAGTCAGTTTCATCTGTGTTTCACCAGAAGTTCTTGGTCCTTTCCCTTTCATTCTTAAGGTCTAGTAGGCCTTCTAGAAGCCCTTGTTTCCTGTCAGCTCTTTGCTGTGGAGGGAGCCAGTGTACTCTCCTCACTGCCTCAGGTAGGGCTTATTCATAGATCCTGGTAGAGACCACTGTCAGCACACTTTGCCTTCATGCATCAGGGGTGAATATCAGGGGCGGGTGTCCTGGTGGTTGAGGTGTGAACTTTGCTTCCAGAGAAATCTGCATCTGAATCCTAGCTCTAAAGTTTTTTAGCTGGATAATATTGGGCAAGTTGGTTAACTTTACACAGGCCTTAATTTACTCAGTGTAAATTGGGAATATTGATATGTGCCTCTTGGGATTTTTATGAGGATTACAAGAGATCATTTATATAAAAGACTTAATAAATGGTAATTATTACTTTTACAGTAAAAATTCTATTCATTTCCAGAAGAGATGAACTTTAGCTTACTTTTTGATAAGGCTAATAATTTTATTTGAAATTAAAAAGTATGATTTGTTACATAATTATTTGCCATCTAAGTTTAAAGATAAGTTTTTAAAATCATAATTTTTAAACTAGTTTGTTTCTTGTGAGCACCTTTTTGGGGGCTAGTGAAACTGGGTTGTTTTTTTTTTTTAATATGTGATATTTGCTTTCTGTTTTTGCTTATTACTTTACTATCTTCATTTTTATTGGTCTGAATAATGTTCAGGTTGAAAATTTGTGAATTTAAATCCAGAAAAAGGTCATTTAACATTTTAGCACAGAGACCATGATTAGAACCAGTTAACTGTGTAAAGCAACACATCACAGTGTATACAAATATTGATCTTACGTTGTACACCTGAAACTAATATAATGTTATGTCAATTACACCTCAGGTTTTAAAAAGAGCAATACATTTTGTGTTTTCCTATTGACCTAGGAAGTAAAACATTGATTAGTCGTGAGATTTGAGTTAAAAGTGTATTTGGCATTGATTACAGAAAGTAATAGCTTGGCAATTAGGCTCTCTTTCTTTTTTGACAAATTATTTGGATGTCCAATGATGGTACATATTTTTATTCAAACCTACTGCAGGTAGGCATATTTGCTGCAGCCATTACTAAAAAATATTATACATAGAGCATATTACATATTATGATTTCCACACATTTCAAAAGTATTAATCATGAGCTTAAAATAACATTTTACTTAAAATAACTTAAAATTTCCTTAAAATAACATTTTCTTTTTTTCATTCAATTCTTTAAAAAAAAAACCTATTGAGGGGCACCTGGGTGTCTCAGTCGATTAAGCATCCGACTTCGGCTCAGGTCCCGATCTCGCGGATCGTGAGTTCGCGCCCTGCATTGGGCTCTGTGCTGACAGCTCAGAGCCTGGAGCCTGCTTCAGATTCTGTGTCTCCCTCTCTCTCTGCCCCTCCGCAGCTCACGTGCTCTCTCTCTCCTTCAAAAAATAAACATTAAAAAAAAATTACATTTAAAAAATATCTGTTGAGTCGCTTCTGTGTGCCAGCGAGGGTTCTGAGTGTTTGAGATATATTAATGACCACCACCACCCCCACCCTCAGTCCCTCTCCTTGTGTATGTTGCATTTAGTAAACCAAAAATATAATAATTTATGTATGTTAGAAGGTGATAGATGCTATGGGAAAAACAGAGCAGAGTAAGGGGGATTGGGAATGTGAGGGTGAGGTAGAGGAGACAGGTTGCAGTTTTCAAAAGGCTGGCATGTTAAGCTACCTTGAGAAGGTGTAACTTGAGCAGAGACCTTGAAGGTTGGAGTGGTGAATCATAATGAAATCTGGGAAAAGAATGTTTAAGACGGAAGCACTGACAGTGGGAAGGCCTTGAGTAAGGGGTGTTTATAATATTAGTACAATTAAATCTTGACTTGATATTTAACAAACAAACAAACAAACAAACGAGGGGCGCTGGGTGGCTCACATCTGACTCTTGATTTCAGCTCATGATCCCAGGGTTGTGGGATCGAGCCCTGCGTCAGGCTCCATCCATGCTGAGAGTGGGACTTGCTTGAGATTCTCTCTCTTTTTTCCTCTGCCTCTCTCCCCTGCCCATGCTCTTTCTCTTTAAAATTAAATAATAAGTAAATAGGCAAGGACTTAAAAAAAAACAAACAAGGCATGTTTGTTTATAAATATTGATTTGCTTTTATACGTTTTTGACAAAAATGCTCGTCTATGGGAGACAAGGTATTAAGAAAACAGAAACTCCATTCCTTTCCATTTAAAATCTATAAGATGAAATAATGTGATCATAGCTTTAATTTAATGCAGACTGTGAACAATAATAGCATGAAAGATCTGCACAGTCTCTTGAATTTCAGCAAATGAAAGGCCCGTTCTGCCTTGTGAACACACACCATTCAACCTTGCCTGGAAGGATAGGTTTAAAACGTGATGGAGTTTGGAGAAAGGGAACCGTTTCCTGGGAAAAGAGAAACCAGCACAGAAGGGTAGGGAACAAGGTGTGGTGTGGCCCCGTCGAGGACAAAGGTGGTTTACTTGGAGTTGGATTGGAAAGGGCATGGGTTCAAGAGGGACGGTAAGGATCTGATGAGTAAATGTGTAGGAGAAATGGAGTGGAGGGGAGGGGTGGTTGGCAGAGATCAGTCCTAGGCCACGCTCATTTTCAGCCAGTGTTAAGTTAGCCGGTGCTGGGGACGGCTGGCGTCTGCAGGATGGGTGTCCCTGGGTTACCAGTTAGTCCTGCCTCCAGGTGTCACACTCAGGTAATGGAGTAATGACAGGGTCGTTAGTGGTACTTGGTGCTTAACTTTCTTTCATGTTTGTTGTAATGTACTGTTTTGTGGATTCTCTGAAGAACCAGGTGATTTCAGAATTTGCAGTAGAATGTTTTCCTTTGCTCAGAGCAATTCAGTGAGACATTTGCCTGGGTTTCAGTATCCTTTTGAAGAGGCTCTTTGAGGTGTGTGTGAATCAAGAGATCAGTAGATGAAAAAAAAAAAGAAAAAACAAGAGAGAGACCCATGTTTTAACCTTGGGCTCTGCAGTCAAGTAAGCCTATGACCTTGGACAAGTCCCTTAGGATCTCAGGACTTCAGTTAATCTAAAGAATGAGTCACTGTGCTAGGCAATCTCTAGGACCCCTTAGAAACTCTAGAATTCCAGGAAATCTGAAACGAAACAACCAAAGATCCAGTAACAACCAAAGATCCAAACGTCTAGCTGCTTTCCTAAGTAGGAACAGTAGTTGCCGGCCTTGACTAGCAGGCTAAATTTCACGACATCACCTATAAAGAGTTTTCAATTCAGCAGGTGGCAGCTTTTTCAGAATAATTTGGTCAAAATTTCTGAGGCTGTTTTTGTTTAAAAAATAAGTTTGAGCAACTAGGCATTGTGTAAACTGATCTCTCAAGTAATTTGCCATTTAATGTTACAGCTGAACTTTTGTTGTGTAGAGCTGTTAACTGAAAATCTGTGATCTCTGTTCCCCTCCGTGAAGGGTATTGGGGGCTGAGAATACTTTGGCAGCTTTCTTCGTGTAACACATTAGTGTTCTGGCTTCAGGTTTTGGCCTTGAGAGGATATTCCCCATTCGTTGAATAACTTCCAAGAGCGCTTATCCTTAAGGTTCTGAAATTTGCCAGAGGCAGTCTTGAAAGTCATTACATTCAAACCTGTTTATCTTTTTTCTTTTACCTTCTCCCTGCCATTCTTTTGGGAGAGATATTATTGAAACCGACAGTATCCGGTTACTTGCATTCGGTGTTGGAAGACTCGGGGTAGGAAAGCACAAAAATGAGTTACCATCCATGTGAAGAAAGATGGGTACAGGTAAACCAGTAAGCACCCAGGCAAACCTGGAGAGGAAGCAGCCAGCCCTGTGGTTAATGTGTGGAAAAACCTTGAAATGGCCTTTGTGTGTTTTGTGTGTAAACCTGAATTTGAATGAGAGTTGATAGGAAGAATTTGTAGGCCTCGATTTGGTTTTGTTGTAGGTGATATTTTGAATCTAGAGAGGCTAAAAGCTGCTATTATGTGAACCTGAGTTATCTTTTCTCTTGCTTCCATATTGTGACACATGTCAGTCTTCTTAGAAATATGACTCGGGGTTTCTAACAGAGTTTGGAGCTGAAGCTGGGAGTTTGCAGTAGAAGTATTCCTTCCCCACAACTTCTTAAAATACATGTGGTCAGAAGAGATTAGGGTCATTAGGCAATTTGAGAGGAGGATGAAAAGGCACCTACTCTTCTAGTTCCTGGGTAGAGAGGATGTTTCATTCTCCACAATTCTTCCATGTAGCCAGAGAAGCCTCTTTTCATAATTTATCAACAAACAGGAATAATTCTTTGAATTCTGCAGGCAGATTGGCAGAATCTGAAATGAGGTTAGTCAAAAACAAAAGCCAGGTCAGACACTGAAGCAGTCATTCTCAAACTGTGGTCCATGAGGTCAAAGCTATTTTCATAATAATAGTAAGATGCTATTTGCTGGTTTCACTCTCATTTTCTAGTATGTGTACAGACTGAATGCAAACGCAGGTATGAAGATTCAGCTGTCCTCTGTTAATGAGATTTGCAAAAATGGAAAGCCGTGTCACTCTTCCCACTGAATTTTTTGTTTTGTAAAATATAGATATTTTAGTAAAGAATGTGATTTGTATGAATCTGTCCTATATGTTATTGTTATTTTAAAGAATTAATATTTTAAAATTTTCTCAGTTTTAATTTCTATTTTGGTAAATATCAGTAGATACAACCCATGGAGTCCTTAATAACTTCTAAGAGTCGAGGGAACCAGAGAGTTTGAGAACTGCTAATTTAAACAAAAGGATGACAAGGAAGTACATATTTCAAGTCACTGATTGCTAAAGTATGGAGACAGTCATAAGTAAGAACATAAGAATCTTTGGGGGTCACAGCATCATCCTTATGGGATTTCAGGTTTTGTGATCTTGCGTGCGAAGGAAAAATAAAGCAAGTCCGGAGAGAGCATGAGACATATTGGTAGAGAGAAGCCAAATGAGACCACCGTGGGTAAGGTGGAGACTCCTTCGTCCGCACCCCATGGACTAATGACCTCCTTCCTTTCATAGATGGGAAAGAACAGCCAGAAACCGTGGGAAGAGCCGGCATCTATCTTGACCTTTTGCCTTCTATAAACAATTAGGAAATGAGGTTTTTCCTCCCTCCCCCACCCCATTTAAATATTTGAGCCGAAGTCACTACTTTCCTGGAATTTCTTTTCAAAATTCTAAATTTCTCAATAATTTCAAAACCCTGCAATTTTATAGTATGAAAATGGCCTTCAAAATAGGATCAGCTTCTGTAAAATTAAGTTGATTTTGTCTGTCATTGTGGGTTTTCTTTGTTACATGTCCCACCGGATTGCAGAAAGTTTTCATGGAGGCTTGCAAGAATATACATAATAAACTAAAAGTGAAAGTGAAAATAAAAACTGGAATCAAGAGCAGAGAATATATCTTTGTGTGTGTGTGTGCACGTGCGCACCGAAATGTGGAGATAGCCATAAGTGAGAGACACAGAATCTTGGAGTGTGTGTGTTTTACGTGTCGTGGTCATGTGAAGATGGGCCAGATAAATATGTCATACATGGTGCCTGCCTATGCTCAACCTCTCCTGTGGTGAAGGAACGGTCCCGTGTGGGCCCTCGTGAAAAGATGGAGGTGGCCATGTTTCACAGCCCGTAACCCCATTTTCTTTTAGTATTAACTGATGGAACTGAGAGTGGACACTTGGCCCAAAGACCGGGTAGGGGCTTGTGTGGACAGGCTGGGGTCCAAGTGAGAGAAGATATGTAGTCCGCTCAGATTCCTGTCTTGAACTTGAACCTGAAAGTACTAAAAGAGCAAGCCAGTGAGCGGGAAGTGAGGCTGAAAGGTCATGTTCATAGACAGGGGCTTGGAGAGGCCCTGATGGCTCCACGCAAGCTCCAATCATGAGGGAACAGGAGCTGAGTTGTCAGGAGAGGCTGTGTGGTTGAGAAGGACAATAGATTGCACTTGGAGAAACATGACACAGAGATACCAGGGGAGAAGCCCTGAGCCTGCAAGAGAGACACAGAGGGTGGCAAGTGCAGCTTTAGTGGCCCGTAGGTTTCCCTTTATGGCCTTGGACTCTGTGCCATAAATCCTCTCTTCTTTGCTGACTTGAGTTTCTGCCAACCAAAAGAGGCTGAATGGAACCTAGAGTAACACATGCATGAAGATGATAAGGGCGAGCACTTGACTTGGATTCTGTGCTACCTGACAGCCGCAGTAAAGAGGAGACATTGTTAATTCTGAAGCTGCACGATAAAAAAGAAGGCAACTTGAAAGGTAGTAGTGGTTTTCTAACACTGAGTTTAAAATCAGTCACCCGTTCTTGTATGAAGGTCCTTAAAAAGTTAAAAATAGACTCACTAAGTGATCCAGCAATCTCCCTTACGAATATATACCCCAAAGAATTCAAAACAGGATCTGCAGGAGACATGTGCACACTTACGTTCATTGCAGCATTATTTACAATAACCAAGTGGTGAAAGCCACCCAGATGTCCATTGAAAGGTGGACGAAGAAAAGGTGATACCAACACACAAGGAAATATTATGTAGCCCTAAAAAGGGAGATTCTGTCACATGCTGTATTGGTGAACCTTGAGGACGTTATGCTAAGTGAAATAATCCAGTCACAAAAGAACTAATACTGTGTTATTCCGGTCATATGAAATATCTAAGCTATCGCAGAACCAGAAACAAAATCAAAGAAACAAAAACCAGAAGGGTAGTTACCAAGGAAGCCAGGGGTGTGTGGGAGGTGGTGGGGGAAGTTAGTGTTTAACGGGTGTAAAGTTTTGGTTCTGCAAGATGAAGAAGATTCTAGAGATCTATTCCACAACAATGTGAATATACTTAACACTACTGAACCGTATGCTTTAAAATGATTAAGATGATAAATTTAATGTTATATACTTTTTACCACAACTTAAAAAAATCAGTCACCTTCATGTAGATTGATAATTGAGACTCTAAGTAATATATTTGACAATATCCTGAACATTTCTAAAGCAGATGCAGAAATAGATTTTATATGGAAATATAAAATGAGAAGTTTACCAATATTGGGCCTTCCAGGAAGGTTTCAGCTTTAAGTCACTTTCTCTTTTTTTCCCATGTTTAGTATTTAATCTTCAGAAGTTACTAAAATTTGTGAGCAACTTGCTTTTTGGGTTTTATAAACTTCATTGCCAGCAGTATGGCAGACTAGATATCTTTTTTACCTTCTGTTTCTTTTTTTTATTAATTTTTTTAAATGTTTATTTATTTTAGGGAGAGGGAGAGTGCACATGTTCCTGGGGAGGAGTGGGGGGAGGGGCAGAGAGGAGGACAGAGAATCTGAAGCGGGCTCTGTGATGAGAGCAGAGAACCTGATGTAGGGCTTGAACTCACAAACCGTGAGATCATGACCTGAGCTGAAGTCAGATGCTTAACCAACTGAGCCACTTGGGTGCACCTCTTTTCTTTTAGTTCTAGTGTAGTTAACATATTGTGTTGCGTTAGTTTCAGGTGTACAAATAGCGATTCAGCAATTCCTTATATTCGTGTTCATCAAGATAAGTGTACTTTTAATCCCTATCACCTATTTCACCCATCCCCCCCCCCACCTCCTCTCTGATAACCATCTGTTTGTTCTCTGTAGTTAGACGTCTGTATTTTGGTTTGTCTTTTTTCCCCCCTTTGTTTTGTTTCTTGTTATATACCCTCTAGATCCATCCATATTGTTTCAAATGGTCAGATTTCATTTTTTTTCGTGGTTGAATAGTATTCCTGTGTGTGTGTGTGTGTGTGTGTGTGTGTGTGTGTGTGCGCGTACCATCTCTGTATCCATTTATCTATTGGTGGAGGACTGCTTCCATAATTTGTCTATTGTAAACAATGCCGCAATAAACACAGAGGTGCATATATCCTTTCAAATTAGTGTTTTTGTATTCTTTGGGTAAATATCCAGTAGTGCAATTACTGGATCATAGGGTAGTTCTAATTTTAAGTTTTTGAGGAACCTTCATACTGTCTTCCACGGCGGCTGCCCCAGATTGTATTCCCAAATCAGTCTCTTTTGTGGAGGCAAACGCAGAAAGAAGACACCTGTGCTCCCAACCAGGAATGTTGTATCTCTGTTCATGAAGCTCTTTACCTCCTCTCTTCAGTAATGGTTTTGCATAGACACACACATGAGTACCTCAAAGCTGTCTACTTTGTGATACTTTTACTGGATAGTTAAGGAGATGACACGATTTCTTCTTTTATTCTTACCACATTTGGGCTGAGTTAAGGGTTCCTGTTTATTTTTTGTATGACCTCGCTGGTTGGTTTGAGATGTATTTTTTCTGAGAGGAAAACCTATACAGAGACTGTGATTCAGTTTTCTTTATAAAAATTAGATTTATCAAGCATTGAATCAGTTTATATGCTCTGATACACAACAGGCAAAACAAGGAATCAGTAGCTAATAATCTAATTTTAGAATATATTTCTGTTCCCTAAAGTAATGCTGTATATTAAGAAATGAATCATTGGCAAACTTTCAATTAGCAAGAAACTAAAATATTTTATATATTTATATATATATATTTTATATATATATTATATATATTATATATATTTTATATATATATAATATATATTATATATATATTTTATATATAATATATATTATATATATATCTTATATATATATTATAGATATATTTTATATATATTATATATATATTATAGATATATTTTATATATATTTTATATATATATTATAGATATATTATAGATATATTTTATATATATATTATAGATATATTTTATATATATAATATATATATTATAGATATATTTTAGATATATTTTATATCTATAATATATATATTATAGATATATTATATATATTTTTTATATCTATAATATATATATATTTTATATATGTATATATTATATATATTATATATATTATATATAATGCATATATATATTTTATATATGTATATATTATATATATATTATATATATATTATATATATATTTTATATATGTATATATTATATATATATAATATATATATATATATCAACTATGTATAAGGTACCATGGTTCTATGAGTAGAATTTTTTAGAATCTATTTCATTGCACCTTAACACTTCATAGGTGAGCAGGTAGGCCACGCTTTGAAGCTGTGTAGCACTCCTTTACTGTAAACTCGTACTGAAGGGTTAGGGCGGCTGTGGGAATAGCAGAGGAGCCAAGCTCATTGCCTTCTAGCCTAATTATTATTGATTGCTAAAAAGTTCTTATATTTTGCAGTGGTTGAACATTACTTTGGGGGGGGGAAGAGAGAAGGAAGGAAGGGAGGAAAGGAGTGAGGGAGGGAAGAAGGGAGGCAGGGAGGTAGGTAGGAAACTGGTTAGGAGATGTACTTGGCCCAGGGTGGGGGCCGCCGCCTTGAAATGTATGTGAAGTTTGGGTATCATTGCAGGGGATGTAGATGCTTTAGTTTCTTCCAGCACGTGGGCCTTACTGTGCCCCTGTCATGCCTGGTACCTTGGGTGGAACCGAAAGCTGCCTCACAGCACCATGGATTATAGTCTGCTGTTCCGTCACTGCCTGCATTTCACAGGAGAATCCAGGGCATCCCTGGGAACTTGTGATATGTAGGAGTCTAAGGATGACTAGAAAACCCACACGTTTCATTTTAGTGAAATGAATGATAAAGTACCGTCCATTGACCTCTAATTTAGACTGACAAAGAGCTGAGTAATGACTTGACTCAGGTGAGATGACCTCTGTAACCAAACAAGAGCCATGGTATCTACTTGACAGATACATTTTTGTAAGCCAATAGAAAGTAATCACCATTCTTGTGAAACATGTCACAAGAGGGTTGAGAATGGCATGTGTATACACAAGCATGAGCCTTCGTGTACATTCTTTAATGACAGGGCATGCTGGCAACTTTTCTTTGCAGTATGATGTTGCCCAAATAAAGTAATACTACCTTCTGATTGATTCATTATGGAAGACCTGGTTTTCATAGGGATTCAAGGAGATAAGGAGGAGTAGAAAGAAGTTCACAAATGCACAAAGAAGCTTAATTGCATTACTCCGTTGTTACTCTTTGCTCCATCCTCAGCCCAAAGCACTGGCCGTTAGCAACATCCCATAACATTGGAACTTAACCAGTCTTGCCATTTTTTTCCTCTTTCCTTAATTTGACCTGAAACACGCCTTTTTTCCTTTCCTTCTAAAACTTAGGAGTAGAATGGTGCTTCACTCTGCCTTTGGAGTTACGACTGTGCTAAACGTCCCATTTAACCAAGTACTCTATCCTATATTGATCGCCTCACTATAACTACCACAAATCAAGAATTTTAGTGGATCCACAGTGTGTCTTCAAGAACTGTGATATCACTATTTTTCAGTGTTAGTCCAAAACCACCAGCTATGAATCTTTTTTCACTCAGAGTCTACCAAGTAATGGGAAACAATCCCATTCTCAGAAGTTAACAACAGAACTCTTAAAAGTGATCTCAAAAAGAAATAGGAAAATTAGTGAAAGAAAATTATAAAAATTTGCTAATGTACATGAAAAAAGGCTTTTAAAGGTCAGTTCTTCTCTTCCTGAGTTTAGAAGGTTTATTGCAATTCCAATCAGAATTCTTAATGTGATCTTTCTTGTTATATAAAAAGATTATTCTAATGATCATTGAGCTACATTTCTTTTTAAGAAGAGAAATTAGGAGACACATAGCCTCTATGTTAACACAGATTTTATATCTGCAGTAATTAAATCATTTTCATTTTGACCCAAGAAGACAATAGGAGGTCAACAGAACAGCGTTAGATAACTCCCAAATGGACCCAATTATATGTAAGAACATTGAATATGGGAAAGAAGACATCACAAGTTAGTCATGGATGGGAGAAGTTATTAAATAAATGGCTTGCTTTTAAGAAAAAGATCGATTTTAATCCTTTTCTCATGTCTTACAAGCAGCTTTGATGTGCAAAGTAAAGCCTTAAAAAAAGAAAAGCAAAAAACTAGAAGTAAATAGAGTAGACATTTATAAACAGTCTCTATCAGGAAGAATGTGTAAGCGTAAAACAATGCAAGTCACAAAGGCAAATATAACACTTGGATAAAATTCAAAATTTCTTGGTGTAAAAAAAAGATAGATGCAATTTCAATGAAAATAATAAATTGTTGCTTAAAATATGACCAGAAGGATAATATCTTCAATCAATGAGAAGCATATACAAATAGATAAGAAAAGCACTAAAATTCTATAAATAGCAGAAAAGTCATAAAAGGAAATACTAAGGGCTAATAGACATTTTAATGTGTGAAATTTTTTAAAATTTATTTTTACCTACATAACATTGACTTTATTATATACATGTCAGCCAGCATTGAATAAAATAGGCTGTCTTGTGCATTGATAGAGGGGACATAAACAGGCATTAACTATTTAGAAAAAGTATTGATCATATGTAATAGAGCTTGAGAAGTATCTGTACTTTTATATCAGTAACTCTGTTTCTAGAAAACCATCCAAAGAAAATAAGCATAAAAAAAGATTGTTTATAATAATAAATATTATTTTAATAATCATTTTTATAATAAAAACATTGGTGTCTTAGAAATGTAATAGGGATTAATTAGATAACATCTTATATGTAGCCTTCCACTGGAATATTAAGTAGCCATTAAACATGTATTTTCAAAAAATATTTGATGTTCATGTGATAATGTTAAAAAGGAGAGCTATAAAACAGCATCAGTTGTATACTGTTCCAATTTAATGTGTTTTTATGTATATAAGAGAAAAGATGGAAAAGCAAAATCATCAAAATATTAACAGTAATTAGCACTGTTTGACAGAACTATAGACTTAATTTTCCTTCCTGATAGTATTCCATTTTAAAATTTTATCTGTATCATATTACTTTTATAATCAGAATAATAAACATTTAAAATGAAGCACATTTCTAAAAATAAAAAGTACATTTCTTTAATACATCTATTTCTGAATGTGAAATTCAAGTAGGCAAAAAAAAAAATGAAACTATAGAATATTTGAAAACTATCATCGGGGCGCCTGGGTGGCTCAGTCGGTTGAGCGTCCGACTTCGGCTCAGGTCACGATCTCGCGGTCCGTGAGTTCGAGCCCTGCATCGGGCTCTGGGCTGGTGGCTCAGAGCCTGGAGCCTGCTTCCGATTCTGTGTCTCTCTCTCTCTCTGCCTCTCCCCCATTCATGCTCTGTCTCTCTCTGTCTCAAAAATAAATAAAGGTTAAAAAAAAAAATTAAATAAATAAATAAATAAATAAAAAGAAAACTATCATCATTTCACTGAATAGGTATACAAGTAGATCTAGAACTTTGGATAAGCTGCATTTTTTCTAGGACGCCTGGGTGGCTCAGTTGGTTAGGCGTCTGACTTCGGCTCATGATCTCACTGTTTGTGGATTCAAGCCCTGCATCAGGCTCTGTGCTACCAGCTCAGACCCTGGAGTCTGCTTCAGATTCTGTCTCCTTCTCTCTCTGTCCCTCTGCCCCCCACCCCCCAGGGGAAAAAAAAAAAAAAAACATTGGAAAAAAGTTGCATTTTTTCTTATATCTACAGAACATTTACAGAGTATCTTGATGAAAAGGAAAATCTTAGTAAATTCTAAAAAGTAAAGATACTATGTTTTCTGAATATAAACCAATAAAGCTAGAAAGTAGCAACAAAAAGATAGCCATAAATATAACTGCTTATTAAGTAAGCATTTTTTCTAAGTAATTTATTCATTTAAAGAGGAAGTAAACATATAAACAATATATTCCTGAAATACATAAAATGCAAAAATTGCTTTAAATGAGAACCACTTTATATATAAACTTATGGAATACAGTCAAATCTGCATTAGAGAATTTTACCTTAAAATATTATTACTTTAAAATAAAAATTTACACATGTGAACCTAAGCATTTAACTTAAGTTATCCAAAAGTGATAAAATAAACCAAAAGAAGGTTGGAAGAGAGAATTCTAAAAATGAGTCCTGAAATTAAAGATGGAGAAAACAAAAGGACAGTAAATGAAGCCAAAAGCTGGGTTTTATTTTTATTTTATTTAAACAATTTTTTAACATTTATTTATTATTGAGAGACAGAGACAGAGCATGAGTATGGGAGGGGCAGAGAGAGGAGGAGACACAGAATTTGAAGCAGGCTCCAGGCTCTGAGCTGTCAGAACAGAGCCCAATGTGGGGCTCAAACCCACCAACTGCGAGATCATGACCTGAGCTGAAGTCGGACGCCCAACTGACTGAGCCACCCAAGCACCCCAAAAGCTGGGTTTTAGAAAGTACTGATAAAATAGATAAATTTCTTGGCACATCTCATTAAAGAAAACAAGAAATAAAAAGTATATAATTTGGAGCATGAAGAAAGAGATGTAACATTTTGTATATATATATATATATATATATATATATATGGCCACTTAGTTCTGCCATAATGCAATGTGCGTTTTTAAAAATCACTGTACTGTATAGAATTGCAATAAAAGCCATAAAAGTCTTAGGGAAAATGAATTTAGGAACACAATACTCAAAAACATTGTTTAAAAAGAAAAAAACCACAACTTAGTGATACATAAAAAATAAAGATGGGACACTCGTAAAAATGTAGCATAGTTTTAGACGTGCTAAATGAGGGAATACATAAACATTACGATAACTGTGGTACTTTATCTTGAAAAAGCCCTGAAGTTTTGTGGAAGTGTGCCTCGGAAGGATTGCAGCTTGTGACTTATTTGAAGTGGTAGGCGGAGGTTATCTGAAGTCAGAAGGCCAAGTTTTAACACCAGATGTAGATAGATGTGGCTCTCAAGGGTTGGTACACTGAAGTAGCAGGTAATGTTGGAGATCTGTGTGTCTCTGTTTTATGTATTCCTACATAGCTTGGTTCAGTTTTTTGGGCTTATCTAGTGTTTCTGGACAAAATTTTGCAAAAGTGACATGAAATTTGAGCTATGCTCAAATTGTTTCCCTAATTTACCAATCGTGTTGAAACAAACTAACGTTTGTAGTAGAACTGCTTTTCTATGAAAGAGGGTTAAAAAAGCATCAGAGGACAATGTTATGTTAGTTCCATGGTAATATATTTGAACTCTTCAAGGAAGTGGATGATTTTTTAATAAAATATAAATTAATAAATTTGACCCGAAGAGAGATAAGAAAGCTTATGAGACCCATAACTGTACGAGAAAATAGGAAAGTTATTAAAGAGCTGCTATTAAAAAAAAGAACCATTCAGTATTTTATAGCAAAATTCTCTCTAGTTCTTCTATTAAGTTGTTCAATATATTCCAGAAGTTTTTTTAATTTTTTTACTGTTTATTTATTTTTGAGAGAGAGAGTGTGTGAGCAGGAGAGGGACAGAGAGGAAGGGAGACAGGCTTCATTCAGACTCTGAGCTGTCAGCACAGAGACTCACACGGGGCTCGAACCCACAAACCGTAAGATCATGACTTGAGCCAAAGTCGGATGCTTAACCTACTGAGCCACCCAGGTACCCCAGAAGTTTTTTGGTTTTGTTTTTTAAGGAAAGACTCCTTAATTCATTTCACAAAGGTAGCATTTATTTATTTTATCTAACTCTCATAGAGTACTTACTATATGCCGGGCACTGCTTTAAATGCTTTATAAATATTAACCAAATCCTCACTACAGTCTTATGACTCTCCTTATTACTGTTAAAGAGGTCCTGAGCGGCTTGTCCAAGATCATATAACTAGTACGTGTTTTAGCCAGGATTCAAACCAGACAGTTTGCCTCCAGTACCCAAGCTCTTAACCTAACCACTGTGCTTTGCTGTCTTTAAATGAAAACCTAAGGAAAATAGCTGTCTGTTTCCTCAGCAGCTTTCTGAGTTGTATGAAGCACAGCACTTGCATCTGTCTTCCCCAGTGGCTCTTAAAAAGGCTAGATAGTGTAATATTCCAGAAAAGGAGGGGAAGCTAAGTTATGATCAAAATTTAAAGCAGGGGAGAAGAGAGCTGGCAGATAAATTCCCTCTCCATCCCTTCCTCCAACAGATTCCTCCAGCATATAAGCCTGATGTTTAAACTCTGCCAGAGACTTCCTGTATGCTAGAGGACCAACTGGGCCTCTTCATGAAACGTGGGCCAGCTTGGTGACGGACCACCTAACTTTCTCTGCTTCTCTTTGCTTTTCCTTCACTCACACTGCTGATATTGCACGTGCAAATAAAGCAGTAGCTCTTAAGTTTTGCCTCACGTCCTCCTTTTTAAGAAACTAAGCTGTGGTAGGATTTAAGGAGGAAATTCACAGAACAAGAAATGAATATGGCAAATAAACATATAAAAAGTACTCTAGCTCATAAGCAGTTAGGACAATGCATATTAAACCATAGTGAGTTATATTTTTTTGGACATCAATTTGGCAAAAAATGGAAAAGATGAGTAATATCCACTGCTGATTACGTATGGGGAAATAGGCTATCGTATGAGGGTCAGATGGCAGGGAACTGAAATGCTGCATACTTCCGGAAAGTGAGATCTGGCAGAGTTTATTAAATTATTAAATGTTTATGGGGCGCCTGCATGGCTCAGTCGGTTGAGCGTCCGACTTCAGCTCAGGTCATGATCTCACAGCTTGTGAGTTCGAGCCCCGTGTCAGGCTCTGTGCTGACAGCTCGGAGCCTGGATCCTGCTTCAGATTCTGTGTCTCCCTCTCTTTCTGCTCCAGCCCACTTGGATTCTGTCTCTGTCTCTCTCAAAAATAAATAAACATTAAAAAAATTAAAAAAATATATTAAGTGTTTATAATCTTTGAGCCAGCAATCTTTTCAACATGTACATTAATTCATATGTTTATACATGCAAAGGCATTTCTTGCTGTATTGTTACAATAGTAATATATAGAAGACAAATACAATGTCCATTTAACAGGGAGTACATGAATAAAGTATGGCGTATTCATGTTTTGGAGTACTAGACAGCCACCAGAAAGAATAAATTAGAACCATGTGTTTTGCCCTAGAAAGATAGCTCTGATGTATTATAAACGAAAACAGCAAATTGTAAAGTAATGTCTATCGTGTGACCCTATGTTTGTGCAATAAAACAAACAAAAAGCCCTATATGTATATGTATTTACATGTGTTAACATAAAGGTAAAAGAGAAAGAAAGATGTAAAAGGAGATACCAGACTAGACCCTCCCCCATTCATGCTCTGTCTCTCTCTGTCTCAAAAATAAATAAACGTTAAAAAAAAAAAATTTAAAAAAAAGGGGCGCCTGGGTGGCTTGGTCGGTTAAGCGTCTGACTTCGGCTCAGGTCATGATCTCACGGTCCGTGAGTTCGAGCCCCGCGTCGGGCTCTGTGCTGACAGCTCAGAGCCTGGAGCCTGCTTCCGATTCTGTTTCTCCCTCTCTCTCTGACCCTCCCCCATTCATGCTCTGTCTCTCTCTGTCTCAAAAATAAATAAACGTTAAAAAAAAAAAAATTTAAAAAAGGAGATACCAGACTATTAACTCTGGTTTCCTTAAAGGGATGAGATAGAAGGTGGAGATAATTACTGACTTTTTACTTATACATAACAGAGTTGTTTGATCTGTTACAGTGAACATTAAAAACAATTAGGTATGGGGAGAAATCAGAAGCTTTCCCACTAAAATCAGGTTTAAGGCAAGGATGACCCCCTCACCATTCTTTTTCAATGTTGTACTGGAAGTTCTAGCTGATGCAGTAAGATAAAAAAAAGAAAATAAAAGATATACTGATTGGGAAGAAAAAAAATAAAACTCTTTGTAGATGGCGTGATTGCCTATGTAGAAAAATCTAAGAAATGTTGACAAAAAAATTGACCAAAAAACCTCCTGGAACTAATAAACAATTATATTAAAGCTGCAGGATGCAAAGTTAATATATGAAGGTCATTTGTTTATTATATACCGGTAATGAACAATGAGGGTCTTGGAATGGAATTTGAAATTAAAAACAGTACCATTTACATTAGCGCCCCCCAAAATGAAATACTTTGGTATACATCTAACAAAATATGTACAAGGTCTATATGAGGTGAACCACAAAACTCTGATGAGTAAAATTTTTAAAAAACTGAAATAAATGGAGGGAGATCCATGTTTGCAGATAGGAAGACTCAATATTGTCAAGATGTCAGTTCTTCCCAACTTGATCCATCCATTCAGTGCAGTGCCAACCAAAATCCCAACAAGTTATTTTATAGATATCGACAAACGGATTCTAGAGTTTATATGGAGAGGAAAAAGACCCAGAATAGCCAGCACGATATTGGAGAAGAACAAAGTTGGGGGATTGACACTGCCTATCTTTAAGACTTACTGTACAGCTATAGTAATCAAGATAGTCAGCGTGGGTGGAAGGGCAGACAAATAGGTCAGTGGAGCAGAATAAAGATCTCAGAAATAGACCCTCATAAATAAAGTCAACTGAGGAGCAAAGACAATACAATGGAGAAAAAAAGTATAGTCTTTTCAACAAATCTTGCTGGAACAACTGGATATCCACGTGTGAAAAACAGATAGAGACACAGACCTTATACCCTTTACAAAAACTAACTCAGAATAGATCACAGACCCTAAATGCAAAATGCAAAACCGTAAAACTCCTGGAAGGTAACACAGGAGAAAGTTCAGAAGACTTTGAGTTTGGTGATGACTTTTTTTTTTTTTTAATGTTTATTTATTTTTGAGAGAGACAGACAGAATGTGAGCAGGCATGGGCAGAGAGAGATGGAGACACAGAATCTGAAGCAGGCTCCAGCCTCTGAGCTGTCAGTACAGAGCCTGATGCGAGGCTCTAACCCACGAGCTGTGAGATCATGACCTGAGTTGAAGTCAGACACTCAACTGACTGAGCCACCCAGGCGCCCCTGGTGATGACTTTTCAGGTATTATGCCTTAGGTATGATCCATGAAAGCAAGAATTGATAAACTATGCTTCATTAAAATGAAACATTTCTTCGCTGCAAAACACACTGCCAAGGGAATAAAAAGACAAGCCACAGAATGGGAGAAAATATTTGCAGAAGATATATTTGATAAAAGGAGTTATCCAAAATATATGAAGAACTAAAACTCAACAATAAGAGATGAACAATGAGCCAAAGACCTTAATGGACACCTCAGCAAAGAAGATCTACAGACGGCAAGGCATATGAAAGATGCTCCACTTCCTGTGTCATCAGAGAAAGGCAAATTAAAATTAGATACCACCACAGCTGTTGGAGCGGCCACAATCCAGAGCGCTGATAGCACCAAATGATTCCAACGATGTGGAACAGCAGGAGCTCTCCTGCATCGCTAATGGAAATGCACAATGGTACAGCCTCTTGGGAAAACAGTTTGGTCGTTCTTCTAAAACTAAACACACTCTTACCATACAGCCCAGCGATCCTTACTATTTATCCAAAGGGATGGAAGACTTACGTCCACACAAAAACCTGCACACAGATGTATATAGCAGCTTTATCGATGATTAACAAAATTTAGAGGCAACCAACATGTCCTTCTGTACATGAAAGGATAAATAAACTGTGGTACAGCCAGTCAATGGAAGATTATTCAGGGCTAGAAAGAAATGAGCTATCAGGCCATAAAAACACATGGAGGAAACTTAAGTGCATGCTGCTCAGTAAAAGAAACCAATTTGAAAAGGCTGCATACTGTATGATTCAAAGTGTATGACAGTCTGGAAAGGATGAATCTTTGGAGACCGTGAAAAGATCAGTGATGCCAGGGATTGGGTGGGAAGAGAAAAGATGAATAGGCAGAGCACCGGGGATTTTTAGGGCAGTGGAAATAACTCAGCATGACACTAAAATAGTGGACACATGTCAGTATACATTTATCAAAGATCACAGGATTTACAATACTAGGAGTGAACCCTACGGCAGGGTTCACTGTGGACTTTGGGTGGTGATAATGATGTGTCAATATAGATTCATCAGTTATCATAAATGTACCACTCTGGTGTGGGATGTTAATGGGGGAGATTATTTGGAGGGGAGCAGGGAGTATGTGAGAAATCTCCGTACCTTCCTCTCAATTTTGCTGTGAATTTACAAACGCTCTAAAAAAAGTAAGTATCTGAGAAAAAAGTTAGGATGATAGATATGTGGTCAGTTGAATGTAAAGAGGGGAAAATAGAAGGATGGATAAAACATTTTTTTAAATGTGCACATTGTTGATCTACTGAGCTTTGGTTGGGCAAACCTAAGAAAATAATCTAAGCCACAGCCATACTTGCATATTATACTGTTAGTGAGTGTTAATAGATAAAATCTCTTAAAAAGTCAATTTGACGGGGTGTCTGGGTGGCTGTCAGTTGAGCCTCCGATTCTTGATTTTGGTCCAAATCATGATCCCAGAGTTGTAGGATGGAGCCCCATGTAGGGCTCCACGCTGAACGTGGAGCCTGTTTAAGATTCTCTCTCGGGGCTCCTGGGCGGCTCAGTCAGTTAGGCGTCCAACTTTGGCTCAGATCATGATCTCACAGTTGGTGGGTTCGAGCCCCGTGTCAGGTTCTGTGCTGACAGCTCAGAGCCTGGAGCCTGGTTCAGATTCTGTGTCTCCCTCTCTCTCTGCCCCTCCTGCACTCACACTCTTTCTCTCTCTCTCAAAAATAAACATTAAAAAAATAAAATAGGCTGTTTCTTTGATCAAAAAAAAAAAAAAGAATGAAAGAAGGCTGACAAAATCTCGCCAATTTTCTCCACGATTGTGTGTTGCTATTTTCATAAGAAAAACAAATGAACAAAAAATTAAGTTTACTGGCAATTGCAAAAATTGTAAAAAAAAAATTTAAGTGAACTGGTAATTGTGTTGTGTATGCTAATTCTAATATGTTGATTCTAAATACAGATCTGCATCAAGTGGGTTTCATTTTATATCGTGCCTTGTTGCGAAAGGAATGGAGCTACCTTTGGCTCAAACCGGAGAACCATTTCAGTATAATCAAAGTAGCACATGAACTCTATGAACTTAGTAAACACTTGCCTAGATCATGATGGTCTTTAATAAATCTATTTAGTGTGTGTGTGAGGAAACTTGGGGCCCTCTAAAGCGGGAGGCTCAGGAGCAAGCTACTCTTGGTTGTGATGGAGGGCGGTTGAGAATTGCTGCGTAGACGTGTACCCACCTTCCTTACCCCCACCGTTAGCTTCTCACAGGAGAATGACTTTACTACTTAGCCTCCTCTCTTCCATTGTGAGTCTGACTCTTCAGAAATGAGAAATGAGTAGAGTGCTACTTCTTGAAGGAATAACTGATAGGAATTAAAAAGTGACAAGTTGAATAATGTTTTTACTTAGAAAATCATGGTGAAGAAAATCCATTTTGTAGCTAAACTTCTTAAGGAGGGATAGGGTAGAAAAGTGAACACTCAAAGGAATTTTGATACGTCCTATATTCTGTCATATCTGTCACCTCATGCTTACCTTTGTGGCATCTATCACAAAGACAATAAAATAATATTTTCTTCTAAAAAGTTACACTATATCAACTCAGTAAATACCCAGATAGCAATTAAGGAGTTTATACATCTGTCCGCCCACACACCTTTCTTTAAGTCATCAAGAGAAGATTCTGGAATCCTCCAAATGTTTTGAACAGATTCATTGTTCTGTTTCTAAGCTCAGACGAAGGCATCAATTTATTATTCTTTGCAGCTTTCCTTATGTTTGACAACTTACTCTTTAAGAGTATATGGGTATTTGCATTTGAAAGACTCAAAACCTGGCTGAGGCTTATAAACACTTGATTAGTTTCTACATATAAGTCATTGTATATGTAGATGCTTAGGTGAAGTGTACACACACACACACACACACACACACACACTCACCCACTTGTGTTTTAGGTGTCCTCACAAAGAGTGTATTCAGTGTGTTGTATAGAAACTATTTTTGAGTAAATTGATCTCCAGATTAATCTCATCAGATTGGGGAGATGCCTTTCACGTATCTGTTTGATGGATATTTATTGATTTCTTAATGCACCAAGACACTGTGCCATGTACCATAGGGATATGGGCACGAATCAGATGCAGCCTTGAGAAGCTTGTTGTGAGGAAAAATAAGTTACTGATATTAGAAACAGAATCTTTAAAATACCCGATTTGTCTCTCTAGTACAAGATTGGCATCTCTTTGCTCACTGGCCAGAGCCCTGCAGATCTTCAGCTGTGGCACTATTGAGAAAAAAGTACTTGGAATCAGGGTAATCTTCAAAATTGACTAGTGTCAAGACTCTGAACTTGATCCAGTTTTCTTCTCATACATAAGTAAAAAAAAAAAGAAAAAAAAATGAACTTCAGCATTAAAAGATAACAGTTATAACTACATTGGATCATAATTATGATTGCTACTTTTAAAGGCATACAAAAATGCTGAGTTGATTGGCAAAATACTAATGTTAGATGTAATTCTGTGCTTATGTTTCTTTATACCATCTAGTTTTATCGAAACATAATTATTCCCTTAAAGAATTTCTTTTTGCTTGATATTTTTCTTCTCTTTTACAGGAATTTATTTTATCAGAAGATTATAACAAGATGACTCCTGTGAAAAACTATCAAGGTAGGAATGAGAGAGTGGTGTTTTTACCTAGACTTTGAAATGTTTCTTGATGGCTTCACTTTACAATATTCATGGGGAACAAAACAAAGCAATCCTTTGAGGTGAATATTGTCCTAGTCTTTAGGTTCCTCAAAAAATTAAAAATAGATCTACCCTATGACCCAGCAATAGCACTGCTAGGAATTTACCCAAGGGATACAGGAGTGCTGATGCATAGGGGCACTTGTACCCCAATGTTTATAGCAGCACTTGCAACAATAACCAAATTATAGAAAGACCCTAAATGTCCATCAGCTGATGAATGGATAAAGAAATTGTGGTTTATATACACAATGGAATTCTACGTGGCAAGAGAAAGAATGAAATACGGCCTTTTGTAGCAACGTGGATGGAACTGGAGAGTGTTATGCTAAGTGAAATAAGTCATACAGAGAAAGACAGATACCATATGTTTTCACTCTTATGTGGATCCTGAGAAACTTAACAGAAGACCATGGGGGAGGGGAAGGGGAAAAAAAAAGTTAGAGAGGGAGGGGGGCAAACCATAAGAGACTCTTTAAAACACTGAGAATAAACTGAGGGTTGATGGGGGGTGGGAGGGAGGGGAAAGTGGGTGATGGGCATTGAGGAGAGCACCTGTTGGGATGAGCACTGGGTGTTGTATGGAAACCAATCTGACAATAAATTTCATATTAAGAAAGAAGGAAAGGAAGGAAGGAAGGAAGGAAGGAAGGAAGGAAGGAAGGAAGAAAGAAAGAAAGAAAGAAAGAAAGAAAGAAAGAAAGAAAGAAAGAGAAAAAGAGAAAGAGAGGCCTAATGAAGTTGAATGACTTGAATGACTTGGCCTATGCTCCTATAGCTGGTAAAGTGCAGAGCCAGACCAGGTCATTGTGATTCCAGAACCCCCAGCCTTTGTCCTTTGTCTCTACTACACCACACTGCTGCAAAGCAGTGCAGCAGCATGGAGAGTGGGGCCAGTGTCAGGAGTGAGCTGTTTCACATGGGACTCATTTCTTTTTTGGCTAAATATTTTTAAAGGCTTAGAGGGTTCATGTTGTCTAAGGGGAAGGAATTATGGTTTTATCGTGTCTTCAACATTGGCAGTATACCATAGGCTATGGCCAGAATATGGATCAGGAGCCATTTTCAGTAATGATTTATTTATCCAGACCAATAGTGTCATGGGATCAGAACATTAAAGGTGGATCTTTTAACACTTAGAGGTTATTTCATCCACACTTCTTGACTTCATTCATCCTGCATGATCATCCAGCCTCTCTTTTGATACCTCCAGAGACATACCTAGCAACCTGTCCTGATTTTATAAAATTCTAAGCGTTAAGTTCCTTATTTCTAGATTTTGAGCCAAAATTCATTTCCCTATGGATTTAGTCTTTAATTTTTTTTCACATAGCACTTACCAAGTATTCACTGAATACCTAATGTGTTCCAGTAACTGAGGATTTTAATAGTGAATAAGACATGTATAGTACCTGCCTACAAGCGTACCCTGGTCCCCTCCTCTCCTCCTTTTATCCCTTCTCTTTTTTAGCCTAAACATTTTGCATTCTCCTTTACATGGCCTGAATTTTTGTTCTTGAAAAAAGTTTTTTAGTTCTCTTGGTCACAGTTGTCTTGGGATATCATATTGTACCTTTGGGACCATTTAAAATGTGACACATTGTGGTAGGCAGCCTTTAAGATGGTTCCTAATGATCCTTGTCTCCTGGTATTCATGCCCTTGAGCATAGACTCCCCTTGAGCGTAGACTGGACCTGAAATATGGCAAATGATAGATATCACTTCTAATATTAGGTGACAAAGAGACTAGTCCTTCTTGCTTGCCTTCTCCTGCTCTTGCTGGTTCTCATGGAAGCCAGTTGCCATCTTGTGAGCTACTTTGTGGAGAAGTCTATGTGGTAAGGAACTAAGGGAGGCCACATCAACAGCTGGTAAGGAACTGAAGCCTTCAGTTAGTTCAGCAGCCTGTGAGGAACTGAATCCTGTAGACACTTATATGAGAGAGCTTGGAAGCAGGTCCTCCCTCTGTCAGTCTTTCAGATGAGACTGTAGCCCCATCCCATACCTTGATGTTATCCTGTGAGACATGTTTTAGCAGAGGTAGTACCAAGCTAGGCTGCACCAAGATTTCTGATCCACAGAAACTCCGAGATAAGAAATGTCTACTGTGTTAACCCACTAAGTTTTTGTGTAATTTGTTACACAATACATACATACCAATACATACAGATAACCAATACATACATGTAATGTGATAACCACAAAATGGTATTTCCTTGCTGTCCTGGTCCTGTTCTACTATAAAGGGTGAACTTTCTGATAGTCACTTTACACTGTGGGCTTTTGTGGAGCAGCTCAAATTCTTTAATGGTTCTCACTTCTGTTGTTACTAGGCTACATCGCCTGTACTTGTGAAGCTATTGCTTTTTTGGGGAGGGGGGGGAGGGAGTAGTTTTGTTTTGTTTTTAGCCTAAATGCTGGACTTCACATTCTGTTATTCATCATCTCATTTTATTTAGTCCATCATCTCAGCTTATCAAGGTATTTTGAAATCCCAGTTGTCATTAAATCTTTTTTTAATGTAATGCTAAGCCTGTGAGAGAAACAAGAGGGAAAGTCCCACGTACCAGAAGCAAAGAAAAGAACTAAAACTCAAAGTGATAGTATACTGTACCTGACATGCAGCTGTCTTGGGGAGAAAAATAGAACTTCTAATAGCTTGAAGCTTTTGTATGAACATTCACTTAGGGATGGAAGAGAAGGCCTAGGGCTTGAGTGAGATGGGAAATTGCAACTGATATTTACATATAAAATGATATATAGAGAGGGGGAAAAGGCTTCCGGATAAATGAAAATTGCAACCTAAAATTTTGGAGTTAGAGTACAAATTTAAATCATACATGTAGGGCTAGAGGCAGCCTTAAGAATTTAACATAAAAATTGGTCCTGAGCCGATGGTGTCCTTGTGATACCTGCTAGAAATAAATTCAAAAGCTCTCTTCAGCAAGACAAGTCACACAAAGATCCTGCAGCAAAAACAAGCCCTGCTTAAGATACGTTCATAATAATAAAAATAAAATAACAGTTAAATAACAGTTAAATAACAGTTATTAACAAATAAAAGTTAAAATCCACTATGAGTAAATATTAACAGATATCAAAAGGGAGGTGAACTATAATTTTTTCAGGCATAAAAAAACAGAGAGAACTCACAGACCTGCACTAAAAGAAGGAAGTCCTTCAAGAGGGAAGAAAATGATGCCAAAGGAAAATAGGGAATGAAGAACACACAAAAGAATGAAGAGCACCAAGCAGATCACTATGAGAGTTTTTCCTATTATTTACAGCTTGTCAAAAGATGACTTACTATTAAATAAAAATAATAACAAAGTAGCATGAGGATCATAACATGTGAAATTAAAATGTTTGACAACAGTAACACAAAAACCAAGAAGTGGGGAGAAATGGAAGTATACTATTGTAAGATTCTTATACTACACATGAGGTGATATAGAATCACTTGAAGGAAGACTGAAAGTTAAAGATGTATACTGCTGGCTCTAAAGCAACCATAAAATAACAAATCAGAAAGTTACGACTAATAAGGCGACCAAGGAGATAAAATGGAATCATAAAAATCATTCTCAGTTCTCATTCTCATTCCCCTACCTCCCCCCAAGAAAAGGAAGAAAAAGGAAGAAGAACATATGGGAAAATAGAAAACAAATAGCAAAGTGATAGAGTTAAACCTAACAGTTCTCAATAGTCATATTAAACGTGTGTGGTCTAAGGCCAATTAAAAGGCAGAGGCTGTCAGATTGAGTGAAAAAAGGAGACCCTAAATATATACCACCTAGGAGAAATGCACTTTAAATATAAAGACCTAAAGAAGTTACAAATAAAAGGATAGCAAAATATATACCATGCAAAGACTAGTCAAAAGAAGGTTGGAGTGCCTATGTCAATTTTAGTCGAAGTAGACTTAAGAGAGAAGAATATTAAGAGGGATAAAAGATTGTATTACCAGAGGTTATTTCAAAATGACTAAGGGGTTAGTCCATCAGGAGGACATAACAATCCTAAATGTTTATGCACTTAATAAACATAGCTTTGAAATACATGAAGCAAAATCTGATGAAACTTCAAGAAGAGAAATAGACACATTCTCAGTTGTACTCAGAAATTTGAATATTCCTCTCTTAATAATTGATTGAATAGATCAATAATTGACAGAATAAGTAGGCAGAAAATCAATAAGGTATAAAAGGTTTGAACAGTACACAGCCAAATTACTCTCATTGATATCTGTAGAACATTCCATTCACCTAGAACAGAAGATACATTATTTTCAACTGCGTACAGAACATTTATCAAGGTAGACTACATTCTGGGCCATAAAATGAGTCTCAATAAATTTGGGAGAATTCAGGTCATGCAAGATGAGTTCTCTGAAAATGGTATTGAAGCAGGAGTCAATAACAGAAATATCTTTGGGAAATCCCCAAATATTAGGAAGCTAAATAACCATGGGTCATCTAAAATAATCCATGGATCAAAGAAGAAATCGGAATGGAAACAACATATCAAAATTTATGGGATGCTGCTAAAGCAGTCCTTAAGGGGAAATTTATAGCACTAAACATCTATGTTAGAAGAGAAGAAAGGTCTCAAATCAGTGACCTTAGTTTCTATATCAAGAAACCAGAAAGAGAACAAATGGAAACATAAGCTATGCAGAAGATCATAGCAGAAGTTCATGAAATGGAAAACAGAAAATAGAGAAATATCAATAACACCAAAAGCTATTGTTTTTGCTTGTTTGTTGAGATGAATATAAGTGACAAACCTCTAGCCAGACTTATCAGAAGAAAAAAAAAAGAGAGAGAAGATGCAAGTTACCAATATCAGGAATAAGTGAAGTGAAACTATTAGAGATTGTAGGAATATTTAAGGTTAATAATGACTATTATGAACAACTTTATGCTAATAAATTTGACAACTTAAATGAACAAATCTTTGAAAGGTAAAAATGACACAAGTTCCCTCAAGAAGAAATATAAAACCCTAATAGCCCTATATCTACTAAAAAATCTACTTTATAATTAAAACCTTCCCACAGAGAAAACTCTAGGCTTTTTTTTTTTTATCAAACATTTAAGAAAGAAACAATACAAACTGCACAAACTTTCAGAGAAAGACTTTCCAACTGATTTTTGAAATCAGCATTACATGATACTAAAACTAGACAAAGACAGTACAAGAAAAGAAATATACAGGCTGGTGTTCTCCATGAAAACAGATGCAAAAAATCTAAATAAAATTTTAGCAAATCAAATTCAACAGTATAGGATAGTACATCATGACCAAGTGAGGATTATTCCAGTTTATATCCAGAAGAAATAGAAGCAGGAATTCAAACATTTGCATACGATTGTGCATAACAGTATGATTTACAACAGCTAAAAAGTGGAAACAGACTAAATGGCCATGAATGGTGAATGGATAAACAAAATGTGGTATATCAGTAAGATGAACTATTATTTGGCCACAAAAAAGGATTGAAGTACTGATAAATGTACAACGTGGATGAACCTTGAAAACATGCTAAGTAAAAGAAACTAGATACAAAGGACCACACTTTTTGAACGCAATCATATGAAATGTCAAAAATAGAGGAATCCATTGAGACAGAGAGTAATTAGTGGTTGCCAGGGATAGGGGGTAGGGGAAAGGGGAGTTGGGGGTTTGGGTTTCTTTTGGGGGTGATGGACACATTCTATAAATAGAACATTTTTTCATGATGATTGTACAACATTGTGAATATACCGGAAACCACTGAATATTATATGCTCTAAAATGGCTTAAATGATGAATTTTACCTCAACAAACATTAAAAGAAAAAAAAGCAGTGATACCAAAACCAAAGACAGTACAAGAAGGGAAAACTATAGACCAGTATCTCTCATGAACTTAGATGTTAAAATCCTTTTAAGAATTCTAGCAAATCCAACAAGTTAGAAAGAATTACATACCCATGACCAAGGGGATATATTCTAGATATGCAAAGCTGGTTTAACATTTGAAAATTAGTGTAATCCATCACATCAAAAGTCTAAAGAAGTAAAATGATATGATCATATCAATTGGTGCAGACAAAGCATTTGATAAACCCTGGCACTCATTCACGATAAAAACTCTGAGCAAACTACGAGTAGAGGCAAACCTCCTCACCCCGATAAAGAAGCGTCTACAAAGACGTACAGCTAACAGTGTACTTAATCGTGAGAAACGAGATGCTTTCTCCCTATGATCAAGATCAAGGCAAGGATGTGGTCTCTCAGCATTCCTATTCAAAAAGTATAACTGGACTTCAAGCCCAGGTTTCTGAAGCTTAGTAATATGTATGTACCTTTGAAGGATTTCTTTTTGAATGAAAGAATTCTGTCACCTTAGAAGGAATATGTGCTCTGAGTTTCGGGGTTTGTTTTGTGTTTGGTGTTTTCAGTAGACCTAGGCAGTCTGAAAGAGAGAGAGAGAGAATCAACTATGGCAGAGAGCTGATGGTTTTAGCCTTAGTTTCATCACTCGTTGGTTGCACAGATTTGAGCAAGTGACTTGACCTTTTTGAACCTCTGTCTCCTCCTCTCACATAATGGCAGCCCAGAGGTTTTAAAGCCCCTTGTCTTCTGGGCTGCTGTCATCTCCTTGGACTTAGAAAGGGATGAGAAAAAGGGACACTCACTGGGGGCCACTTTCTCCCTGAAATAGACTTGTGAAACTTGGGCCATTAGAAAGTTCATTTTTATTCTATCATTGGTGGACCTTGATTTAGACATCTGATGACAAGATCTTCAGGAGTTTCTCCAAGAAGTCATACCTTTTAAGTTAGAGACAACATTTTGATCTCGAGGGTGGCTGATACTCTGACAGGCAGGTATTTAGTGTAGAGAAGTCATAGGGTTATTGCCTCTGTACCCCTGCCATGCCCTGTTAGATTCTCTATGTTTTAAGTATTGGATTTAAAAATACCAGGCATTTGGTGGAATGGCTGTCCTGTGGGTACTCTTTGTGGTAGCCATTGGTTTGGTGGCCATTCTGAAAGGGTCATCCGGCCAAGGCCAGGTTATGTCTGTAAAATGGGGAAACCACCCACCTTTGTAGGATCATTTCAGAGACTAAATGAAAGAATATACAGTAAAACCTTAGTTTGTGAGCATAGTTCGTTCCGGAAACATGCTTGTAATCCAAAGCACTTGTATATTCAAAGTGAATTTTCCCATAGGAAGTAATAGAAACTCAGATGATTTGTTCCACACCCAAAAATAATCATATAAAATGATTACAGTCCTGTAACATAATACAAAATAATAAAGCAAATACAAAATACAAAGAAAAACAAACAAATTAACCCACACTTATCTTTGAAAACCTTTGTGGCTGGTGTGAGGGAGACGAGAGAGGAGGGTTATTGTGTAGGACGACTTTCACCATCACTAATGGAATCACTCCTGTCTATTGGCTCAATGGAATCTTCTTTTTGTGCACCTTTAACAAGGAACCTATCCAATGACACTTGATTTTGCCTCCTTTTGAGGATTTTACGGAAATGTGACATTGCATTGTCATTAGATTCATCTCTCGTACTGCCTTATTTGGGTGGTGCTTTTCTACAAAATTTTGCACTGTTTTCCACATTTTACACATCTCCCTAGTCTCTTTTGAAGTGAGGGATTCCTCTATTTTTTTCTCCTTCTCTTCTGCAGATGAGATGCAGATGTAAACTTCTTATAAAGTATTTCAGTCTCAGCCACTCGCATACCTTGTTCACACTTCTTGATGATTTCCTTCTTAACTTCTACCATAATCATCTCCTTCTTACCGCTTTTCTTTTCAACCTTTTTCTGCATGGGGGCCATTGTATATGCTCACATGGATGTTGACTACAGTACAGTATTAATAACCTCTCGTCATATACTGTATTTAATGTGACTGGCAATAAGGCAGCAGAGGGAAGGGTCTATATCTGCAGGCAGCCTGACCTAGAATGAAGCAAAGCATTCCTAAGGTTACTCTTATATGTAACCTTAGCAAAGGACTATCCACAGGTGCTTTGAAGTGACAAAAAAAAAGTACCAGTTGTGGGCACCTTCCAGAATTCTAAAAAATCACTGATTTCTGCCAAACAATGGGGCCTGAGACTGAGCATCCATGCATGGGAGATGACCACCCACAATCTCTAAGCAAGAGAGACAGAGAGAGAGAGAGAGAGAGAGAGAGAGAGAGAGAGAGAAGAACCACTAAGAACGATTGGCTCAGTTGTGATCACGGGGTGTTTAGCATCACATACTACTCGTATTGCAAGGCATCGCTTGTTTATCAAGTTAAAATTTATTAGGAATGTTTGCTTGTCTTGCAGAACACTTGCAGCACAAGTTACTCGCAATCCAAGGTTTTACTGTATTTAAGCGTTTGGCATTTGTTAGTAACTCAGAAATTGGCAGGTCGTACTGTTCTTGCCAATAGAGCTGCATTGATCCATCCATACTAACTTTATTTTCATGATCGAAATGGAAAACTGATGTTTTCTCCATCACGTCATCACTTTCGTGATGGGTCTGCGCTTGCCCACCAGACTGCCGGCTCCTGGGCACAGAGCCTAGGGCGGTCCGGGTTCCTGGATATCAATCTTTGGTTATTCCAGTCAGTTCTGTTCAGTGGCCATGGACCCCCTCTACCTCACCCTCTGGAATTGTATAAGAAGAAAGCAAATTTTTATTGATTTTATTCAATAATTGAGAAGCCGTGAGACCTTGGCCAAACTACTCGACTTCGTTGTGCCTCAGTTTACCCACATGTAAAATAGGGAGATGGAGTAGATGACATGAACAGTTGCTTCTAACTGTGATGCAGTTATTCTGTGGCGGTGTTGCCTCTGTATAATGAGCAATCCTGGGAGATTTGCCCTCATTATCACATGTATGTGTACTTTGACATCAGGGATATTTCATTCTCTTTTACATGGCACTTGGGAATAATTCTGTCCTCCTTTCCAGCATTTGATTTCTTATAGAAAATTCATCTAGAACTTTGTTGTGGGTTTAAGAAGCCATACTTCATCAAAAGGAGAACAGTAATGTTCTTTACTTTTTTTAAGCTTACATAAACTCACCCTGGTGACTTTATCATAAGGACATCATTGCTAACACGTTCTATTGTTTTGTGGTCACATTGTGCCACTTTCTGGCATTCTCCAGCTAAGCAGCCCTAACTTAATGTCTGAGACAGATGGCCCAGACCCTTTGGTAATGGGGGTCTGGGTGGTAGGAAACTTTTGGTTGGTGTAGGTAGGAAAGAAAGAGAGCAACGGGAGGAAATGGATAGTTTGTACAAGACCGTCTAACAACTCAAGCATGCCCCTCCACAGTGGTGGGCCTGCGCTCCTGGTGAGAACCACCGTTCTGGTGTGTGTGCAATGGCTGTCATACTGTCCAGCCTACTCTGGGATGGGGAGAAGACAATGATGGATCTCTGTGGACCATGCTTCGTCAGTCTCCTTTATGATGCTTCATGGGTTATTTTCGTATCTCTTGGTTTTTCAGCGCATCAGAGCAGAGTGACGATGATCCTGTTCGTCCTGGAGCTGGAGTGGGTGCTGAGCACTGGGCAGGACAAGCAATTTGCCTGGCACTGCTCCGAGAGTGGGCAGCGCCTGGGAGGGTATCGAACCAGTGCCGTGGCCTCGGGCCTGCAGTATCCTTTGCTGGACAAAAATCCCTTGGTGGGACCTTAGCTGTTGACTCCTTTCTTTCATGAAAAGCTTGGGTATGTGCAACTTGAAAGTTTTGCATTTGCTGCGTTGCCCTGCTGATTAAGATTCTCACTGACTTAACCATTATGCAAATCATCAAGGGTCCTCACGGAGGTGGATTAAAATGAGGTGATTTCCCCGCAAATAACAGGTCCTGCGGAGCAGGGTTGTGGAGTGACTATGACGCAGGTCTGACATCCAGACAGGACACGGCCCGGATTTAGGAGCCTCAGCTATCAGAAAGGATTCTGGAACATGGAGATAAAACCATCACTGAAATACAGCCTTTTCCTTCTCTGCATACAGAAGTAATTTACACATAGATATTAAGGTTGTAAAGAACCACAGGATTCCTATTTATTGTTTTTAGATATTCATGGGGGAGCTACCATGCCAGGACCAGAGTGGGTCAGCTGGTATCTACACGGTAATGGTACAGACTTTATTCCAGGTACAAGACCCTTCCAGGGTATGTAGAGTGATACTAATTCTTATCTCCTGAGTCTCCAGGGCCCATGTGCTCAGTGTGAGTACCTGTAAATGCCGGGAAATCCCCATGTCTGTTCCACTGGGCTCCAGCAAGCGCGGGCTTGATGAGTCTGAAGCCTGTGTGGGTGATGCTACCATGGAAGGAGTAAAGGGCCCCCGGCTTCTTAGTTTAAAAAGCAAAGCATCACTCTCCACCCTGTGACGAGTGAGGAGATAGATGGAAACAGATCACTTGTCAGCAAAAGCAGGAAGAAATAGTAAGACTTGCTCTCAGATGTTCATCTCGTATTTATAAAATGCCTGGTCCGTGATTCTCAACAGTCTCACAGAGTAGTTTCTGTCTCCTCACAGACGTGCCTCAGTAGCTGTATTTGTGTGTGTGTGTGTGTGTCAGCTAACGTCACTCCTGTTTTTCTCTCTGATTTGCCTCACTGGAAGAGCAAGATGAAGAAACTAAGAATGGCCATGGAGGAAGGTTGTAAATGTGGCAGGTCACCAAGCAGGCCAGAAACAAGGGTGATAAGGAACAGAAGGCAGGATCAACTCCTCTTCGAGAGGGTGGTCCCACCTGTTAAGGAAAGAAAGTCTGAAGTTTGCTTTCTAAAGGCCAGTTGAGACGAGCATAATGCTTGAATTGAAATACGTGCACTCTTATGTCAGTAGATTTCTTACAGTGTTCGAATTGGAAAGGTCTTTAGAGGTCATCCTGGCCAACTCCTGGTTTTACAGGTGAGCCGGCTGAAGCCCAGAAAGGGTCACATGCCTTATCTGCAGACACCTGGCTAGTATGTCAGAAAATCACCAGACTGTGAGGCTTCTGCCTTAGGCTGCTGTTTTGTTTTGTTTCTTCCCATCATACATTTGAGAACAGAATGAATAGCATCAGTGTAATTTGTTCTTAATATGCTGACTTCGGGACACCTGGGTGGCTCAGTCGGTTAAGTGTCCGACTTCAGCTCAGGTCATGATCTCATGGTTCATGGGTTCGAGCCCCACATTGGGCTCTGTGCTGACAGCTCAGAGCCTGGAGCCTGCTTTGGATTCTGTGTCTCCCTCTCTCTCTGCCTCTCTCTCTCTCTCTCTCTCTCCCTCAAAAATAAAATAAACATTAAAAAGAAATCTCTTTAAAAAAAAATGCTGGCTTCTATCTCACTAGCCCAGCCTAGAGATACATCTTCTATATCACTTAACCAAGCCAAAAAATATAGAAAAAGTACAGATCTTGCCCTTAGGAAGTTGATTTTTTAAACTATTTGGAATTGAAAAACAAGACACAAATGCCCAGAATTAAAAGTCTCCTGACTGTGGCAGTCTTGGACTCTTCTCTTCAGGCATCTCCAGAAGCCATCCTCATTTTTCAGCTGTTTCCTTTAGCCACACCATGTGGTTTACTAAGCAAAAAACAAAACAAAACAAAACAAAAAACACATATGATTTGATATCAGAAGACTTTGTATGTGTGTAAAAGCCTCTGGGTTCGTTTCCCGAGGTAAATCTTGCAGGTAGAGGGGAAATGCAGTACTACAGACAGACAGGTTCTTCCAGAAGATTCCCTCACCTCCACAGCTCTGCCTCCTAGCTCCAATTTTGGAGCCACGGTGCCCGCCCTTGTTCCTGGGAACACATACATCCCTGAGATTTTTCCAGTGCTGCTCACTGATGGCCTAACAGCACTGCTTTTGCCACAGGTCTCCTATAGAAAACTTGTGACTTTCCCAAGGCTGGAGGGTTTTTTCTAGGAGCTGCCTTGCGTACAGATTGTTAACAGTGTTAACATGCTCATACAGTGTTGGAGTTCACATTAAAATCCAGTTTTTAAACACATTTTTTTCATGGGAACCCTCCACCCCACCTCTTGCCTCTTCTTTCTTCCACCTTCCATACTTACAGTTTCTGAAGGGAAGGAAGGAGATCTGCTGAAACACCATAGAATGTTCGGAATAGTATCAGTACCCTGATTTCTCTGCCTAGTGGACCCCGGTGGCATATATAAGAAACTTCCCCAAAGTAACCTGTCTCCTAATTTTCACCTCAAAAAGTCACTTATCCAAGTCAGCAAGTGATAGAAGTCACGTTGAATTCAGCCTTTTCTCTCTTCTTTCAGGCCTCATAGGGGAGATGTAATTGTGCAGTGAAAATAACCAAAATTCAAATTGAGAAATAAAGGAAGACAGACTGATGGCTCAAAAATTGAATGATCAGTTTCTGAATAACCTCAAATCTTTGGTTTCTTTGGCTAGAGATCTGAAGCTTCAAATATTAAGTGAGGTATAATACTAACAAGAATCAAAAGGAAGAGAGGAGAGAGGAAAGGAGAGGAAAAAGAAGAAAATATCTTACAGTTGCAGTCCCTGAGAGTTTTATAGTGCTTCTATATAACGTTACTTTGCTCACTCTCAAAACAATTAGAAGTAAAAACAAAAAGACTGAATTCTCAATTTTCACAGTGTAGAAACCAAGGCTCAGAAAGGTTAAGGACTTTCTCTAGGGGTGCCTGGGTGGCTCAGTTGGTTAAGCGTCTGACTTCAACTTCGGCTCAGGTCACGATCTCATGGTTTGTGAGTTCGAGCCCCACGTCAGTCTCTGCACTGACGGTGTATGGAGATTGTTTCAGATCCTCACTCTCTCTAGCTCTCTGCCCCTCCCCCAGCTTGTGTTCTCTCTTTCAGTCAAAAATAAATAAACATTTTTTAAAAATTAAAAAAAAAAAAAAAGGAAGAAAGGCTAAGGGACATTCTCCAGGTCACGTAACTGTTACCTGGAAGAACCAGGAGTAGAACTTGGGTGTTAGAACTCGGCTAGCCATCTGCACTACTAAATAACGGTGGAATGGAGGTATTTCCCAAAGGTCACATGGCAGGTTGATGTTAGGAAATAGAACCGTTTTCCTTCCACCCTTCCCTTGCTGGTATTTAAATTTGTGAATACTTTATCTGGCCTTGCCTTTCAGTCTTGTCATTTGACCATGTTTGATCACATTTATCACACTTCCACAGAAATAATTCAGGTACTTTTTATTTTAAGATTTTATGCATGTTGGAGATATTTCCAAGATGTCTCCCTGTACAGTATAAGGTCTTTTCACCAAGTAGTCTCTTAGATCTGTTCAGGGCAAGAGTGCTGGAAAGCTGTTAAGATTATCTTGATTTTTGTATATCCTCATATCATACGTAATGCCAATCACTCTGGCTTTCAGGTTGTACTATAATTTATTTCGACCCTCTTTCACATGGCATTTGTTGAATTTCTTTACAAAGCATCCTATTATTTACCTGCCATCATAAATTGTTTTTTCATCTGTGTTCTTATAATTAAGGTAAATGTAAGGTGATCTTATTCCGTATATATCTTAGTATTGTTTTACATGTATCTGACCGCTTGTTTGGAGAGCATAACATTTCTCTGTTGTTCTTGAGCCTGAGGGAATTTGTGATGCCTTGTTCTTCACTTTTAAAACAAGTGTTTTATTATGAAAATTTTCAAAATGTGTACCAACTGGGAGGAGAGAACATTATGGAAACGCACGTATTCATCAGATCCGGTGTTGATTCTTCTATCATTTTGGCTTTCTCTCCCTTTTTGCTGGAGTGTTTTAAAACAAATTGCAGACCGTATGTCATTTCATCCTTAGGTACTTCATTGTACCCCGCTTTAAAAATGTGGAATTTTGGGGCTGCAGGAGAAGATGGCGGTCTCCACAGGAGTTAAAGTTCCTCGTAATTTTCGCTTGTTGGAAGAACTTGAAGAAGGACAAAAAGGAGTAGGCGATGGTACGGTTAGCTGGGGCCTTGAAGATGATGAAGATATGACACTTACAAGGTGGACAGGCATGATTATTGGGCCACCAAGGACAAATTATGAAAACAGAATATATAGCCTGAAAGTAGAATGTGGACCTAAATACCCAGAAGCTCCTCCATCAGTTAGATTTGTAACCAAAATTAATATGAATGGAATTAATAATTCCAGTGGAATGGTGGATGCACGGAGCATACCAGTGTTAGCAAAATGGCAAAACTCATATAGCATTAAAGTTGCACTTCAAGAGCTAAGACGTCTAATGATGTCCAAAGAAAATATGAAGCTTCCACAGCCACCAGAAGGACAAACATACAACAATTAATTTTAGTGGCTCTCAAACTTGTCTTAAATCAACAGCCTTCTACTCATGTTAATGTCTTGATTAAATATCACAATGCAAAATACCCACACATTAAGTAAAAGAATTCCAGCTGGTAAACATGACCTGGACATTTGTAAGAATATATTTAATATATGTACACCATTATGTTTTCAGCTTACGGGAGGAAAAATGCAGCACCATTTTTTTTCTCTTGTTAAGGCACTGTCATTTAAGCATAAACCTGGAGTACTCAAAATAGAATTCAGGTTTACAAGATGAAAGCATGGAGAGAAGAGTCAGATGCCGTGGAAGCATGTGTGTTTCTGAAAAGTAAAAAAATTTCAAGAAGGAAAAACAGAAATGGCATGCTTTATCCATCTTGCTTAGCGAAAGAGCTTCAAGTTGAAATTGTCTAAAGTAGCAGGTACAATGAATCTTGTCACAAATTGTGTTAATTTTTGAAGCGGTGTGAGTGCTGACTACTAGTAGTATCAAAAATATGTTCAGGATTGTTTTGATACCTGTATTTATGATAAAAAAATGTCATGGGGGAGGCCGATGAGTATCTGTTAAAAGCCGTTCCTGTGTGTTACATGTAACAGACATGGTAAATATTTGTTTACAGTCTTTGTTTGACAAACCATGCATTTAAGTGAAGTCAACAAAAAAAGGAAATAGGTGTATGGATATGTGATTTTGAGATTAAAGTTAGTCTTAAAATGTAAATAAAATGTGGAACGTGTCCTCTGGAAAAAAAAAAAAAAGTGGAATTTTTCCGTAATCACAATGCTGTTACTACTCCTAAAAATTTATAACTACTACTTGACATTGTAGAATAATCCATTTTCACATTTCACTTACTGTTTCATAAATGGCTTTTTGCAGCGGATTAGTTTAAAATCGGGTCCAGACAAAGTTCACATGTTGGCTGTGGTTTTCATATCCTAAATCTCTCAATCTAGGGCAGTGATCTCCTCCCTTCACTTTTTTTTTTTTTTTTTTTTTTTTTTTTGATGCCACTGTGACTTGTTGGAGTACGGAGCCTGTGTTCCTGTAGACAGCCCCGCATTCTAAAGTGGCCTCTGGTGCCTCGTGATGTCATTTCCCTTGTTCTCCTACCTGTGCGTCTCCCATATTTTTCTGTAAACTGAGACCCGCCTCTAAAATATTGACTCAGTTCAGATTCAGCTCCTGCTAAGACCACTTGGTCCTTGTGCTGTCTGGTTCGTGTTGCTTCACAGCAGGAAGCCCATAGCACAGGGTTGTCACCCTTCCAGTGATGCCGAGTTGATCAGTGATTCAGGTGGTGACCGCCAGGTCCCTGCGGCTCGCACCAGCCTTTCATTCAATGGTTTTACCAGTTGCTGATCTTCGCCTGGACCAGACCTTTCATTAGGGCTGCAAAGTGGCGATTTTTGTAATCCTATAATTTTTTCCACGTGTATTTGTTGGAATTCTTCTATAAAGTACAACTTGCAGGGCGTCTGAGTGGCTCAGTCGGTTAAGTGTCTGACTTTAAAAAAAAAATTAATTTATTTATTTTGAGAGAGAGTGAGAGCAGGGGAGGGGCATAGATAGAGGAAAAGAGAGAATCTCAAGCAGGCTCTGCACTGTTAGTGCAGAGCCCGATGCAGGGCTCAAACTCACGAACCGAACCGTGAGACCATGACCTCAGCCGAAATCGATAGTTGGATGCTTAACCAACTGAGCCACCCAGGCGCCCCAAGTGCCTGACTCGTGATTTTGGCTCAGGTCGTGGTATCCCGGTTCATGAGATCGAGCCCCGCATCTGCTTGGTATTCTCTCTCCTCTCTGTCTGCCCCTCCCTCCCACATGTGCTTGAGCTCTCCCCCCCTCCCCCAAAATAAGTGTATATACATTAAAAAAGATAAGTAAAATAGAACTTTACCTCATTAGCTAGGGCTAGTTGCTTACCCTAAGTTACAATTAATATGGAAAAAGCAACAAATTCGTAATTGTTTCTCTTTAATTGCTCATTTTCAGAGGAGAGAGTCAGTGCCCAGGTTACCTCCAATAGGTGTCTTTTTTTTTTTTTTTTTTTGACCATTATTATAAACTCTTAAGGTTTTTAAAAATAATATATTCAGTCCATTTCAATAACTTGCCTTCTTCGATGCTAATGTTAATCTATCTTTGGCCAGTAAGAGCCCCATCAAATTGGCTCCAGCGTCTTTTGATACAGCTCCTCTTGCCTTTGGTGGCTTCCTTTTTTGGCACAGCATGTCTGAAGCTCTTCTTGTACCTTCTTGTCCCAGTCCTGAATCAGCCATTTCTTTTAGTGAGGAATAGGACTCAGAGATAACTAGGAAATGTATGTGTGTGTATTCTTGAAAAGAAAGTGAATCGTCAGTTCATATAATGGTTCTAATCCAAATGTAGCCTTATAAGGTTTTTACCTCACTTTTGTACTTGATTCTTTTATCTTGGACTGAAAATTTTCGTTCCTAAAACATGAACTTGTTTTTGCTTTATCCAATGGTATATTTTTAAGCTGTTTCAAAATACTAACTATAGAAGTATTATAGTTACAAGAGAACTGAGTGAGATTTTAGACTTATTTGCAGTTTTCTTTGTCTTTGGAGTACATTCCCCCCAAGGATGTAAAGTTGAAATGCTGTGTTTTAAAGTCACTTGAAGTAATTCTGTTAACTGTGGTTATGTCACCAACTTGATAGTTAGATTCCTTCATTTATGCTTTGTCATCAATATGGGGGATTTTTTCTTTTAATCTTATGCATATTTTTAATATGTGAAATAATGACTTGATTCCAGAATGCAAGCTATGATGAGAGAAGACTCACCACCAGCCCTGTCTCCTCACCTTGTTCCTCCCTCCTCCATAGGCAGCCATGTGTGTCAGATCTTGATTTGTCCTTCCAGAGCTTCCTTTTGTGAAATGAGCACGCGCATGCACACACACACACACACACACACACACACACACACAACACACACATATATTTCTATTTCTCTCCCTTTCTTACACAAAGATGGTGTAGCTTATGAACTCTTACATGCCGTGGCTTTTCTTCCCCCACTTAATCATGTATCCCAGAAATTCCTCCATGTCTGTTTGCTTATGGTATGGAGATCTTTTTTTCCCCTAGCTGGATAGGACTCTATCGCTTGCTTATATCATAGTTAGTTCAGTAAATCCCCTTTTGATGGAATTTTTTGTTGTTTTCAAACTTTAGCTGTTAAAATAACGTGGAGTGAATAACCTGAGGCATGCATTTTGTACTTTGGCCCGAGTGTATCTCTGGGATAGATCTCTAGAAGGAGGGTTGAGTGGTTTTATCAACCCAGGAAGCTCACTAGAGACTCAGCGCCTTAGGTTTTTACTAGAGACTAGTCACGTAGGCAGCCTCTTTCTGACAGGTACCAAAATTACAGACTGAAAAGGAAAGCAGGCATTTGGCAAAAACCGTATCATTTGCACGGTTCAGGCACAGTGAACCACTCTTGTCTGTTAATGGTGGGACCCCCCTGAAAACCAGTTGCCAGATACCTTGCCAGCCTTGTGAGGAGCCTTTCAGAGGCTGACAGTCAGGCCTCTCTTGCACAGCCCCGTTTTCATTTTCATGTCTTCTGGAACTATGTGTTCATATATTTTGCCCGCTTTCCTATTAGGTTTGTGGTTTGTTCTTTTTATGTTAGAGATTTGGGCCTTTTGTGACATAAGTTGCAAATATTTTTTCCAGCTTGTCTTTTGGCTTTGCTAATGGTGTTTGTTTTGTTATTTGTGTTTTTGAGCAGTAGCTTTTCCCACTCCAAGGTTAGAAAGGAGCTCTCTCATCTCGAACTTACATTTTTCATTTTTTACATTTAGATCCTTCATCCATTTGCAGTTTATCCTGATACGGGATGTGAACTACGGATCCTGTTTTGTTTTCCAAATGACTATCCAGTTTATGTCAACGCTTTTGTTTTTTTTTTTAACCCATCTTTTCCTTATTCCTTGAAGAGCCACCCTTATCAGACATGTACTACATTTCTGTATACTTTGGGGTCTATTTCTAGACTTGCCATTTTGTTCCATGGGTCTGTTTGTCTATTTATGCATCAATACCACACTTGCACTTAAAAAGACTGTGTAACGTGTTCTAATACGTGGTAGGGCTAATCTCCCCAATCACATACCGTATTGCTTTTATTTTTAGAATATTCCTGGCATTTCTTGTTTATTTATTTTTTATATGAACTTAAACTTCCCTAGTTCTAGGGAAAAAAGCTTATGTTGATATTTCTATAGAGATTATATTAAGTTTGCAAATTCATATTGTGAGAAATGACATGTTTATCGTGTTAAGTCTTACTGTCCAATAATACTGTGTCTTTCACTCTGTTATGCCTGCTTTTGTATCTTTCAGCGTTATGTCCAAGCTTTGTTCATATGGGATTTGCACGTTTCTTGATTTGTTTGGTTATTTATTTATTTTTGTAAATCCCTCCATTCAATTTTGAGAAATGATCCTTAATGCTTACATGATAGATTTGACGTTGAAACCCGGCATGTGTTTATTGGTGACCAGTCGGGACAAGTAACCATCCTCAAACTGGAGCAAGACAACTGCACCCTGGTCACAACGTTCAGAGGACATACAGGTGGGATTGAAAGCAAAATCTCCATGTGCCTGCTCTCACAGTGACCTATCTATCACCTGCTGCGTGTTCTGGCCTTCAGATGCTGTGTTGTCAAAGTGACAAAGTATAGCATGCACACAGATACAAGGGATACGTTGAACTGATTCCACAATGGTTCAGTAAGATGTTATGTCCAAAATTTTCAACACCAGTGCAAACAAAGGAGGAACAAGTCTATTTCCAGAGTGTTGGTGAGTTGGTTCTATGTCACATCGCCCTGGAGAAAGCCAGTGTTGGCATATGCTGATGAGACATTGTTTTGAGACCATGTGGCAACTGCATAAACCTCAGGAAGGCCAAAAAGACAGCTGCCTCAGTCTGTCCTTGCCCTTCTTGGAGCGAGAAGATGGCGTGCAAGACAGACATGCCCGCTTCTAAGTCCAGTAAAATAAAAAATATGGTCATTGGGGCTAGCTAGGCTGCATAAAAAGGCACGGGTTCGGTTTTAACTTCCTTCTGGGCTCTTCTTGGTGTAAAACCCAAGACTCCCTTTATTATTTCGGATTTCTTTGTTGGGGAAGGGCTCAGGATCTGTTCAGGATCATTTAGGTCAGGTAATATAAAATATCCATGCTTAGCCTTTGAAAGACTTGAATAGATGATGACGATTAGTTTTTACTGGTATTTTTAATCTGCGATGTTGACCCTGGGAAATGAGTCACTGCCTGTTTTCGTGGCTCTTAATGGGCTTTTATGTCTCCCACAGATTACCAACCCATGATTTAGTACAGAACAGGGTTCTTATTGAGTTCAGATGGCATATAAGAACAGAAGTAGGTGAATGAAGATGTAAAATGGGATAGTACCTAGATCATAAGGAATTTCCTCAAGGGGAAAAAAAAGAATGCAGTAAAGAGGAAATTGAATCCAGGGGAAAAGAGTCATAAAAGATAATTATCTATGTTTTCTGGGAAGAAGAACACATAGAAGCATCTGCTGTGAATAGGACCCAGGTCTTTCCTGATTGTATTTCTCTTTTTAGCCACCTCCACCCTGGCTAAGCCTGGCCTGGTAGGGACCCAGAACTGTCCCACATCAGGAACCTTAAACTGCTATGTGTCACTGCTGACTTCAGTCTCCTAATCTTTCGCTTCTCTGAACCCTTCCTCCAGCTCCCCTTACTCTTGCCCTCGTGGCCAGTCGGTCCCTGCTGGCCAGTCGCTCTTGTCCTTGTTGGCCAGTGTCTGCGCCCCATCTTCTCTCCCTTGCCAGAGGGGTGTCAGCCACTAGGCGCCCAGCGTTCTCTGGTCAGGCGCCCTCGTTCTTCCCTGAAGAACACGTCTGCCATTCACACCCTCTCCAGCCCTCCTGTGCACTCAGCCCCTGGGGCTGCTGCAAGGTCACGCTCTGAGCCCGGGGCCTTCTTCCCCACTGCACATTCAGCATTCCAGTCCAGCTGCCAGAGTCGCCTCAGTCCCTGCACACGGTCCCTTGCAGGTCCTCAGGACTCCCCTCCACTCCTCCAGACCTTCACCACTCCCCACCCCACCCGAGTCCCCTCTCCCTCCCCAGACTCCGCCTTCAAAGAAAAATAGAGGTTAGCCAATAGAGGCTTTAAAACTGTTTTCTTGCCCACCCTGTGTTCCTCTCCAACAAACTTCTTCTGCCTCCTCCTTATCTCTTGCTCTCGGGGTCTCCACATCGAAAACCGTTCCCCGTGTCTCCCTTTTGACCAGCTCACCCTTCTCAATTTATTAACATGCTCAAATGCCTTGCCTTTCTGTTGGACAAACAAAACCCTCTCGACCCCGTATCCTGTTGTAGCAACGTCCGTCTTACTCTCTTAACAGCAGTGCTGCTTTTTCCTTTTTCTAAATTATGGTGAACTGTACCTCATCTAAAATTCACCATTTTAATCACTCTTAAGAATACAGCGCAGTGACGTTGAGGACATTCATATCACCACCATCCGTCCACACAACATGCCCTGTCTCGTAAAACTGAAACTCTGACCCCACCGAACGCGCACCCGTCATTGCCCCTCCCCCAGCCCCTGGCAGCCACCATCCCGCCCTCTGTCTCTGAGTTTGCCTGCTCTGGGTCCCTCGCAGAGGGGACTCGTACACTAGGCGCTGTTCGGTGACCGGCTTCTTTCACTCGGCGTCATGTCTTTCTGTTGTAGCAGACGGCGGGGCGTCTTAAAAGAATATCGTTTTCCAGCCGCTTCCAGTTCTTCACCTCTCATTTCCCTTCCATCCACCTGCAGTTTGGCTCCATCTCTCGCTCCTCTGACGCTCCTGTCCCCAAGGTGGCCGGTGACCTGCTGGCTGCTGAATCCAGGGGACGTGTTTTGGACCATGTCACCATGAACCTGTCGGCAGCGCTTTACATTGTGGCCCTTCTCCTTGCCTGTGGCCGCCCTCCTTGGGCTCCTGTGACGCGTTCGCACCCGGTTTTCTTCTGCTTCTCTGGCTTGTCTTTCTCCTCTCCTTCGTGATCTTTTTTGTGAGTTCTGCCCCGGACCCTGGTCTCTTTACACTCCGCGCTCTCCCTGGTTGATCTCAGCCACTACCCCCCGTCATAGACATAAAAGGTGCAGTCCTTTCCTCACATTTTTTACACAGTGAGGGACGTGGGCGCTAAACAGTGGTCACAGCGCTTGGTGGCGGGGGCAGGAGGAGGCGGGCACTGGGCACTTCAAAGAACACAGTGTGGCCATGTCACTCGGACAGCAGTGCGAGTCTGTCAGGAAGGCCTTCCCGGGGGAGGTGTTACCTGACCTAAGATCTTTGGGAAGGAGTAAGCGTTGAGTTCATGAAAAAGAAGGGAGAAGGACACTCTAGGCAGAGAAAACCAGCGAAGTCCAAGGCATGGAGATTTGCGAGAGCGTGCTGTCTTGGGAACTCTAGTAACTGCCGTTGGTGGGCACACCGACTAGCAGGCGGCAGGCAGCCAGAAAGGAAGCGAGCGTCCGTTCGGATCACCGAGGCACTAGCCTGACGGCAGTGAGAAACCATAAGAGAGTTTTAGGCAAGGACGTTAGCCTGGTCAGAAGTTAAAAGATTGTTCTGGCAGCAGAATGGTAGGAAACTGTCCCTCAGAATGTGGCAGGACTGACGGGAAAGCCAAGAGTGGGTGGGCCGAAGGTGAAGTTCAGGTGGTGAGCTCAGCGGGCCTGGTGACCACACTGGGTGGTTCCCAGACCTGGTTCAGGCCGAGGTGGCTTGCAGCCTGGCCCTTTGGTACTCAGCCCTTCACTGTACGGCTGATAACTGTGCTCTGAGTTCTCCGTGGCTGCCTCCAGGCCAGAAAGGGGGTAAGTAGCTGCTGCTTACTGGCGTGTGGGGAGCCGGATGTGGCCCGTGGGTTTCCTGTCTTCCGGGTTAGTTCTAGTACAGAATGTTACCTTGGCGTTATGCCTTATCTTTCTCAAAGAGTTTAGAGCATTCTCATATGACTTTACCATGAAATATCTTTGAGGACTGGATGTGGCCCAGGAAAGTTACTAACTAACATGAAGGCAAATGTTGCAGGTCACATATTCAACGTATTGTTATTATCCCTAGACAGTCGTCAGTCCACTCCGGCTACAGCACATCTCATTCATTTGTAGCCAGAGCAGGGATGTCTAAGAGATTCCATGATGATGCAAGCGTATTGTCGAGCTCTTCCAATGCAGTAAGCCCGTTCTGGGCCCTGGGAAGTCCCAAACTCAGCCAGACACAACTCTGGAAAAAAGGGTTTATATGGATTAGTTAATCTCTAATTCCCTCACCCCCAAAACAAAGACTTTAGGATTAACCCAGATACATTGAAGAATGATCTCAGGGGTCTTATCAGTCCAGATCCAAACTCAGAAGCAGACCGTCTTTGGTCTGTAATACAGAGTAATAGCCATTCACCCATCACTCTGTATTGTAGTACAGAAAGTCATATAAAAATGTGGGGTAGTGATGGAATTGGCCTAATAGTCATACCCGGAGGCCAGCATAGCATTTACTAATCCGCGGGGACCTAGGAAACTAGTTTTATGTTCCTTTGCTCCCTCTGCTGGTTTTATATCTGGAAGTAAGTGCCAAGTAACATAGTTCTTTGCTATTTATGCAGAAATTAGAATGTATTTCTACCAAAAAGTCATACACTGACTTGAACACAGAGGGGAAAAATGAGATTTTAACCACTGGAAATTCATAGTGTCAATAAATTCGGTTTTTTTTCTTTTCCTTCTAAGAATTATTTGGGTTAGTATGAACATATTGGAAATAGGAGGGGCCGAACATAAATTGTCAAAGCATACTACTTAACAAAAAATTAAATACATTGAATAAATTAAATAAATTTATTAACTGTTAGGGGAATTATTGAAAGTAACAGTGTAACTATAACCAAAATAATGAAAACATGGAGAGGCATGGTTCAGTGCCAACATGCAGGTTCAGATCGTTAAGTTGAAAACTTGATTTTCGTTTACAGTGAAGACTTCCACATCCAGCAGACACGGATTTTCATCGAGTCAGCCAAATTATTAGCTCTCTGCATGATGAGGGCTGGGGTATAGGGGTGAATCAGACAAATAATGCTTGCTTATTCAACCTCTAGTCATGGAATCCAGTCGTTAAAGCGATAAATTCAGGTAGTCCATCAGGATGTTATGAGTGCCGCAAGTACTGTGAGCCCCCAGTGCCACTCACAGCACTTGCATTGGGAGTAAATAACAAGAGGGACCCCCTATCCAGAGAGCTAAGGGGAGACTGCCGAGGAAGTCGTGTTTAAAGGATCCGTAAGGAGGGCGCCTGGGTAGCTCAGTCGCTAGGCATGACTCCGGATCAGGTCATGATCTCATGGTTCATGAGTTTGAGCCCCGCTTTGGATGAGCTCGAACCCCACTTTGGGTGAGCTCGAATCCCGCTTCAGGTGAGCTTGAGCCCCTCATCGGGTGAGCATGAGCCCCATAGTGGGGGAACAGGAGCCCTACCTTGGTTGAGCACGAGCCCTGCTTTGGGTGAAACACAAGCCCCGGGTGAGCCAGGTTCTCTCTCTCTCTCTCTCTCTCTCTCTCTCTCTCTTTCTCTTTCTCTGCCCCTTGCTCACTTGTCCCCCTCTCTCTCAAAAATAAAAAATGAATAAATAAAAATTTTTAAAAATGAATAAATGATACCACAAGGAGAAAGAGTTGTCATCCAGGTGGTGAGACCATTTTAGACTCCAGGTGTGTGAAGCGCATGCAAAGCCCAGAGTGGGAAAGTGTGAACAACGTATGGAGTCGCACGGGCGGTGTGGACAGTCAGGGGCGCAGAGTACAGGTTGAACGTGCAGGCGATATTAACAACTTTGGACAGTGTTCTCAGGCAGTGGGAAACCAGTGATGAAGCAAGCAGGGGGGTAGCATGGTTTCCATTTTAGCAAATCCCTGTGGCAGCAGTGGCGGTGGTTGGGTGGGGGTGAGAATGGATGTGCCAAAACCATTTGGAAGGAAGGCTAGGCTTGGAGTCCCACCTACCTGTTTGGACTGGGAGGTGGCGGAGGGTGTGGGAGAAGAGGAGGGATTCATGATTGTTTTAGGAGATTGGGAGTCCGCAGCACTTGGCATTTGGGGTGGGAGTGGCTCCCAGGTTTCCATCTGGAGCATTTGGGTGGAGAGTGATGCCATTTGCTGAAACAGGAGTGCTAGAGTTTAGAGCAGTTTGAGGAGAGAGCACCGTGCTTGGAGCTGAACATCTTCCTTCCATTTTTTTCCACTCTGGCTGAAGGGTGGTGGAGTATTCTGATGACAGGGACGCCCCAGGAGTGGTGGCAAGGGGACAGCTCGATGTCCTTTTGTGGATGTCAGGAGAAAAGCATAGTCTAAGAGGTAGAGCACGTTCAGCTTTACAGAAACATCCCTCACTTCAGCCCGAGTAACTGCAGAATGTAGTAAGTGAAAGGTCAGATATTTTATTCAAGAGGCCTTGCGGTTGGAGACTCAGGTGGCTCTTGTGTAGTTACAGGGAGGCTGTTCCCCTTCCTCAGCCTGCAGGGTAGGCTGGAACGTTCCGGGCGAGGTGCCATATCGCACTCATAAAGACAGATCTGGCAGTTTCCAGCCCTGACTTTGCAGCACTCCATGTAGTCTGTAGCTTTTGCAAGATCTGTTGTAAAAGTCTCTTAGAAATTAGCTGGGCTGTGCATTTTGGTAACACGTATTAAATTTCTAAAAATGCTGATACTCTTTGATCCAGTTTCATGTTTGGGAATCTCTTCTAACTCTGTAGAAACATGAACAAAGTTTTACAAATAAAAATTTTCAGCTTGGCAAAATTTAGAATAGTTAAAAGTTGAGAAAAATGTAATGGTAAGTGAAATAAGGCACATCCCTGTGTGGGTTATTATGCAACCATTAAAACCTATGTTTATGAGAAAATGTAATAGTATAGATAAATTTTATAATGACAAAAACCTTTATTTTTGAGAATAAATTCATTTATGATAGAAATTGCTCTGTCAGCCATATATTGTGAAGGTCACAGGCAGGGAGAAACACACCATGAAATGAGGGGGCAGAAAGATGGAGTCTGAAGCGAAGTCAGACGAAATGATGTCTGTCATTTCAAATATCATAAAGCCGGGAAACCCCGGGTTTCCCCACAATTGCTGTGGCCCCTGGCCCTCGCACTCCGACCTAGATATGGAAGGTGAGGAAGGTGCCCTGGGTGTGGACTGCGCACAGGTGCGTGCCTGCACTGTTCTGGAAGGCAGGCTCGCTCACAGCCGTTGCCTTTCTGTGCTGCCGGACGCATCTGGAGGAAGGACTGTTCGTCAGGAAGCTGTCTGCTGGGAAGACTGCTGGGAAGGAAGAGTCCAGTAGGTCAGCAGCTCTCCTCTCCACCCTTCTGTGCCCCCCTGTGACTTAGTGTGCTGCCTCCCCACCGACCCCTACCCCAAAGCCCTGTGGGGCCCCTCTGTAGTGATGGCTTACTTGTTTTGCTCATTGTCTCTCACTCTTCTCTGCCATCCGATTCAACCGGCTAGGTGCTTACACATTTATTAAGCACCTACTGTGTACCAGGCACTGCGCACTATGCTTGAATACAAAGATACAGAGCCTAAAATTTACCGTGGGGACAGATTTACAATCTGACAAGGTTCAATGCGGTGGGTGAGTATAGGGCTAGAAACCACATCCAGAGGTGGGGACCTCACATAGATGGAGAGCGCTGAGGAAGGCTTCCTGCAGAAGTCACCTGAGCTGCACCTTGAAGAGAGAGTTTACTTGGGTGATGAAAGGTCTGATGGGCACTCCAGGCAGAGGAGTAGCCACAGGTCCCATGAGAGAATGGTTTCACCAAACAGAGTGCGCATGCCCTTCTTCTCAGAATGAATCCCATCATCTTCTGCTGTGTTTGTGTTGGTCCAGTAGGGTCTGAGACTTCCTTGGTTTCATTATATCCTCAGAGCCTAGCGTGGTATCCGCCGTGTAGAAGATGCTCAGTAGATGCTGGTTGCATTGGTTTGAAATGAGTGCTGTGAGTGCACTGGTTTGAAATCGTGGTTTGCAATTTATAAGCCAACATCCACGAGACCCCATTGTTAGGACATGTACGTAGAGCTGGGAGGGACCTCAAAATTTGTTTTTCTCCCAGTCCCATCCTACTTCCCGTCTTGAAGATTTTTCTTCCATCTTTTCCACTCTTACTGAAGGGTGGTGTAATACTCTGAGCCCTAGGGGGTGATAAATATACCCTGACTTTGACTTTCTTGAACCTGGCGTTGATTTTTCTCTTCCTGACTCTGGGTTACCAGGAACTCCCCTTCCCGGCTCTGGCCCCTTACAGCCTGATGTAATGTGGAAAAAACTAGAGATTGGTCTTGTTTTTAAAACTTGAATTGATCTCCTGATGGCTGGGATAGTTTGGGAACAGGCTGATGACTGCCTCAAGGCTGACAAAACAGAGGACACTGTCACAGATGGTATAGATGGGGTCTCCTGCACTACAATCATAGCTGACACTTACTGAGCGCTCCCCATGTGCTAGGCACTATTCTGTATGTTGATGTGTATATTAACTCATTTAATCTCAACAAAATTATTGTCATCCCTGTTGTACAGATGAGGTTTCTGAGGCACAAAGACATTAAATAATTTGCCCAAAGTCACTTACCTATAGGAGTTGAGCCTAGGATCTGGTTCCAGAGCCTGTGCACTTACACTAACCACATCTAAACTTCCTATTGCTTCACCATAAACTATCCTCATCCCATAGTCACCAACAAAGAAGGCCTGCTTCTCATGGTGCGGTGCTTATAGATGTGGGTGTGTACTGGTAGGGAGTTGAGAGGGATCCATCACTTGGCACATGGTAAGGCTTTTTTAAGATTTTCCATGTTTATTCTGACAGGATGAACAGCCCACCCAATTAGGTCTTTAATTACGTCAAATAAGCCTTTCTAACTATTCTTTTTACTAGTGCCCACCATTATTTAAATCTGATATGATGCTTTAAAGAACCTACCCACTTAATATGTTGTCTTAGTCTATTCAGGCTGCCCTAACAGGCTATCATAGGCTGGGTGGGTTAGAAACAACAGATATTTGTTCTGGGAACTGGGAAGTCCAAGATCAAGGCTCTGGCTGATGGAATGTCTAGTGAGACCACTTCCTGGTTTATAGATGGCTGCTTTCTCACTATAAGCTCACGTGACAGGAGGGACTGAGGAGCTCTCTGGGATCACTTTCATAAGGGCACCAACCTCAGTCATGGGGGCTACACCCTTATGACTTAATCACCTCAGAATATCGAGGATTAGGTTACAACGTAAGAATCTGGGTGGGGGGGGGCACAAACAGACTAAGGAGAGGAAAAAATACATTAGTCATCTTTCCCTTTTCTGTCCCCAGTGGTTTAACCAGTCAAGTAAGACCATCTCCAGAGCGTCTCCTTGAGATGAGCATTCACTGACCTAAAAGATGTGAGGAGTAGAATAAAGGCTGTCCCACAGACAGCATTGGTCAACTAGGAAAAGAGATGCCACATGCCTGTTCCAGGTGCTAGGAACAAGGCAAAGAACATTCATGTACTTACTTCAATCATTTGCTCACTTGTCTGTGTTTATTGAGTGTCTTCCGTAAGCTGAACAGAATTCTAGATCCTAGAGACACTGTGGTAAACAAGCCAAACCCTGGCCCTCCAAGAGCTTATATTCTGTGGGGACAGTAGACAATAACTATGTGTTCTGAAGAAAAAAATAAAACCATAGAGAGGAGAGTGGTAAGAGTGGCCAAGGAAGGTCTCTGTAAAGAGGTGGCATCTGAACAGGGATCTTCGTGAAGTGAGGGCATGCCCCAGTGATAATCTGGAGGAAGAGAATCACAGGCAGAGGCAACATAGTGCAAAGAGCTAGAAGTGGGAATGAACCTAGCATGATGAAGGGGCATCCAGCGTGATTAGAGCAGAGGCGGTGGGGGGATGCGGGGGAAGCTTCACAGTAGGGGCAGGAGCTAGATCGCACAGGGTCTTGAAAGGCCATGGAGAGGAACTTTGCATTTTACTCTGAACGGGATGGGGAACCATTGGAGGGATTAGAGCAAGGGGTGTCATAATCTGCTTTGTGTTCTTCGGTGGTCGCTTCAGCTGCTGTGTGGAGAGCAGACTACAGAAACAGGAGTAGAAGCGAGGAACCTGCGTAGGAGGCCGTTCACACAGTCTTATAGTTTGGAGCTTTTTTATTTTAACTTTTCGTTTGGAAATAATTTCAGACTTTAAAGAAGCTGCAGAATAGTGCAGAGAGTTCTGTACATCCTTCACCCAGATTCCACGGACATTAACATCTTTGAAAACTACAGCACAGATACCAAAATCAGGAAGTTAACGTTGACAGAGTCCTGTTCCCTAATCTACAGACCTTACTCGCATCTCTCCAGTTATCCCACTAATTGCCTTTTCCTGGTTCACAGTCTGATCAGGACCACATGCTGCATTTCCTTATAATGTCTTTAGTTTCCTTGAACACAGCACAGTTCTGAGTCTTCCTTTTTCTGTCATGACCTTGGCATTTTTGCGGTCATTCTTGGCATTCTAGCCAGAATGTCCCTCCCTTGTAGAATGTCCCTCCATTTGATGTTTCCTTGTGGTTAAATTCAGGTTATGCGTTTTTTATGTGAATACCATGGAAGTGATGTTATGTCCTTCACAGTGGATCGTATCAAGAGGCACATGATGTTGATTTGTCCTGTTTCTGCTGATGTTAACTTTGATCATTTGGTTAAGGTAGTGCGTGCCAAGTTTCCCCACCGTAGTCACCCTTTGTAATTCATAAGTATTTTAGGAGGAAATATTTTGAAGCCGTGTAAATACTATTTCCCATCATGTGTCTGCCCAGTAATTTTACTATCCACTGATGACTCTTACCAGAAACAGTCATGACTGTGGTACTTGCTAGATTGTGCTTTTTCTAGTCCTTTTCTCTTCGACACTTTTTGGATGGAATTTTATGGTAAGGAAAAGCTTTCATTTCTCCCCCATTTATTTATTTATTTTTTAAATTGTTTATACCAGTATGGGCTCACGAGTTCTTAATTATTTCTGTGTGTGAGGATTCATTACCACCATTGATTTATTTTCTTGTTCACATTGTCCCAGATTTGACCAGTGGAACACTGGCTTCTTCACAGTGGTGTTTCTGACCTTTTGACCTGTCCCTTTGCTTTTTGATAACCACGTCTTGATATTTCTGACTCATGTTGTATACTACCTGCCTCAGCCCTAGAATTAACATTCATACAGCCTCGTTTCTTTCGTTGAAGAATAGATAGTATGAGGGGATACTTCTAGAAGCCAAACTCAGGGTGCCATGCGTGCTCACTGTTAATGGCAGGGTGGAGGGATCATTGCTTCTGGGCCCTCAATAGACAGAGCTAGAAAATGTGTGTGCACTCACACATCTGTAAGGATTTCTGTAACTTTTATGTGATGTCATATGGATACTTCCAATTCCATTCTAACACCAAAGAGTTTATTCTAACCTCCCCCCAGCTGTAACTCCTATTATGAGTGAGAAAGTCAACTCTCATTATCCTCGATGTATTTACTTGTTCAATCCTAAAGTACAGAATAGGTTCAGAATTGCTAACCTATAACTCATGTACAAACCTACTAACTAAAGTACTGTATTTGTGTACAAATCTTATATTTTGCCTTCGACTGTGTAGTCAAATTACTATTTTCCAAAGTTACTTTGGAAGTAACTCGCCCCCTCCCGCCTTTAGTGTGGTTATTGTATCATTCATTTGTAATACAGTTAGGTTCACTTGTTCCTGTTTATATTCTATTTGGGGTCCACACCCTGTCCTGCCAACACACTCCTTGTTAATTTTATTTACTTATTTTTGAGTATGTGAAACAATATGATTCCAAAACCCAGAACCAAACAAAAAGTACACTCAGGAAAGTGCCAGTCTGCTTCACCCCTTCTCCATGGCCGTGCCCAAGCACCTGCTGAAGTTAACACATCTCATTCATTTATTTCCCCTTTTTTCTTAGATGAAAGGTAGTGCAATATAGCTGTTCTTTGGCACGTTGCCTTTTACACTCTACAGTGTATCCTGGAAATCACTTTCTATCCACGTAGATGATCCTGTTCGTTCTTTCTCATAGCTGCGTAATACTGTGTGGATGTACCATAGTTAATTCACCCACTCTCTTATATGAGCATTCTCCTTGTGCATATGTATCTATGTATTACTTGGTGGGGATGGGGACAATATCTTCACGATAAACTCCTGAAAGTGAGAGTAAAAGCTAAGCACAGGTATGGCTTGTTGGATACGGCCTTCCCCATTGTACTGGTTTGCGTTCTCATCAGTGATATATGAGAGTGTCTTTTTCCCCCGAAGGCTTTCCAACAAAATATGTGTCATGCTTTTTAATTTTCTAGGAAAGAATTTTGATAGTGGCTCTTATGCAAGGATGGTAGTATTAGAGGTGGCGAGAAGTGCTTAGACTTTAGGTGTCTTTGGAAAAAAACAATTTAGAGTTTATAGTGGATTGCTTTGGAGGCTGATGGAATAGTTCCCCACCCGAGGTCTTCTCCAATTCTGGTGAAACATAAGGCATCAAGATTAACAGCCTAAGGTAGTAACTTCTTTTTATTCGCCTGATTTATGAAGCTTTTGATGACTCTCACCTTCCTCTTGGGCCAGCCTTATTACATATCCCAGTAAGTATATGGCATTATAATACCTAATGCTAGGCACCTGGGTAGCTCAGTTGGTTGAGCGTCTGACTCTTGATCTTAGCTCAGGTCTTGATCTCAGGGTTATTAGTTCAAGCCCCACATTGGGCTCCATGCTGGGTTTGAAGCCTACTTAAAAAAAAAAAAAAAAAAAAAGGCTCTAACAAATAATTTCTAACATTCCAGTGGCTTCGTGTAGCAGAAGTTTGTCACTCTTGTGACAACTCAGTGTGGTTGTTTTCGTTCATTCTGTTTTTGTTCATTCTGGTTCAGTCTGGTTTGGATTTACAGCTCTATTCCATGTGGTGATTCAGGGACTCTGGCTCCTTCTAGAATGTAGTTTCTCCATGCCCTGGGGTCTTGGAGTCCTCGAGGAGGAAGTACGAAGAGAAAGTGAAAAAGGGACTGCTCTGGTCTAGAAGGAATGCAGATTACTTTCTGGATTCAGTTGCTGAGAACTGGTCACATGCCCCCTAGATGCAAGAGGGCCCCGTAAATGCGGTCCCTGCAGGACAGCGGCTTTCCAGGGAGCACTCCATATATGGAAGGGGAAGTATGGATCTAGGTGGACGATTAGCTGACTCTGCCACAGGTATTTAACAAAGTAAGCCATTGGGTACCGTGTGGGAATAAATAACATGTTTTGCAGGATGGAATATCCTGAAATTACTGAAGCATGGTTAAATTTAAAAAGTACAGTGCAGCCCCCCCCCCCAAATCTGCGGGGGACAAGTTCCAAGACCCCGCAGTGGATCCCTGAAACTACAGATACCACTGAACCCTAGATATACCGTGTTTACATACACTGTAATGAAAGTTATGCGAACGTGGCCTGCCTCTGAAAACATCTTGTACTGTGCTTCCCCCTTCTTCCTGTGACGAGGTGAGATGATCAGATGCCTTTGCAGTGAGATCACGTGAGATGGATGGCATAGCGTTAGGCTACCGCTCACCATCTGAGGGTCCCGCAGAAGAACGATCATCTACTTCCGGACCACAGTTGTCCACGGGTACCTGAAACCCCAGGAAGTGAAACCATGGACAAGGAGGGACTGCTGTAAGCATGGAGTTCAACAGCAGGAAACCAAGAGGAGTTATATAAAAGGAGAAGCAATATTTAACTTTGAAGGGTCAGTAAGTCTGGTAGAGGAGTTCCAAGTAACAAGGATGGTGGATGAAAAAAAGATTCATGTGTTTTCATTCATCTGCTCCTTCATTCATTCAAGAGACAACCCCAGAGCCTGTCTGCTGCTGGCCCCGTGCTCCGAGCTGTTATGTGGCTGTGGGGGAGGAGATGGGAGTGTCGGGGGGGCCCCCTGCAGGTACACTGGTGGGTTGGGGTGTTTACTCCTTCGTGGGCAGGAATAGGTACCAGCAGAATGTTACACAGGTATAGGGAGAAGCTATTAAGCATAAGCCAGAATAGTGGGATTTTTTTTTTCCCTTTTGATCTTGGGGAGAAAAAAACAACAGCAACCTTCTGAGAATGTTATGTGAAAGAAACTTTCCTAAAAGCTTTTAAAGTGCAGCACTTTGTTAGAACAAATTGATAATCTAAATAAGAAAAAGGCAGATTTTAAGAAACAAGATGGTATTTTCTGTTCTTTTCAGAATATAATATTTTCCAATAATGTAAAAAAATGAGTATTTCTCACATTCTTAAGTGTTAGTAGGCTTTGTGCCCATATTATGTGGAAAAAGTTAATATTGTTCTCATCATGCAGGAGTTTGATTTATAAGGGGACTGCCAGAGAAAGATCTGTCATAGTATTTCATTGCCGCACCGGTAGAGTAATGCTAATAATCAGCGTGTGTGTACCTCACACTACAGTTTACTGAGGGGTCCTATGTAACGGATCCAACCTCATCATCACCACAACCTATGAAGTAGGTAATGGCCAGGTTGATATTATCATTAGTTGCATGCAGATGTTCGGACGTAACCCCATTATCCCCATTTACAGTCGAGGAAATTGACCCTTAGGGATGTACATGATGTGCCCCAAATCTGTAAATTTAAATTCCCAAAGAGAGGAAATAAATTTTAAATTCCGATGTTGTAGTCTAATTATATCTGTGCTGAAGAATGAAGAATCTGGGGCTCCGGGGTGGCTCAGTCGGTTGGGCGTCCGACTTTGGCTCGGGTCAGGTTCTCACGGTTTGTGGTTCGAGCCCCGCGTCAGGCTCTGTGCCGACAGCTCAGAGCCTGGAGCCTGCTTCCGATTCTGTGTCTCCCTCTCTCTCTCTGCCCCTCCCCTGCTCACGTTCTGTCTCGCTCTCTCTCTTGAAAATAAATATTAAAAAAAATTTTTTAAAAAGAGTAAAGAATCCAACTAAGCTATTGAAAACTCCATTTACTTCTCATCTGTTATTGTCAGGGTGGGAGGTAGACAGAAGTTAAGGAAATATGGTTAATACTTCCAAGTAGTGTGATATTTTCCATTCTTCGAATTACGTTTATTGTCTGTCAATTAATTGCCTTTTTCATTTCCTTTGGTTTTTATATAATTGATTTTATGGTATATTAAGTTTTGGGGAAAAATGCTGAAAGGGCAGGACTTTTATTCTGGGAGTCCGTTTTTTTCTCTTCGGGGACTTACTTGTGTGTTCTCTAAGCAGAAGAACTACGCTAGATCCTAACGCCTTTGCATTCACATTTATTGGTGAATGCTGTTGTTGCCGGGTGACGAATGTCCCGCTGTGTCTGTTCTCTCAGGTGGGGTGACTGCTCTCTGTTGGGACCCCGTCCAGCGAGTGTTGTTCTCCGGCAGCTCCGATCACTCCGTTATCATGTGGGACATCGGCGGGAGGAAAGGAACAGCCATCGAGCTCCAAGGACACAAGTAAGGCTGCTGGTGCTTTTACTAAAAACTCTGAGAAAAGATTCCCTTCTGAAAGCCTAGAACAAAGGCGTGTGCTTCAGTCTCTGTGGCAGGATCTTCGCATGGGAAGGAACCCAGCAGGCACTCAACTAATGGCCACTTTGAATTGTATGTGTAAATCATCTAAGTATGTTTATTTATTTACATGTCACCTTGTTTAATTCCATAGAGGACTTGACAGTGCCTACAAAAACAGTGAAATAAAATAATGGCAGCAAACAAATAAAAGGTAAAAGTGAGAACCAGGGAGACCTAAGAGTAAAAATTAGAGAGAGAGAGAGGAAAAAAAGCTTAAAAATAGAAGCCATGGAGGCCTACAGAATTTCTGTAATTGAGTTCAGATGTGGTGCCAGGACTCCCGGCAGCTTGAGGAAGAGGGGAGAGATAATATTCTTACACAATAGATTTTGTACTTCACCACATATTTATTGAAGACTCGCTTTGATTCCTATCAGGCCCTCTTCTTCCTTGAGGAACGATTTCACGGGCCGAGAGGAAAAGCAAAGGCAGCTTTGCGTTTCCTTGGAGCAGACTCTTTGCCGTGTGCTGAGAGTCACTAAGGAATTTTTTTTGATGCAGATTCCTGGCCCCTGTCTTTGGAGATTCCGGTCACCAATGTGGAGCTGAGGCACCTCTGTTGTTCGCAGCCTCCCAGGCAGCTCTCCTGGTGGCCGTCAGACCACACTCTGATGGCTGCCACAGGCCCCGGGGGCACATACTGGCCGTGTGCGGAAAAGAACCGTAGATTTGCTTCAAAGCTCTAAGCTCGTCTGAATTGTTTTTAACTTGGAAAGTTTCCACAGTGATGTTAGCAGCAACTCTAGACATCCGTAAACAAATGTTAGTGGGGCTCCCAGGAACTGACTGGTGTTAGCCAACATTAGCTCTTTTTGTAAATCTGCCCGGAAGCACTCGTTTTAAAATGTTCCCCTAAGTAGTTAAATTTTGCAGTTGGGATTATTACTGATTGAATTTTAGAAGGCCCCTGCACAAGTCATTATTTCAGTGTTAGAATTTAGTCTTAGAGAGCTACTTATTAGGCCTCCTTTCCCACATTTGAGAACAGACCCATCGTCTGGGGCCATGTCTGGCTTGTGGGGCCACTCGGACCTCGTCATCAGCTCATTAAGAGGAATCGTTCCCTTTTGCTTATCTCCATGGCAAGGGGACATACATCAGTATCATATGAAAGGAGTTGACATCATCTGTGTAAGTGAAGAAAAGGAGAAGGCAAACACAGTCCTGTTTAGTAACGCTCAGTTATTATCCACTCTGCCAGGTAATTCTGCCACCTCAGGCTGTCTCAGAGAAATAAAATGCCAGTTTTGAATGAAGAGCAGTAATATTTGTTGATCTCACTCAGATGAACTCATAACTAGTTTCATTTTTGCACCGTGGTTAATAAAGACTGCAGGCAATCTTGCATGACCCATCCTCAGGGCGGCAAAGTATGACAGTGCTCAACACCAGCGTCACTGGGTGCCGAGTGCCCTCGTGCAAACTGTTCTGGAAAACTTGCGCCTAGAGTTTGGTAAGAAAGGAAAAGCTATGAAGTTGAGATACAGTCTCTCAGTCCCAGAAAAATGGAACCTGGGCTAATAGGTATTCTAGTTTCTAAGGAATGCAGACCTGACCTTTTAGAAAATGGAACAGACTGTACTTGGGAGTCCATCCTGTTACTCTGTACCCTTAGAACCTAGTGGGCCAGCAGGCTGGGGAGATCAGGAGCCACTGGTCAGCCCTGGCTTTAAACAGGAATAATGGCCGTAGGCCTTTGCCTGGGGCTTTATTTAACTCAAGCTGAGAAAGGAATGACGTGAACTCTGTGGTCACCATCACTGGGCCTTAGCCTGGGAGGGGCCGCCTGGTGTCACACAGCTGGGAGAGATGAACTTCCTCAGCATCAGTTGGTGTTGACCCTGTTAGAGTGGGTTTGAGTGCCCGAGGTGAGGACGGGGAAGACACCAGAGCCGCTGGAAGTGGGAGGTTGGGACTCACAGAAGGTGGCGGAAGGAAAGGGGCCAGGGCAGCAGGCAGGAAGGGGAGCATAGCGCCACATGGCCACCATTGCTTTGTCCTGAAAACTGGCCACTGGATTGGTGTTCAGTGATTGTTGTCTTTGAATGGAGCTTAGTATTTTGCCAGAGAGCTTCTGAAACTCACAGGGACCTCAGTGTAATCTTCCAAGAACCCTGGATATGTAAGAGGGAAGCCCGATGTCATTTTTTAGATGAGAATATTGAGCTACCACCCTCAAAGCCTCCAGCTGGTAGCTTGGGTCTCTCAAACCTTCTTTCAGTCCAAGAAAGCTACTTAGAGCCTTCTTTGCATCCTGCACTATACTAGGTACTGGGGCAGAGAAATGAGCATTGACTAACAGATGGCCCCTTCTGTGCTCCATGATGTTTTTTTGGTCTCTTTTCCACTCTAGAGGCCAAAGAGTTTCTTCGTGGGGCCCGAGGCTGCCCCTAGCTGCCCTACAATTCCTTATGTTCCCACCTTCCCCTCAGGGAGACTCTGGGTGGTCAGAGTTCCAAATCAGGCACCGAATTGGTGAGCTTGGGAACTGGGCAGAGCCGACCGGACCAGAGAGCCCCAGAGGAGTGGAAAGACCACCTTCCCCTTTTGTGGGAATATCTGACCCCGATGTGAAGGGGCAGCTTTACGGGTCTTCTGTCCTGGGTCCTGTGGCTTCATTCCATCCTTCAGCAGAAATAAGACATTTGTGCAACTAATTTGATCTGGTGTGTGAAAAACCCATCAAAGCAGAGAGAGCTTTAGCACTAGAGTAACTGAAATGTTTCCAAGTCCAAGGGAAAAAAGCTAAGAAAGTATACTTCTATACAATATTCTCTGCATTTGAAACATTTTGATATTTTTATTCCCTGTAGCAAGTGGACCATGATTGTGTGCTAGCTCTGTGGAAGGAAAGGCAAAGAAAAGGTTCCAGTTTCAGGGACCAGTTATGTTTCTGAAGTATCCATTACCAGTTGGATGGATATTACAGAAGCATAAGCCTAGACATTTATTGTCCCATGCCCACCGTGTCAAACCTAATAATGATACTTGGGCTTTTTAGATCCTTTTTTATTCTTAGATAATACCTGTCATTTCATGACCAACTTTATGACCATAATTTTCCTTTCTAGCAGTATTTTTCTCAGGCTTTTAAGACTTTGTGGCAATTTAGTTTAACGGTAACTCGATTTAAAGCACAGATGAACTTTTTGGGATGGAACCCTCCACCAACACTGGGATCTTCAGTTATGGGGGACGTGGTCACAGCCCCGGCTGTTGGCACACACGGCCTGTGTATTTGCTTCCTTTTTCCATAGTCCCAGCTCTTGGTTTTTCTCTTCCGACTCCTAGCATGTATAAGACTTTTGTTACAAGCATCTTCAAAGCCTTTTTGTAAAGAGAGGGACTAGTCAGTGGGGCATCTGGGTGGCTCAGTCAGTTAAGCCTCCAGCTCAGATCATGATGTCACGGTTCATGAGTTCGAGCCCCACATCAGGCTCTGTGCTGACAGCTCAGAGCCTGGAGCCTGCTTCAGATTCTGTGTGTCTCTCTCTGCCTCTACCCCGCTCACACTCTGTGTCTGTCTGTCAAAAATAAATGAACATTAAAAAAAAATTTTTTTAAAAGAAAGGGGCTATTCGTCGATAAATATCCATCGGCAGAATTTGTACCTTTCCCTCTTTATCAGGTAAATTGCCTGTCAAGTTAGGAAAGGAAGTAGAATTCTCACATTCATCCTTTCCTGGGTTTGGGGAAGGAGAGGAAGGGTCAGGAGAGCAAGGTTTCTCTCTTTGCGAATCTCAGATTTAGGAGCATTTCTCATTGTATCACCGGAGAATTATTAGGATACAGGGGAAGAGATTTTTTTCTATTTCTCACTTAACTAATGCATAATAGATCAAAGAATTCAAAATTAGGGTTTTCACAGAGAGTGGAATCTTATCCGAGGGGTGGTGCTCCGTGGTGTGGTCATTAATTGCTGGCCTCTGGATCAGGCCAGGCTGTATTTGAGCCAGCCCTTCTGGCTCTAAGCAGGGCTCTCTATCTCTCTGATCCTCAGTTTCCTCATCTCTAAAGTAAGGATAATATTGGAAAGGAAAACCCTCAAAGGTTGTCAGAAACCATAAACGATATAATGCATGTAAAATAATCAGCACAAGAGTAAGGGACAGTAAGTGACAGGTGTTAAGAATATTCTTGTTAATAAAAATTACAGTAATTTGTAAATCAAGCTTTTGGATAGGATTTGTATTTCTCTCTGAACATAGCATTTTAAGTGGAAGTATAGCCACATGTACCTACTCCCTCAATTTATATTACACTCAACAGAAGTTTACTGATCTCTGTCTATATACCAGACTTTATAGCAGACACTTCGGATATGAAGGGCACTATGGCAACAGCCACTGCCTGAATGGTGCTATAGAGGCATGAGAATGGGGACGAGGTGGGACAGTTTGCCAGTTGTACTGAAAAATGGGAAGCCTCAGTGGAGGGAGTCACTCTTGATTTGGATCTTAGGAGATGAATGTGTTCTCATTGTTCTCAGGATCAGGAGGTTACCCAAAACAGAACTACATGAACTCAGTACAGGGTTTTCAGGAACTTGCAGGCGGATGGGAGGGCAGTGGCTACTCTGATCTTCTGTCTTAGCCAGTAAACAGCCAAACGTTGCCAATCTCGAACCAGCACTCCCAGTAGGATCCTATGTTCAGGTTCAGGCTGGCTGTGATCCAAGGATTCCCAGGGAGGCAGATCCATCCAGGGTCCCTTTGGTGTGAGATGGCCCCAAGTATCTGTTATCCGGGGGACCTCACATGTGTGGATTACTCACGAGCCTTTTCTGGTCCTTGGAGGTTTGGGGAGACTTATGAATATGGGGGTTCTGAATATAAGAGAGCGAGTTCTCTGGGAGCAGATGCATGACTGATTAGATTTTCACCAAGTAATCTAGGACTTTTCATCAAAGAAATGAAAGCTGCTATACTACTCTTAGGATGTAGAAGAGGACCTAAGTTGACATTTGAGCAGATGTTACCTTATGTCTGAAAATCTGTTTCAGTAAAAAGAATAAAGGCTTCTCTACCCTTTTTCCTTAACAAGCATCAGACACAGCACCGGCCTCAGGGGCATGCTACCTGTGCAGTCACACAGGGCCCCATGCTTGGATGGGCCCCCTGCTTGGATGGGCCCCATGCTTGGGTTAATGTCCTGCTGTCACCATCTTGTCATTGTTAGTACATTTTTAGCAAGGGGCCCTGCATTTTCATTGTGCATGACGCTCCCCCCCCCCCCCCAAATTATGTAGCTAGGCCTACTAAGGCCTGTGTTCCCTCTAGGGCTGGTGAGAAGGGAAGTGAGGCCATTGCCAGTAAGTGTAGTCTTTGTAGCTGGCAGATCCTGGTAGTCGTGAAAAGTGAGGCTTTTGTGCACCGGTAAGAGCATTTGCAATGCAGTACTTGGGAGCTCTCACCCGTGGAGTGATAACCAGTTTTGAAATGCTTTCCAGTATAAATGCTACACTGATGTCAGATGAAACATGAATGTAAGAAGAAGGTATCTTTTGTTCTTTATAACCCTCAATCTGTGAACCTGGGGATGTTCCCTTACCTCGTTTTTAACTGCAAGGTGGTTAGAGTGTGAATCCTTAAATCAAGAAGTCCCCGAGCAGCTTTATTACAAAGCTTGGAATCCAGCATTCATCACTGTGTTCCACTCATCTGTGTTGGAATATTAACAGTATTGGAGTCCCATAAATTATGTATTGGTTGCTGAATGTTGCTGCCAGCTATGAGTGGCAAAGCAGTTCCTTCTGTAGCTTATTTTGGTTTTACAAGATCACTGATGTGTATCAAGATGCCTTAACAAATGAAATGTTGTTCAAATCACCGGGTTACGAGTCTGTTCAAGTAGATAGATTTTCCTTCTTGCCCTTGAATGTCAGAATGGTGGCGCTCCATACTTTAAAACGTGTGAAGTAGCAGCCAAGAGAGAGAGAAAACAATTGACTCTTTTGTTAACAAATACCCGGTGAAAATTTTATATTAGTCATTAATTACTAAAGGGACTAGTAAGATGTTAACACCAGTTCAAAGGAAAACCCAAAGAACAGACGTATGCGTAGACAATGGAGAACTGAAATGAATTGGTAGGTGGATTCACAATTGGCTTCTTCTGTGGGAGGGGGCGGGCAGGGGGATTAGTTATATCATCACTGGAAAGGTTCATTTGCAATAATACCAGGTTCGTGTAACTTACAGAGTTATAAAATAGCAAAGTTAATGGTACTGAAAGATGCAGACCCCTACAGAATCAGACAACCCCAAAAGGTATGCTAGGTATTACCTGATACTCCATTTGAAGATACCAGTAATTTCTTTTTGCCCATCTCATTCCTTCACAGTCTGCCTGATAGTTCTTCCCCCACCCCTCCTGTAATCATAATAATCTCAAAGATTATTCTTGATCACAAAAGGTTGGTCTCATAAGGTTTGGCCTAATTATTTACATTGTACGGTGAGAGTGTTAATTAGCCATATAGGTCTTCTTGGTTTGCTTTTCAAATAATAGAGCCAAAGAGTATTAAACAATAACTATCAAGCCTGCAGAATTAACTTCTGCCTGCAAGTTTTTATAAGGAATCTTGGATTGGGCTTTTCAAAGCCTCTGTTATTGGCTGTACCAAGATTAGGAAAGCTAGCCCAAAAGATTCTGCACCATATTTCACCTGTGGTATTTACAGCTTTGGTTGAATTCCTCGAGGTTGCCAACATTTGCCAGGTCCCTGGCCTGGTAGTTTCCTTACTATCTGTAAGGCCAGGACCCTGCAAACCCAGTACTAGGCCAGTTTTCCTGGGAAGACTTTGTAGGCATTGGCGCCATAAGTTCAAGTGGCTAGTCATATCTGATTCGATGAGCATCATTCTGTAATATGACACTCCAGGTAAGGACCTGGTTGCCAAGTCATATCCTTTGGAGGGAGGCTAACTGAACCTACAAAATAAATATATTGCCATTAAATTTAAGGGGGTTCAGTATTACTTTTTTAATTCCGGGGGAATCATTGAAAACTGGATGTCATGTTTAAATGTTTCTTTAGCTTATAAAAGCAGAGTTTACAAGATTGTAGGTTAGACGTAGGGTAAAAAGTAAGAGAAAAGGCAGCCTCATAGATCCAAAGGACATTTAACAATATTCCAGACATATAACCACAGCAGAATGTCCCTCTTCAGTTCATTCAGTCCTGTGTAATTAATTCTTGTTCTGCTGGTTCTTGCTTTAGTAGTCTGCATTCATGAAGCCATCTGCAGCCAGACTAAAAAGAGTCCAGAAATCCAAGGAAATCCAGACTTGGTCCACTAGCACAGCTTACAAATTGTCTAAGTCGTGTCAGCTCTGTAACCTTTGCCCGAGAGTCTGTTCTTTGAAATAGCAATATTTTAAAATACCTGGTACATGTCGTCCTTTTCTGTGAAACTCTCGAGATTCTCCTTTCTGGCCTGTAGCTTATAACAGAGCCCTCAGGCAAGCATCAGAGTGAAACAAAAGTTATCTATAGATTATAGAGACTTTAATGGTTAGGTGTTTGTTTTTTTTTTTTGTTTTTTTTTTTTTTTTACTGTGACAGATAATATCATAAGGGAGGAGAATAAAATTCTCTATTGAGATAGCCTACATAAGTGTTTCCCAAGAGTTTTGATCATTATTTCCCCAGAGGGGAAAACATATTATAGACAATGAGAGCTCTGATTAATCTCCAGGGTCCTCCCATAAAATATGCAACTTTAGAAATACTTATATATTAATAACATCTTATCTATACTGACTTGACCTAGGGAAGACTGAGCATCTCTTGTGATCTGACAACTCGTCCCATGAAACTCTTAAAATAGCAACACAGCAAACGAATACAGTTATTTATAGCATCTCTCTTTTTATGAGGCAAAGGAACACATCTTTACAATTCTCAAGGATTCCCTCCAGGAAATCTCAAAGATAGCTGTAGGTATAAAAAGTATCCCAAATTTTTTATTTTATTTTTTCAAAAGACAGGGTACAGTCTGGGAAGGCAAAATCAAAAGAGTTGTCAGAGATGTTTCTGGGACTTTAACCAAGTCAACATAAAGCTCTGAAAATAATTGTGGTGACACACAAAATCTTTGCTAGCTAGGCAGATTCTATAGAAGGTAAAAAATATCCTTTTGCATTGTAGTCAAAGGCATTAATCAGTAAGGCAAGGAAGCAGGCCATCAAAACTGAGGGAACTACGCCAAGATTTTAATGCATTTTATTGCTCTTTTTTCAGACTCGAGTATTATAAACCAAAGCAAATAAAATTCACGTTCCAAGTTTTATCCTTCATTTTTCTTTCTCATATTCTGGAACAAATTTATACTTTACTTTAGAACTGCCTTATTCATCCATATTCTCTCAAAAATGTACAATGGAGTTTTCCAGAGGCTGCATGACGAGTGGCATCAGAATAAATGCAGAAAGAGATGGTTATCTGGCTCGCTCCTGTGAAGCCACATACTATTTAGAAAGAATGGCAGAAATGTTCAACAGTGCCATTTTTGTCATCAAAATTTGTCACTTTGGGAAGTACAGTTAATTTTCATCAAATATATGTGATTTATATTAAGATGGAATGGATTCGTTGCTAATTCCAAATGAATCGATATTTTTTTTAATTCTCAATTCTGACTTCAAATACAATAAATATTGATAGTTATCACTTATTTAAACCAAAGCTCTTTGGTGTCCTCAAATAAGTTTTAAGAGTGCAAAGGGGTCCTGAGACAAAAAAGTTCGAGAACCATTGCTTTAAGACAAAACTGTTCTGTTTTCTCTTTGAAAAACCAAAGCCCACACATCGTCATATCTTGTTTCCATTACTGCCCCTGGCATAGTCCATCCATAAACCATCCATTTTAATTTTAATAATTAACCAAAGTAACTAGTGTATATCTCCTAGAGAAAATTGGGAGGAGGGAGGATGTGGGTAATTGAAAGCTGTCACATACAAGCATCCGAGCAGACCAGCAAAGCTCAGGAGCGCACACCACAGAAATTTCTCTTGCAACATATGCCACTTTTATGTCTCCTTACGGTGGCACACGTGGACGTGTTCATTGGTGACTCACCTAAGTTGCAGCCTGTCTAGGATGTACAAAATAAAAAGGAAGTATATATAAGCTTAATACTATGCTTTGTAATCAAAGTTTCAGTATTCTGACTTACTTGGAAATTATCTAAGTGGGTATCTAATGATTGTTTATCAATTAGTTCAACCTAATAGTAATCCATTTTAAGTTACCTAAAGATCTTAGGGATTATCTGTAAGTTGATGTGCCATAACACATAATTGCTAGTTATAGAGAAACTTTATCAAAACAATTAATTCAGTTGAGTTCAACACGAATTTATATTTTTAATAGTCTTAAGCATTATATAGGCATCATATTCGCTTGTTTGACCAGTTATCCTATATACACTTATAAGAAATCAACCCCATTAAAATAAGTTGTACACTTGTGTTATACTTAACACTGATAAATAAGAAAAGGACTAGCTGTGTTTTAAAATGTAACCATACTAGTCTCACTTGCCAAAGAATTAGCCTCAATTTTCTGAACTTAGGTTCTTAAAATGTTATTGAGTTAGTATTTTGTGTAAAATAATTTTTAAGTCTAGTAAACTTAAAGTTTTAGAGCAAGAACAAGTTCTTATAATTTAAGAAGTACTATAATCTAAAAAGAAGAGAAATTAAAACAAGAAAAAAGAAATAATACTGTAATCTAAGTTATTGACACCCTCTGGAAATACAGTAATACTCCATATACGAGAGGGACAGGCCTTACTGAAGTGTAGACGCAGACACACGGGGCTTTAACAGCATCTGTTCCACAACTTCAGCTGCAGGGCAAAAGGAAACACGAAAGCACACACAAAAAAACCCAGTCCAGATTTCAAGGAGTTGTTCTCCTTCCCAGTGGGCATAGAATCCTTAATTGATTTGAGCTCAAAATAGAAACATAATCAGAAACAACCAAGAAGCCAGTTTCCTATTCCCTCACCCAATGGAGAATAATGTATATAACTTTTTGTTAGTGATGCTCAAATTGTCAGACCACGGAACTGGTCTTGGCTTTCCCCAAGAAGGAATAATTCATCAGCCATGTATGAACTAGAAAGAAAAATAAAACACAAAATGAGTAGAGAGGAAATGAAAACTAGAGAAAATAGAGAGTCAGCAAAACTCAAGTCTATTGCTGCTTTGGTTTCACTCTGGAAGCCAAGAAATGGCACCCTTTGGCTTAAGCCACCATGATGTGCCTCACACCTCAGGCAACATGGTTTACCTGGATCTGGCAGGAATGCAGTGGGCATTCCGATGAATGACCTCCAGTGCTCTTAAAGGATACTTTTGGGGGGGTGCCTGGGTGACTTAGTCGGTTATGCATCCAACTCCGGCTTGGGTCATGATCTCACAGTTCACAAGTTCACGCCCTACACTGGGCTCTCTGCTGGGAGCCTGGGGCCTGTTTCAGATTCTGTGTCTCCCTCTCTCTCTGCCGCTCCCACACTTGCACTCTATGTCTCTCTCCTTCAAAAATCAACATTAAAAAAAGGATGCTTTTCTTATAAAAGGTAAAATCAGGGGCACCTGGGTAGCTCAGTCGGTTGAACATCCAACTCTTGATGTCAGCTCAGGTTGTGATCCCAGGGTGGTGGGATTGAGCCCTGTGTCCAGCTCCACACTGAGCGTGGAGCCTACTGAAGATTCTCTCTCTCTCTCTCTCTCTCTCTCTCTCTCTCTCTCTCCCTCCCTCCCTCCCTCCCTCCCTCTCTCCCTCTCTCCCTCTGTCCTTCTCCCCACCTCACGCACTCTCTAAAGTAAAATTTGTTTTTGGAGGTAAAATCATGACTTTAGAACAAATACAGCACAAACATGTGCCACAGATTTTATATATAATAAATCAATTAAGGAAAGGGATAGTACTATCTTACACTGAGTTCAACAATCAGCTTTTTTTCCCTTAAGTGTTGGTAACTGACAAAAACTCTGTCTTCCTGGGCCTCAGCATCTTAAACATTTTGATTCCATCTGATTTCTAAGACTTGTGCTTGGGGCTCAAGGGTGAGCATGCGCATTGATTGACTTTGCTGGGCTTCCTGCCTTTAGGGCTTTCATTTGCTCTCCAGAACTGTCACTGACTTTTGCTTTCTTTTGCAGTGACAAAGTCCAGGCCCTTTCCTATGCGCAGCACACACGGCAGCTCATCTCTTGCGGTGGTGATGGTGGGATTGTGGTCTGGAACATGGACGTGGAGAGGCAGGAGGTACGTGTCACAGCAGGTCACGGGACCACTCCATGGCCGCTGGGCTGGACTGTGCGGTTCTGGGTCTGCCGAGGAATGCCTCAGCCTCCCCTTCTGCTCATTTCTGCTCTATTTTATGATTAAACTGTGAAATAAGACATGTTATGTCTGAGAATAAAAAATTTTTGGGGGCGCCTAGGTGGCTCAGTCGGTTGAGTGTCCGACTTCGGCTCAGGTCGTGATCTCACGGTTTGTGGGTTCACACCCCGTGTCAGGCTCTGTGCTGACAGCTCAGAGACTGGAGCCTGCTTCGGACTCTGTGTCTCCCTCTCTCTCTGCCCCTTCCCCACTTAGGTTCTGTCTCTCTCTGTCTCTCAAAACCAAACAAACATTAAAAAAATTTTTTCCGTACAAAAGGAAATTCCATTTTTTGTACCCCTCACAAATTGGCATGTAACATTCATGCAAGAGAGATTTCATAAGAATTTCGACCGAGACTAAGCTGTTCAGACTTTGAATCTGTTGCTCCATTCATAACCAAAGTTCAGGTGGGAAAAGGGAACCATCTATTTTCAGGCGATTACTCCCTAAAGTGCCCTAGGAGCATAGAAAACTCATGTGCTTTATGTTAGAGAACGGTGGCTAACGTGTGAGAAATGGTACTTGATGAAGTCAGAGTCCTTTTAGTTTGATATTAGTAGAAATATCAGAAATAACTATTTTTGTGCTTTTAACCATTCTCCAGATATAAATATATACTTTGTCATTTTTAAGCATACATTTAAGTTTTATCATAGGATTCTTTCTTTATGAGTTTTCTTTTTTCATCTTTGAGCATCTTAACAACTGATCTGTTTACTGAATATCCCCTTTGACAAGGACTTTGAAGTTAACCATTTTCTCATTTCCCTAGAATTACGCGGGGTGAACTTTCCCTCTGACAGTGTATATTCTTCTAATTTATTTCTTTGCAGGGTGCAAGACTTAGAAAAGCAACACTTTAAAAAGACAAAAGCAATTTCCCAACTTCTTTCCACGCCCTCACCCCAATCTCATTTCAAGAGAGTAGTTGCTATTACCCACAATGTAATGCCTTTCAAATGCCAGTAATTAAATGCTTAAGAAGATTAAAGCCTGACTTGCCCAAACCATAAATCCATGGGAGTTCTATTAGTAACTAATTAAAATGATCATTACGCTTTGGAAGTGGGGAATTGTAGAATATGGCTTTTGAAAGCACCGCTTGGCCCCTTCAGTGTAACAGCAGGGAAATCGGTGCAGTGTGCGGTGACCACGCCAGCCAGGCCGTCCATGTGACTGTGGATTCTGTGCTGTAGCCTGCTTTGGGTGAGGGACGGTCACACCTAGTCTGTCCTGACTTCTTCCCAGGCCTAACTGACCACACCAGGAGAGGGGGAGCCACCGGGCTCTTTTCCCTCAGTGCATGCAGCCTCCACCCTTGATGGACAGAGGCCCCAAAGAGGATAATGATGTGGTTTCCAGAGATGAAACCAGGTGGTTGATGGGCTGTCCTTTGAGTCATCTTGCTTAAGTTACACCCTTTGACATGCGGATATAGGGGCACTTGGTACTTGCTGACTGTTGAATCTTCTTCTTTGAGTGATAGTTCCAGCCAGTTTTTGCAAGGGTCATCTTTTAGAAATGTAAAGACCTGAGATGTATCTGTGGAGCTTCTGGGTCCTGGCAAGTGCTATGCAGGGTGCTTAACTCAGGAGGCTGGAGACTTGTAAGGAAGCAGTCCCTGTGCTGGCTGACTTTCTGGAAGAAAAGACATGTGGGTCTTTTCTGTTATTAAATGGTATGAAGGATTCGATCGTAGTTGCTGCAAGATAGAACATTAGTGCCGGGTATTTAGGAAGGGGCGTTACCATTGTTGGCTTTCTCAGCAGAGAGTTTGTGCAAGGACATGGCGCTGAAATGAAAGATTGATGGGGCCCGGATGTGCTCCGATCAGAACAGGAAACACCACAAGTAAAGACCAGGTGAACAAGAGAAGCCACCCTATGCTTGTGAGCAGTAGAAGCAGTCAGAGGTGATTGGCGTTGGGGAGCAGAGGGAGACCGAGTGGCTGAGCACGCATCGAGTTGACATCTCATAGGCTAAACCTGTGTTTCTCTTGTTCGTGAAACCTGTTTTGTCAAGAATCGTTATCATTTTTTAGACGTATATACAATGCATGTTCTTTGTAGAAAAATCACAGAGTACTCATTAACAAATAGAAAACATGTCACCCATCCCAGAAATATCACCCGTAACATGTTGGCAAAAAGTCCTTCCTTATAGTTTGCTCTGCAAATACACATGTACAAGCATTGCGGGGGGCGGGGGGTGGATAAAAAATGGAATCATACCACACATGCTGATTTTGTTCCCTTTTCCTGATCCTCACTCCCATTTCCCCCTCATAGACACCCACTGTGACGCATTTGATACATGTCCTAAACCTGTATGCTTCCTTACAAAAGATGCAGTAGTGTGTGTATGTGACTCTTTTGTGAATTTTCCTGCATCATAAGTGTTTTGAAAAATCACAACATAGATAAGTCTTTCAGGGATAAAATGTTTCTGCCTGAAAACTTTGTATTACTTTGTCAAATCTGTCTTTAAACTGATTAGAGCATGCAAATTACAAAGCAAATCAAGGCTTACTTCCTAATAACTCTTTGGTTTTGCTAAAATAAATAAACCAAGAATTGGAACTCCTAAAATGTCATCTTTTTACTTGTCTTTTTTGAGAGCATGTGTATAGCTTTAGGTTCATTTCTGCTTGGAGATGGGAGAATAGGCTAACCCCCCAAATCTGTTCCGTAACAGGTCTTCTTTGGAAAAGGATTACATCAACAGACAAAAGCCTTTCCGAGCCTTGGCTATGCTGCTGTCCGTTGAATCTCGTAGAGAGAGGGGGCGGGCTGTTGTTTGCCACATTTCTGAAACTTATCTGATCTCAGGCTTCTTTTATATAGTAAGTGGCTGCGAGTCACATTGGAGTTTCCTGGAATTCACTTTTGAGAAACCCTGGAGTTGGATATATTTGTCCAGGTTCCTTGGGTTCAGTGATAGGTGGAAAGAGATCAGTCTCTCTGCCAAATGATGAAATGTACAGAGTTGAACATGGAACTCTAGAAACAGATGTAGAGTCACTATTTGCATAATCCGTAAAGATTTGCTAAGGAATAACTTTAAGCTTAATACATCTTTTAAACACATTTGATACAGTTTCGAGTACTCGTGATGGGGCTGGGAAATAGCGAACAGAGGCGCAATAGTATGTGGTCCATGAGGCAAAGAGCAAAGCCTGCACCCTTGCTGGGCCCTGCCGTGAGCGGACAGTGGACATGCGGCTTCCCTGAGTACCCACTGAGGCCACATTGTATCCTTCCCACACAGGTAGCTGTGTGTATGTGTCATGTGCAGTTACACATAATTATATACAGCCAGAGCAGATATACGATCTGAGAATATGTGATAAAGTCACCGTGGCTCTCAGAACTCTGTGTGGTGTGGCCCCAGCCATCCCTGAATGCGCCTGAGCCCCAGCCCGTGCTGTTCCGCTCTCATGGTACCCCGCGTCGCCTTCTCAGGCCTTTGCACTTCCACTTATTTAAGTAATTGACATTCATAATATTTTCTTGTGTAGTCTTCCCTGATAAGTTATAAGCTCCATGATGACAGAGATTCTTTTAATTCACCACTACGTCCCCCAGGGCTCGACGCACAATAGGCATTCAGTGAATATTTTTTCAATGACTAACTGAGCAATCATACCTCTGTTTCTTGTAAACACATCTTGATTCTGTAACTTTCATCGGTGTTCATCGTTCGTTGTCCTCACTGCTCCTCACTGTGTCCTGTTGCGTGCTTTATTTCACAAGACCCCTGAATGGTTGGACAGCGACTCCTGCCAAAAATGTGATCAGCCTTTCTTCTGGAACTTCAAGCAAATGTGGGACAGTAAGAAAATTGGCCTAAGACAGGTGGGTGATACAGATCCCTCATCAGAATGTAATAGAGCGGAAATAACTTCACCTGTGATCTTAGAAGAACCAGCACCCTGGGCAGAAGTTGGCGGGGACGGTGCGGGGGGTGGGGGGGTCAGTTATAACCCTGCGGCCACTTTGTGACTGCACATTAATTTATTCCCTTATCGACTGCAGCTCATTCCTTCTGGGTTCAGTTTCTGTAGTGCCTTGTTCCAAGTAGTTAAGGGATGTTGATTTTAGAATTCTAGTGGCGTCTACCGAAATATGTCTTAAAATTAGAGGGGTCATGCTTAGCTCGTAGTGGTACCAAACCATGAAATTATGTAAGTGGTATTTATTTCTTCTTAATAATTTCACTTTCTCTCCTGCCATTTTAGTTTTCGTCATTTAGATCTACTCATAATAATAGAGCATTTTCAGTCTGATTCGAGGTTGGATTTGGTCCTCCCCAAGGAAATCAGTGTTAGTCACCCAGCCTGAGCATGGCCTGAGCATGAATTGGGCTTCACGCGTGTTCTCCTTCATCCAGCAGCATAATCTGTGGAGCTCCTACTAATGATGGCTGGGAAGGACCGAGAATGGGCGAAAGGGGGCTGTGGTAGGGGTGGGGGAAGGGGTGGGTGCGGTGGCACGAGCAGATGTCTTCCCAGCAGCTTTCCATTTGAATAAAGAGCCCCGAAGAGAACACGCCTGGTGTGTTCCTTCAGTTTCCTGGGGCGCTCTTGTTTAACATCCTCCCCCGAATGCTGTTGACCACGCCTGAGCCTGGTAAGGCAGAGGCGTGGGAGCCACAGCAAGCGTGCGCTCTCTCTCCCACCAGCACCACTGCCGCAAGTGTGGGAAGGCCGTCTGCGGCAAGTGCAGCTCCAAGCGCTCCTCCATCCCCCTGATGGGCTTCGAGTTTGAAGTGAGGGTCTGTGACAGCTGCCACGAGGCCATCACCGACGAAGAGTGAGTTCCAGCAATGCGCAGGGCTGTCAGGGTGAAGGAGAGAATGTGATCTGGGAAGCTGCCCTCGGCACCTCAGCCGTGACCAACGGCGTCCTCGTTCCTGCTGGTTCAGAATGGAGACCGTGGCGGGGCGCCTGGGTGGCTCAGTGGTTAAGTGTTCTTGTTTTGGCTCAGGTCATGACCTAACGGTTCATTGGATTGAGCCTCACTGCTTGGGATTCTCTCTCTCCCCCTCTCTCTCATGCTTACCCCCTCCTCCTCTCTAAATAAATAAGTAAACTTAAAAAAATTTACAGAATATAGACCATGGCAAGTGGGTAAAGCCCTCCTTCCTTCCAAGAGATACGTGTTCTCTTACGAGACAGGAAAAGGGAGTACACGTGAAGAATTCATGTCTTCTGTGCTTTTCTCCACCCCCAAGGACATGTGCACCGCAAACAGATGTTCTTCCAGCAAACCCTTCTGTCTGTTTATTTCCTTAAGGGTTGCTCAGGAGTGTAGGAGCCCAAGCTTCACTTTCTAGCCCAAGCTGGTATCTTTACAGGAGCTGAATCAGCCCACAGGCTCGAGAAGTTGGCGTCTTCTCCAAAATCGCTAAGCCACTTTACCGAAGAGGCCAGGACTGCCGGCCGTGCAGCTACTCAGTCTTGCTTGGTGGTCTTGCCCAATAACCTAGGACCTTAGGTTACTGCACGTCAGCGTTGGGGTGTGTACGTGGAGGGGCACATCTGTGTTACCCCTTGAATGCCGCTACTTCCAAAGTGCCCCAGGAGTAAACAGAATGCTTTGCAACACGTTCCCCTTATATAATGGATGACGGCACGCTCTCCTGAGGAACTTACCTGCCCGATTCTCCCCCACCTACTCCCGTACCTTGTCTACAGTGGAATCGTTTTAAGTATAAGATAGGTGTCTTGTAAGCGGCACGTAGATAGAAACACATTTAAAATGCACCGGAGGAAGTCAGCACTTAAAGGAAATTTTTGGCAATTAATAAACCAAAGCATTCTCTTACAGATAACCCTAATTTATGTGTTTTTTCCTTCTTATTTATCCATATCAAATATAAATTAAGATGCCCTTGCATCAATAAGCATTTATATTCATTGATTATTTTCCACTCATCATATGTGATGGAATTCATAAGAGAATTCTTTTCATTAGAGAGCTGCAAGAAACTTTAGAGATATTCTAAATTAATTCTTCATTTTATAGATAAAGACACAGACCCAGATAGCCTAGGCAACAGCACATTGAACCTAAATCTTGAATTCCAAATATTTGAAAGTGACCGTTTTAGAATACTCAAGATCTGTGCTGCAGACTTAGCTACAGGTAACAGCCATCTTCAGAGAGCCCACTGCAGAGTGGGCCCCCTTGAAACACGAGGAGAGGACAGCCATCTCCTTCCCTATGTCCCTCCTTCCCCCTCCTCCCCATGTCACCGTTTGTCCTGCCTCTTCTGCTTTGCCTCTAGACAACCTAGGCAGTTGACAAGCCTTCTTACCAAAAAAAAAAAAAAAAAAAAAAGCACAGATGAAAAAATACAAAACAAATAATGATGTTTGTTGATAGGTTGTTTTACTGGTTAAAGAGTTAGAACACCATAGAAAAACTAAGAAGCCTGCAAGTTAACACCAGGAACACAAGGAAATAGATTAGGCAGTCCTTCAGGTAGAATGGTAATAGTATCTTAGGCTTTGTAACAGGTGTGCTTTTTGTTTTTAATAGGCACAGGTACCAGCAAGTTCTTCTGAGACTTAGCAAAAGCATTGAGGCGTTTGTTTTAAGATTTGTCAAAAGCATCAATAGAGATTTTCAAAGGCTCTATCAGAGCAACAAGTAATCCGTAAGACTTTGGGAAATGTCATCATCTCTTTCCCATTCTGGAGAAGAGAAGAATCGTTGCACCTTAAGAAAAAAAATCATTAACAGGTTCCCAGGGACTAACAGTAGATATAAAGAGTAATTTTAAAGTGAGTAAGTCTTGGGGCACCTGGCTGGCTCAGTCGGTAGAGCATGCAACTCTTGACCTAGGGGTTGTGAGTTGGGGCCCCGTGTTGGGTACAGACTTTACTTAAAAATAAAATTTAAAAAAAAATTAAAAAATAGGGGCACCTATGTGGCTTATTTGGTTGAGCGTCCAACTTCAGCTCAGGTCATGATCTCGTGGTCCATGAGTTCGAGCCCTGCATTGGGCTCTGTGCTGACAGCTCAGAGCCTAGAGCCTGCTTTGGATTCTGTGTCTCCCTCTCTCTCTGCCCCTCCCCCTGCTTATAATCTGGCGCTCTCTCTCAAAAATAAATAAACATTAAAAAATAATAATAATAAATAATGTGAAGCAGTCTTAGCCATTTGGCTGCAAATTAGAGCTTAATGAGACCTTAGGTCTCTTTCATTCATGTGTCACTACTTTTCACTCTCGGAAACTTACTTTGCTCCTTCCAGACGTGCACCTACGGCTACCTTCCATGACAGTAAACATAACATTGTGCATGTGCATTTCGATGCAACCAGAGGATGGTTACTGACTTCTGGAACTGACAAGGTTATTAAGGTAGGATGCCATCTCATTTTAGAAGCTTTCCATCTTTGGCCCTGTGTAAATATACCGGAGCCCCAAGACTGTGTGAGGTCTGCTCACAAGGTTACTCTCAGCGGTGAGTGTTTTTGAGAACCCATTATGTGCCAGGCCCCATGCCAGGACACGGGCTTCACATACCAAAATCAGACGTGGCTCTTGGCTGCAGGCAGCGGGTAGCCTACTGGGGACATACTCTGTCTTTTTGACGGTTACTAATAGGTCATGTGTTCAGCAGCCAAAAGAGTGATACAGGCAAGAATTACCTGAAGAATTCAGTGGAGGGGGATGGGGCTGCTGGAGATGGCTTCAGGAAGGTGGTGGGGTTTGAGCCGAGCATTGAAGGAAAGGAAGGACTCAGGTAAGCCAACAAGAAATAAACGAGATCTTTCCCCCGTGAGATCAATTAATCCAGAATCATTCCTCCAGGGCCTCTCTGAGGACTGTGCTGGACCGCATGGCTTTGGTACTACAGCAGAGGCCCAGGACAGGAGGGGCCACAGCTGTGCCACCCCTGACAAACAGGCACAGGCTCGCCGGCGCACCGGCCCACTCTGGGCCCTTCTTGGAGGCGGCCACAGGATGTGGTGGCTACAATAACCCCCTTCGAAGCCACCAGGCCTCTGTGACTTGGAGCAAGTTAGAAGTCAAGTCTGGGAGCCTTGGTTCCTTCATTTTTGAAAATGAGACATCTTAGAGGACCTTGAGAAGACTGAATGAGGGAAGATACAGAAAGGACACAGCACACCCCTGGCGCCCATTGGGTGCCTAACACACGTCTGTTCCCTTGCCCCTTAAGTGAATCTGATCTGCCTTATTCTCCACTGGCTGGATTGAAATTCCCCACAGCCACGGTTTTAAAGTTTACGTGAAACATTTTCATGGCAAAATACTACTTAATAGATTTAGAAAGCACGTTAGCATAGTTCCTAGTTGCTTGTCAAAACGTTCACTTGCATTCGATGGGGACTGTTTATCCTTCGCACAATTGAATTTTTAATTCATCAGATGTTCTCTTTTCCTTTTCACAGTTGTGGGATATGACCCCGGTCGTGTCTTGATGACACTGCAGGCATCACAAAGATAGTATTTACTCAAGAAACGGTTGTTCTAATCCACATCATTACTGGAGCTGCAAGCGGACGTGTGAGAGTTCGAGAGAAACTGCAGAGCGGGGCTGAGCTGACGGGGTAGCAACGCGTACAGGGGTGAGCTCGTGAGTGAACGCTGGCGAGGGAGCCTTTCAACGCGTTCATACGATATAAAAGAAGATATTTTTTTAGCAAATGGTTTATACAGTCTGGCTGTGCTACATTGTTTTGAGCATACTGAAAACTCTGTGTGGGGTGTTTAATTTTTACATTTTCAACACTTCGTTTTGGTTGTTGCTTTGCGTGTTGGAGAAATGACGGAGGCATCTGTTCAGGGTATTTTTGGTCATTATAAAGTCGTTTCCATGTTTTCTTCACTTCCGGCACATATTCTGTGGTCAGCGTCTTTTTCTTCTGTTACCTACTCTCCGCTTCATCGGCTCTTTGCCAGTGTGTTTATATTTACGCTCTTTCTTCTCAGCGTTTCCGCTTTCACAGAAATCCTCTTCAACAGAGAGAGCTGGGAAACCATTCATGTGGGTTTTCCAGCCGACTTCTTGAATCACGTGAAGAGTTAGCCCTTTGACACGTCTCACTCGCTCATGTTCTGAGTAGACGTGACCTTGTGCTTCTGCCTCCGTGTCTCCGTCTTTCCTACGTTACAAAAAGGCTATGAGAAAGCTGCTCCCAACCACTGTCCCCACAGAGGTGGGTGATTGTAACTCAGAGCTTCAACTCGCAGTGCCTGGGTCATTTCTAATTCAGTTGGAGCTGTCTGAGCCTTTTCTGTTTTGGCTTTATTCACATAGCTCTTCCTCGCTCACAATATTCGAAACAAACACAACACAACGAAACAAAAACCCATGACCTTGGGGTGGGGGGGGAAGCATCTGTAAGATGTGTTTCTCTGCGCTGCACCTCTGAATTTGAATGTGTTCGTTACTGCGAGATCGTATCCTGCTCTACTCACCATCTGTATTCTCTTCCCCTTTAAAAACTAGATATTTAAAGATTTTGATCTTAATGTATTTCAGAACACTGTGCACACTTTCGTACTAAACCTGTGTGATCTGAGACGTAAAAGGTACCGAGTCGTACAGCTCATACTGTGTTCTGATTGGGAATGTTAAAAATTTTTTAAAAAGTGGGTGGGGAGCTTAGAAAATGAACCTGAAGAGCTCTCAGTTGAAGGGAATCCAGACAGACTTGATGAAGTGAAATACTCTTACGTGTAGTGACTCACCTCAGGCCACTGAAGTCCCTTTTAGGAATCTTATTTTCACCTGTAAAGCCAGACTGCGTTAGCAGCAGGCATGCAAGATGAGCCTGCCCCATTGTGCGCGCTTTACATGTACCGCCTCGTCACCCTCCCCTGGCAGGGGCGGCCGGGGATCACTAAGTCTCGAGATCGCCAGGTTAAATCAAGCCTCGCCGATAAACAGGCCAATGACTTGCCCTTCACTATCCATATTAGCTTGTGCATTCCTGATTTGACAGTTTTTTTTGGTGGTAGTATTTGAAGTGCTCCCGATTTTTCTTTCACTTCGGGCTTTTCTTTCCAACCAGGAAAAGTACTACCAGCCTTACGTGGCTGCCGTACTCCCATTCTCTGAAGACCCCTGACACTGGCCCGTGTAGGACGCGGGGAGGGGGCTTCCTAGAGAGGGTCCGCTGCTGCAGCGCTGGGATGCAGGACCAGTGCGCACGCCCCGTGCAGCCAGAGTAACGGCGGCCATCATCCGAGACCTCAGACCGGATGAGCTCACGTGCCCAAACGCTAAGATTGCGTGTGCGCGTGTGCACGCCCACGGAAGCGGTTACCACCGGTCACATCATTGTCCCCTTCCACATGACCCTTACTTACCATCAGTTGCCTGTTATAACTAATCCGAGTCTTTTCTGCATGATTGTGAGAGAGCTTTAAAAAGGGAATTCAAATATTCAAATATCTATATTATAGTCTACTACTAGAACTTGGAGCCGCTTACTAAGTTGCACGTGATAGAGAACCATGTGTTGGAAATGAGTAATAGAAATTAATCTGTTTTCCCTTCCTGGGTTTTGGAGCGTGGACTGTATACGGAGAGGGAGAAGCGTTAGGGAAGCGGTAGACCAGTGCCCCTCAAGCCTGACGTGGATGTGAGCTAGGTCTAGACGAGCTCACACCCCACCGGGGAAGCTGCCTGCCCCTATGGGGTCACGAGTGTACACCGCAGTCGCCCTGGTCCGTGACCCTGCACTTCACTGCAGCCACCTCCCTCCCAGCACGGCGGGACCCCAGCCCTCAGAGCCACTCGGAGGTCGAAACCACTCGACACCCCACCGATGAGAGTCGCGATCGGAAACCACAGATGTATCATGGCATCCGCTGCTCCGCCTTTTCCTTTTTCCTCGTCTGTGTGGGTGCTTGAATTTGGTGAGAAGTGCTTAGCAAACCAGCTGTGCGTGTTTGTGATACTGTGAATTCTTTGAGTTTTACATTGAGTGCCTCCGCCATTTTTGTAACTCATGGAGAGAGAGACGCGGGTGGTGCGTGTCTTCCAAGCATTTTGTGGCTGGAGGCTTCACCCATTAGGAGTGAAGGCTGGCACCAGCACTTGGCTCTGCTCCTGTCCAGGTTAACTGTCATAGTTCTTGTTTTGCCCTATTGGAATTGCACTTTACATATGTTTTTGCTCTGTTACTTGACCAGTTCCGGCAAGTGATGCCTTACCTGAAACTGGCAAAACTGCACACATGTCATGCACAGACTTATTCTTCGTTTGGTAGGATAAAACCAATCACCTGCTCTCAGTTTCTCCAAAGAGATGTTACTGGAACCTCTAGCTGCCTGGGTTTGTGTCCACAGTAGCAAAAGTCGTTTTAAATTAAGCACTTGGAATTGCATGTCTTTTTATATGCGGTCAGTCAACGGCCTGTTTCTCATTTGGTTGTTTGAATTATTCAAGGAATCATAAAATCACAAAACTGGAAGGGATCTTCAGAGATCTAGAGTGTTCCAAGCAGAAAACATGTAGTCACACCAGGCAGTTGGATACAGCTGAGGTGTAAACAAGAGAACCTAAAAGAAGAGTTTTTGAGGAACAGTTGCTTTTGGACCTTAACTAGTAATGGCATGACCAGGAGGAGTGACTTCCAAGCAGCTCTTGGGAACCAGATTTGATGCTCTCATAGGGGAACCTGACACTTCTTTTGGCTCCAGCCTTGTTTACGAGTGGGCGGGTACTGCTCAATGAGGCAACTGTTGCTGGTCTTGATCAGAATAAACTCATTCTGGCGCTCTTCTCCATGGACCACCCCAGCAGCCAAATCCAAGTGGAAATCCGAGGGTGTTGAAAATTCATCTTCCCTTTTGTCTGAAGGCTAGCCTTGAGTCAGTCAGTCTTAGGGAACGTGATCACCTTTTCATGGTTTGGGATTCATTTTTTTTTTTTTTTTAATGTTTATTTATCTTTGAGAGAAAGAGACAGAGTGCAAGTGGGAGAGGGACAGAGAGACAGACACACAGAATCCGAAGCAGGCTCCAGGCTCTGAGCTGTCAGTCAGCACACAGCCGGACATGGGCCTCGAACTCATGAACCACGACATCATGACCTGAGCCCAACCAACTGAGCCACCCAGGTGCCCCAGATTCATTTTTAAAAAGCATAATTTATTTTTGCTTAAAAATCAATTTTTAAAGCCTGGATTTTGACTTTTAAGTAAAGGGAGAGCTCTAAACTGTGTACCAAAGTTACTGGCCACAAATATTCATTAAATGAGATTCCTTTGCTTTGGCCTTTTCATTGTTTAATTGTATGTAAGCGATCTCCTTCACTAAGATATATATTTTAAAGTAAAAGCACTTTGCCCAAACAGTCTTCTTTTTCTCTCCTTTAAAATAATGGTAAATTTTGGGGCGCCTGCATGGCTCAGTCGGTTATGCATCCGACCTCGGCTCAGGTCATGATCTCACGGCTCATGGGTTCGAGCCGCAAGTCAGGCTCTGTGCTGACAGCTCAGAGCCTGGAGCCTGCTTCGGATTCTGTGTCTCTCTCTCTGCCCCTTTCCTGCTTGCGCTCTGTGTCTCTCTCAAAAATAAACATTAAAAAATTTTTTTAAATAAAAATAAATAAAATAATAGTAAATTTTAACTGAAAGTGGGTATCTAGCAAGTTGACTGGGAAGCACAGAGTTCTCTAGGTGCTCCTAGAGATCGTAGCCCACTTGAGCCATCTGTTGAGTGTCCACCACATACGAGGGCTTTGAACTAGGCCCTGGGGTGCTGGGGTCCACTTCCTGGCCTGGGCAGAGGCCACACGGGGAGCAGATGGGTCATTTCAGTCCCATGTAGTTCATTCAGTGAAAGGAGCATGCTTGAGGTCCCCCCGGGGAGTTCTGCGCAGGGTGCCCCTCCCCCAGCAGAAAGGGTTTCTGAGCCGGTTAAAGGTGGAGGTGGGGTTAGTGGAGTCGGGAAGGGACCTGTAGGCTGCAGAGACAGAAACAAATGCCTACGATCTGGCATCAGCCTGGTACGCAGAGGCCACAAGTGGTTTGGAGTCGCCGGAGAATAATCGCGCGCTCAAGCGGCAGTCCTGGGGCCCGAGCTCTTGTCATTACGGGCGGGCCCGTGCAGGGAGGGAGGCCGCACACAGTTCGCCAGGAGGGGTTCGCTCAGAGTTTGAGAGTCAAGTTTTCCTGCAGCTGAGGCTAGTATCAAAGTTTGTTTGTTTTTCCTTTAGAAATACCTGGGATTGTTATGTTAAAATGGCCCTTGGTAATTAATTTTTGAAGTTTCTGGAGGCACAGCCCCGTCCCGGAGGCCGTGAGGTGGAGCTGGAGACCGCTGCATGCATGGACTCGGCCTGGGAGAACTTGCCTGCTAGTTCCCTCATCGCGCAGGTGGGCCAGTCGCGGCTGCTCCCCTTTGAGAAAGGAAAGAGCTTGCCTGGGGCAGGAGGAGACTGTGCTAGACAACTGTGGCCAAGCCCGTCGGTGCGCAAGCAGGCAGCTGCCCTCAATTTCCCTGTCGGCCTTAAATCGTTCTCGCAAGTAATGGGTCATCTCAGTACAGTGTGGCAAATGTGATAAATCCTCCTCCTGGTGGCACTAGCCACGTGGAAGGGAACATTTTCCTCAATTCCGAGACTGTGAAAAGGGCTCGGGCAGCCCCCACCTCAAAGACCCGGCCCCGCCCAGCCAGGGCACCCCGACATTCTGCCGTGGGGCTCGGCACTTTCTAGTTCTTGCCATTGCATCCGTTCGCCTTTGTCTTGCGCTAGCCAGGTATCGTGTGTCCGTAACTTCATTCAGGGCACCCGTGTTCATTTTTCAACTTCTGCTCAAGTTTACAACCAAGAATTACATACATACCAACCCTTGGGGTTTTTAGTTTGTAATTTTGCCCGTGAACATTATCCCTTCCACTGAGAAACCTATTTAGGCCTAACACCCAAAAGCAGTCTTCAGAAATTAGATCTGCCCAGTACTGGAGTGGGATTCCTCCCTGTGTTCCCCGTGCCAGGAAATGTTTGCACAGCCAGTAGACAGCCCCTTGTCGGCAAAGCGGGAGGGAGGCTGAAGCCTGGAGTAGGGATCGAATTTGATGATCGTCCTTAAGACCCCTTCCAGTCCTGCGATCCTGTGATTCCATTTATGTTGTTTACTGTGTGACTAGTGGCTGACATAGGAATGTCTTTGTCTTCTGTCACATCACATAAACTGCTTGCTGCGTGTTTCCATCTAGAGGTCTGAAGAAGATAAAGAAGGTGGAACTTGATCATGGTACCATCTCATTAAAAATAGATACCTCAAACTGCCCACCTTTGTGACTTAAGAAGCGTATCTGACTTTCTTGGGAGAGACGGTGTCAGGGAACCGCAAGTTAGTTTTGACATTAGATTTAGAATCTGACCTTGATACCTTTCTCCCTCGGTTCTCTGGGAATCAGAAGAGGGCGAACTATACTACAAAAAGGGAAAATGGTTTGAAAAAAGTATTTCATTTGTCTCCACTTTTCTTTTTCCCATCCAGGTGGATGGCAGCCTTAGGTCAGTAGCATCCACCCGTCTGAAGTATAGACCAAACACTTGTGTCACTGGTAACCATGGTACTCTTGATATATTTGTGTTTGGCGCCATTTGCCTTGCTTTTTTAATGACTTTTTTTCACGTACTGTCACTTTGCAAAAGAAAATCTTTATATGAAAAGGACAAAAACTGTTACTAACTGGACAACAGGGAAGGTGCTAGCTCCACGTTCGTGCCTGCCTCCCACACTTCATAACCAGGGAAATGGACTCTGCCATCGTGCACGCCGTCAGTCTGCGGCCACCTCCGCACCTGGCCGCAGCAGGCACGTCACTTTTCGGGTGTCTTTTTCTTTCTTTCTGAAATGAGATTCCCCAGGGGGTCAGGCTGAGAAGGTAATGAGCCCGAGGCTGGAACCGATCTCTCGAGTGTGGTTCCAGCAGAACCCTCCGGCATGGCCATGCTGTCTGCCGGTAGAGTCCACCAACCAGACTGGACAGGCTCGACCTTGACTTCCTGACTGATCCGGTGAGACAGAGCAAGAATTTCTTACCATGTCAAAATGTCTGTATCCCGTTCTCTGTTCAAATGCTGCTGGATGTTGTGAATGTTTTTCAACTCTGCTCACTTTCCCACTGTGTTCCCTCTGACTGAAACATGCCTGTAGCCATTACCAGTGTAAGAGACTCTCAATGCAAAGTTGCCTCCACGGTTTAAAATAAATCTCTGTGGAAACCTTCCCGCATTGAGTGGTCCCTCATTGTTGTCGTCAAGCTAAAACGCGCGGCCACATGCATCCCAACAGCCCCCCTTTGGTGCTAACCGTGGGAGGGAAGGGAAGTCTCTGGGCCACTCCTGCACCTGGCTGTCTAGACCTGGGGAGAGCCACAGTCTGGAAACCAAGGTGAGCCACCGTTTACCCCAGGCCCTGCACAGCAAATGGGCTGTGGCCGCGTAGTCCTTTTTCTTTTCTTTATCTTTCACGTAAGTCTGCTTTAACTGTATTGAAACTTTCCAACTGAGGAGAAAGGACTTCAGGGCTAAAAATTCAGGAAGCCAATTTTATGGATCGGAAGAGAGGTGGGAAGAAAACAATGGCTTGCGTGGCACTGAACAGTGGGTGGGGTCGCTGAACTGCCCTTCACACCAAGGCCCTGTGACTGGTGGCCCCTCTCCCTCCTGGCCCCTTTGTGACAACCCACCCACACCCTGCACTCCAGAAGTACCATCCACTCCGCCCACCCCGTTTTCTTCGGAAAAGGACGGATGCAAATGGAGCCGATACTCGCTGACCTTCCGGGCAGGCGCACCCAGAAAACCCCTTCCTGGGGTGCCTTGGCTGATAGCCTGGATCTGAGCACCTCTGAGGAAACGTCCACTTGGGTTTTCCTCCTCTATGAATGATGAGTGAGGGTTATTTTGCCTTGAACACCAAGAACGTACGTAGATATTTCTATATGTGTTTATTGATGTTGTTACAACTTTGCAGTCATTAGGAGGTAAAATGGGGTAGCATAGAAGTTTTTCAAACTAGCACTAGAATGCCAGGTGCGTAATATTTTTTTAATGTTTATTTTTGAGAGAGAGAGAGAGTGTGCAAGCAGGGGAGGGGCAGAGAGGGGGCACAGAGTCCAAAGCAGGCTCCAGGCTCCAAGCTGTCAGCACAGAGCCCGACGTGGGGCTTGAACCCACAAACCATAAGATCGTGACCTGATCCAAAGTCGGACACTAACCAACTAAACCACCCGGGCTCTCTGCCACGTGCATTACTGAAGCCACTCCTAATCTTAAGCAAATGTAAACTGGCCTCATGTAATTTGTTCATGTAAATATGTGCTATCCCATAATCATGCTTTGAGCCTAGGGCCACAAAGGGGCTGCACATGATGGAGGCAGTGTGGAGCCCTCTCCTGGGGTACGGAGGTGCACAGCCCATTAGCACGTCTCCCTCTTCCCACCCTGCTTCCCTCAAACCAAGAATGCGGGGTGATCTTAAACACAGCATTTTTAAGAAAACCAAATTTTCAAATCAAGGAGAAATTTGCACAGGGGGGGAATAACCTGTGGAAGGCCCACCGGCCCTTGGTGCCTGCCTTCCCTGGCCCTGAGTTGACTCTGGTCTGGCTTCCTTAGATCTCTGAGCCAGCTCTTCAGGATTTCTATTAGTTTCCCCCCTTCAGTCGATGAGGAGGATGGTCTGGCAAGAGGGCAAGTATGTGGGAACCGATTCCTGAGCTAAAAGTGAGGGAGAAACCAAGCTGTGAGAACGGCAGCTTCGTGACTGGCCTCTGCCTGTGGCTGCAAGGGCCCCAGATGGGTCATGTCACCGACCCCTGCCGGGGGCCCACAAGTGCCGCCCCAGCCCTCAGGGGTCCACACGGAGGAGTGTCCTGACATGCTACATACAGCAGGGAGACCCAGCAGGGGAGAACAAGGAGTCAAGGGGAGTTTGCCTGACACAGACATTGGGGGCTGAGGGAGGGTCTTGGGGCAGGGGTGCGGCTGGGTGGGGCCTGCCCACGGCAGGAGTGTGAGGTGTTCGGGAACCGGGCAGGCGGTAGCCAGGGGAGAAGTGCAGCCATCCTCACGGCCACAGGGTCACCGAGAGCCTCACAACGGCTCAAGCAAGAGTGGTATCCGTGATGGAGAGAGAGCCAGAGAGAAGACGCGGCTTCCCCCCGGAGGTCGTTCCTGGCCACCTCCTCCCAGCTCCTCCTCTCCCGGAGCTTGTCCCTTGGGACTCTGCCCAGCTAGAGAACAAAACCCCAACAGATAACCGCCTCCAGAAATAGAAAAGCCGAGTCACGGCCAACGTGCTTCGTGTTGCTGCTATGGATGGATCCCGTTCCCCGGGGTTCGGTCAGCTTCCCAGGTGAACTTCCACCTCCCCGGTTGGGATCACCTTTACCTAGGGAGGGTGTGGCCTCGCCTAGGACTTTGATGACCCTGATCACAACCTGAGGACTTCTGTCTTCCAGGGACCCCCCCTGAGTTCAGAAAGATGGGGAAAAAAACGGGGGGTGTAAAATCTGGTGGGGCACTTTACAAAACTCACCCCGACAGGCCAGGGACCCGTCTCACCGGTGAAGCCTGGGGACACTCATGGGGAAAGAGGACAGTCCCACCCTACCCTGAGTTTCATGGAGGGGAGGCTTCACGTGGAGAGGCCCCAGCCTGTGGTTAGAGAGTGAGTGCGTGGGCCGCCCTCCCAGACCCTGTGCTGAGGTGTGCGGGGTCGCAGGGGCGGGGCAGCCACAGCATGCCGTCCTGGAGCCCGGTGTACGGCCGCGAGAAGGAAGGGACAGAGACACGAGGAGATTACGACGGCATTCTCAAGTGAAGAGACTGTGGATGGCTGGCCTCCTCTTAATACCAGTACCGCCAGTAACACAAAGGACTGTGATCGGGAACTGCTCTCTTTCCCCTTCAAAACAGCACTCAGCCAAGCTGCTCGGCTTCCAGACCTTCTTGTTAGGCCCTGAGGGGTCGCCCCTCGGCCTGGGTGGAAAGTGCTGCCCGCCAGAGCCTGCGTGTTGGGTCCTGTGCCCTCCGGGCCCTGGGACATGGGCACCCGTCCCAGCCCATCCCCTGGGAGAGAAATCCCCCGCACAGCCCCCCTTCCCTCTGCATGCTAGACCCGGGTCTCCTTCCAACGGCGTGAGGGCCGCGCTGAGGCCGAGGCCGCTCGAACGCTCAGACTCCCGCCTCCCGGGTCGGCTATCTTGCTCGAATGAGTCTGGCCTCTCAGAGTATCCTGGCTGGTGGCTTCTTGAATTGCTGAAGTGTTTTCTCCTTTTCAGGGAGGAACACGGTAAGAGCCAAGCTGCTCGGCAGCGTCCTCCCTCCCCACCCTGGCCCTTGGCTACACACAGGTTCCTCACCCAGCGTCACCTCCCCGGGGCCCCACGGCCGGCTGCAGGCGGCGGCCCGTTTGCCCACGGGCCTCCGGGAACACGGCGTCTCTACAGTGAGCACACTGGGAAACAAAAGCGTTCTCCTGGGAAGCCAAGGAAAGAAAAACCAGAGTGAACCTTCAAGAGCTGTAATGAGATCAGAGGATGTCAGAGCTAGAAAGGATCGTGTCATGTAGGGCTCTCATTTTTTAAATTAAAAATAAGCTTTTTTCTTCTTTTTTACAGAAGCAGTACTTACTTGTTTGTTATGGGAAAATGAGGAAATACCGATGAGCAAGAAGGAATCTGGCGCCTTCTGTTGCAGTGCTCATGGAGGACAGGCGTCCATGTGCTCAGTCCCCCCGTCCAGCCCTCCCTCGGGTCTCCAGGGCCACAGCCGGGCTGCCTGAACCCAAGAGGCCTGGTCGTCGCTCTGTGACCTGTGGGCCAGGCGCACAGATCCGGGCGGTGGGCTTGCTGGCGGAGATTTTGTAAGCACACAGGCTGACGGTGGAGGTGTGCGGATGATGCGCCCAGGGCACCAAGGGGCAGGGGGCCCTCCGCGGCCTGATGGCGCTCACCTCGGTCAGGCAGAGCCAAGCACGTCTCCCTCAGGAAGGGAGAAGAACCGAGAAGCCGCTCTGCCAGCACTCCTGGCCTGAGTCGCTCCTGGGGCGTGTGCTTCCCTGAGAACGTCCCCTGGGCATTCGTCACAGGATATTCAGAGCCTCCTCGGGTCTGTGCATCAGAGGGCTAATCTGGGCCAGGTCTCCGAGCCAGGGTTCTGCGGCACGCTCCCCAGCACCACCACACGTCTCCTTCTACGGCCGCGCGGGTATAGGAAGAATCGGATCACAAGGAATGCACAGTTTTGGAACCGGATCTCTTCCTTGAATGATACAGTGCAGACAGTTGTCGTCTCCCACAGGCATTTATCTACGGCAGGGTTTTCAGGTTTGAACAGATTCCTTGTACAGGTGTTCCATAATTTATCACCTCCCTCTCTCACTAGTGCTGCGACGAGCAGCCTCGTTTCCCAGATCTTTAATTATTTCTTAGGACGGACTCCAAGGATGCGTATCCAAATTAGGCTTCTAACAAACCGGCTCTCGGAGAGGGGGCAGCGGTGTTCGAGAGCGTGCTTCCAGACGCCGTGGCCGGGCCTGGCTGGGCCGGCAGCCTCTGTGCTTGGTTCCCCCCTGTAAACGGGGTGACAGCGGTGCCCATCCCCTGGGGGCCATGAGGACACACGCATCGTACCCAGGTGGCACTGGGAGCGGCCATTGGCACCTCGGGTGTGTGGGGGCGTCTGCTGCTGGGTTTAGTTCCCTTGTTTTAGGAGGTCTTTCCCGAGAGCTCCTCATCAAGTTGGGAAGGGCAGATCCTGAAGACAGCTGTGCTCGCCTTCTGTTCCAACATGCTTCCAGATAATTCCAGTTGTCTCCTTAGTGATTATTACTTACCTTTGCACACTCGCCATTTCTAGAAACCTGGGTGGGGGTGCGGTGGCCTGGGCCTGTCCCCAGGTCCCCATCGGTCTCCCATTGACTTCCCTCGGCCCCGGTTCATGCCTCTCTGACACAGGAAGGCCAGCGTTTACCAGCCCCCTCTGTCACCAGGCTGCCGGAGTCAGGACAGCTCGTGGAGGAGGGGCCCCCGAGTGGTCCCCCCGACTCCAGCACTGCCCCCCCTCAGCCATGCCCAAGGCAAACTGGAGACCAAAGCACTGCCTCTGAGGACAAGGCTTCTCCCTTTCTAGTCCCAATGTGCCCCTCTTAAAGCAACTCCCTAGTCCTCTTTACTCTGGTTTTAGGTCATTCCTGGGGAGAGTCAATCCTGCAGCTGCTCTGCATGGAAGTTAAAGGCTGCGACCTTCCTGGCACGATGAGCAATGGAGCCAGGTGCCCTCGGGTTCCCCGCTCAGTTAGAACCCTCCGCTGCCTCTGGACGAGGGAGACTGGAGAGAGAAGGCGCCCTCAGGTGTGAGGCAAGGGAGCTGGCTGCAGGCGCTCGTCCCACAAGCCTCGTGTGGGACAGCAGTGTGCACAGATGTCACTTCCCGGTCCTCCTGATCAGCTCTTTATGGACGCCTCCCTGGAACCCAGGGCTGCACCCTGGCCCCCCCTCAGGAGGTGGAAGGAGCATAAGAGAGTGACCATGACAATGAAGGAAGTCATGCTGCACGCTGCCTGGGCCTCCCGAGCCCCTCCCTGTGAAATTAGTGCCCAGATCTGCCCCTTTCCCAAGGGGGTCATGCCACTCTAGCCTTCGCTGTACCTAGGCTGGGCGAGGGCAGGATCTGCCCTGCTGGCTGTGGGACCTCAGGCCCCCGGCACAGGCTGGCACTGAGCGGGCTGCCCACTAATATGTGAGTTAACTCCCATCTTAGAGCGTGGGCCACACGCTGGACATGCCTGGAGAGCACACCCTGCACGGGAGCCTCAGCTGTATCTCCGCTGTTGCCCAATCCCAGGGCAGCTTGCTTATGCTTCGCAAAGAACTCCATCCGGGCCTCTTTTGTAATGAGAGACTGGTTTATTCTCATGCCCCCTGGGAAAACTGGGAAGAAGTATGGCTCTTTGAAACATCAGGATTTCGAGTCCTGAGAAGTAATCCACCAGCAACGGTCCGCAGATCAGCGAGCAAAAGCGGGACATACTCGGGGCACGCGGAGGACAGAGGTGGAGTAGGGGAGCACTGGGCAGGGAGGCCTTCAGAGACAGACAGCACCAATGACAGGGGAGGGGACGGGTACCGGCAGCTTCACAGACAATGAGGGAGCCCCCCCCCCAGTTGAGTTTAAGGGCAAGAATGTCAACGTGGAAGTTACAGATGGGGCTTTTCGAAATAGCTGTCACACGCTGAGATACGGTGGTATGACTGTAGTTTCTGTTAAGATCAGGTAAGAGATCTGGACCCTTGCCTTTCATTGCTCCAGAACTGAACGTGCACGCCCTCCAAAGCGAGCACAGGGAACCCAGTCACTGCTGTGACATCTGTGGCCGGTGAGCCAAGGGCTGCCCACAGGAGGGAGGAGTGACCTCTCACCATCCTTACTCTCTCTGAGCCGTGCGGGGCAGGGACGCCTCTGCCAGGCTCCTTCCCGTTCGGATGGTCGCCAGCCCTCGGCAATTCTTCTGTGGGCCTGAGAAACACTGAGAAGAGAGCTGGCAGCTTCTGTGGCTTCTCCCAGGAGCACAGTGAAGGTCCTCCCTGGTCTGAGCACGGCCACGCCTGGCCCCTCATGAAGAGGACTCCCTCTGTGCCAGGAACTTTGCAGGGCCTGCCGTCAACTACTAGGATCCGAATTAATGTACATTCTAGAATAAACCTGTTGTGGAAAAGGGCCCATGTGGCACATTAATAAAATGCATCTTTTTAAAAAATTTTCATCCAAGTTAGCATCTAGTGCAAGAATGATTTCAGGAGTAGAATCCAGTGCCTCATCCCCTACATATGACACCCAGTGCTCATCCCAACAAGTGTCCTCCTTAATGCCCCTTACTCATTTAGCCCATCCCCCCACCCACCACCCCTCCAGCAACCCTCAGTTTGTTCTCTGTATTTAAGAGTCTCTTATGGTCTGTCCCCCTCCCTGTTTTCATATTTTGCTTCCCCTCCCTTATGTTCATTTGTTTTGTTTCTTCAATTCCACATATGAGTGAAGTCATATTTGTCCTTCTCTGACTCATTTCGCTTAGCATAATACCCTCTAGTTCCATCCACGTTGTTGCAAATGGCAAGATTTCATTCTTTTTGCTCACCGAGCAATACTCCATAAAATGCAGTCTTAAGGAAACCACGTCACTTACTTTGTTTTGTGCACAGACCATAGTTCCATTAAGTGCCGTCCTTTCTCACTTAGGTCGTTGGGATTCAGTGTCTGAACCAGCATTCCTCCCGAGGAGACTGTCGTCTGCAATACGTACAAGAGAAGTTTATAAACAAAAATGGACAATACCTTCCCATTCCTCTTCTCTGCCAAGCAGCATATTAATTTTCGCAGTGGTGGTGGTAACAAGGGGCCACAAACTTAGTGGCTTAAGGCCACACAGACGTGTTCTCTTACAGTTCTGGAGGCCGCAGGTCTGAAATCGAGGTGTCACAGAGCCGTGCTCGCTCTGCAAATGTTAGGGGAGACCAGTGCCTCGCCTTCCCCGGCTTCCAGGGGCTGCCTGCATTCCTTGCTCATGGCTGCCCTGCCCCAGTGACCTCTTCTTCTCCCGGAAGGAGACCGTCTCCTTCTCCAACTCGCACTCTCCTGCCTTCCTTCTGTTGACCCTCGTGCTTATGCTGGGCCCACCTGGATAACCCAGGACACTCCCCCCATCCCAATGTCCTTCATTTAGTCACTTGTGCAAGGTCCCCTTCCCCCGTGTAAAGGTGACATAGTGACAGGCCCCAGGAATTAGGACACGGACCTCGGGGGGTGGGAGGTGGTCATTATTCTGCCCACTACCGCAGAGTGGTATACGCAGCCTGCGTATACTGCCTTCTCCCTGATTTCTCTGAGCGGGTCATTTTAACCTATTAGGAGAGAACCGGCTCCACGAACCTGTCGTCTCTCATCGGAGCAGCATGCTCTCCAGGAAATGCACCCCTTCACCCTTGACCTGAATGCCTCCCACAGCTGCCCTGCTCTTCAGAGGCCTCCCTTTCCTGACGCTCTGCCCACTCCCGGATGATCGTGAGGAAAAGCCTCCGGGGAGGACTGGGGTCTTTAACGTTTCTAGTTGCGTAGCTCTGCCTCCCTTTTCGCAGGGAATTCGTAGGCTGTGTGTGGGCGGCAGGCAGCCACCTGGCCGTGGCAGGAGGCAGGAGTAGGGGACGCGAAGGTGCTCTTCGGAGCGGGTTCCCAGGAAGCCTCTACTGCCCGGATGAACATTCGGGAATCCTAGTCCACACGCCAGGAGCTCCTTAAGCACGTGTGTCCTCGGGGAGAAGCACCAGACTGACCCTCCTCTTGACCTGGGTCCCTCGCAGCCTTCAGTCAGCGCCTCTCCAGACACACCTGGCTGCCGTCCAGGCTGGCACAACACTGCTTGATTTCAGGTGACCAAAGAGAAGGCCCGTGGGCCCACCGGACAAGCTGGCTCTCCCCGTGGGTGTGGACCAAATGTAGGCCCACCGGCTTCCCGTCAGGAACGCCAAACCCACAAAACATCCCGAGAGGTCAACTCACCGCTCTGGAGTCGTGTTCTTCTTCCAAGGCAGGGATCAGGGCCCTCGTGAAAATACACACACCTGGGGAGGCACAGAGCGCTCGGTGAGGGTGGCAGGGAGCCAACTGGTGCCACGGGGCCCCTCCTGCCAGCGGCCCTGAGGAGGGGTGGGCGGTGCCTGACGAATGCCAAGTGGCCGCCTGGGCTGCCGTCTCCCTCCCCTCAGAGGGTTTTCAATCCAAATGCTGTAACTGGCTCCCGGCTGCTACTGCTTCCTTCTCGGGTCCCGTGAGACCTTCCTCTGCCCCCGGACTGGAGCCAAGATGCCTGAGAGCCCCACGTCCGGGGAGGAGGAGGAGCCCACGTTACAGGAAGGGGAGACGCAAAGTGTACAACAGTCTACGAGCCCACCGTGTGCAGAGAGTTTCTATGTGCACGTAAGTCTGTCACGTCTGGTCTGTGCGTCGAAAAGGACAAATAGGAAATACGAAATTTGGTAATACTGCTTATGTCCCAAGGGTGGGATGAAGTAAAACGTTGGCTTCCTTTGCTACCCATTTCTGCACTATTTGAATTAGAATAGTTTACAACAAGCATATAATTCTATGATTATTTCTGTAATCATAAAACATACATACACACACATTTTTAACAACATGAGAAAAATGCCGTTGAAGTGTGCCTGACACAGAACAACATTCACAGTACACAGAATGAGAAGTTACAACAGGGCAGGAACAGCGGAGTCCCATTTTTGTGAGGAAAGGTATCAAAACGGGAAATAGCTGCAAGGATGATACTTTGGTGCACTAAAGTGTTTAAAATGCTTATCTTTGAATGGTGGAATTATCGTTTGCCTGTCCTCGTGCCCATCTGTATTGTTTTTCAACGTGAGGTGAGAACAAGTAAGGGTTCCCGGTGCCAGGGCCCTGGGCTCTTTTCTGGGCCACTCCTGGGGGTTTCTGCTTGACCAGTTCCACCCAGTGCTGGACGCACCCTGGCAGCGCCCCGCTCAGCACCCAAGCCCGCAGGCGCAGCCTCGCACCACGGACCGGGCACCGGGGTGGGCGCCGGGAGCCTGGATTTGGGCCCCCACCAGCGATGGGACCGTGGGCAAGCCACCGTGGCAATTTCGGCCTTGGTGTCTTGTAGAGGGGAGACCGCTGGCCAGCCCGCTTCCTAGGGTCAGAGGGTTCTGTGGAGAAATAAAACGTGTGTGTGGACCGGAGGGCTCTCGGTGCATGTTTGCTTGTTACTTCGTTTCTGCATCAGCATTGGTAATTCCGGGTTTTGACTTCCATCCCAGACAGCATTCTTCATTGTCCACATCCCAGTTTATTTTTGGAGGGTCCTGCCTTGTGAGTCTGTGGATTCTGAAGTCTCCTGAGGACTCGGGCTCCAACAGCTGTTCCCCTCCATCCAGTGGCCTCAGACACTTCCTTTGTATTCACTGCCAGTGGCTCGCCGTGTGATTTCATTTGCGAGAAGGAGAAAGGCCTTCTGCCAAAAGCTATCTGCCCCATCGGCCTGCCACGGACGGATTGTCATAAATGACTCCTGAGCAAAGGAAATGAATGCTAGAAAGAGGTTCCACACGGCAGGCCTGCAGCCCCCTCCTCTGAGAGGCCCCGCTGCCCGCACCCAGCCAGGCTGAGGGCCGGGCTTGCTCACCCTGCCTGTCCGGGCACACCTCGTCTCTCCTCGCCTTGGACTTGGACGGATGAGAGCCAGGGTGAGCCTGTCTGCACCTCCCTTCCCTACCTCGGAGATAGATGTTGTGTGTTTTGTTGGCTGTTTCATCCCCTATGAGAATACACCTGAACCTTTTTTTTTTTTTTTTTTTTTTTTTTTTTTGGTGCAAAAAGCTAGTTTTATTAAAGCATGGGGAGGACAGGTCCAGTGGGCAGAAAGAGCTGCCAATTTAAATGTTAACAGAGTCTGCTGCAGGAGGATTGGCTGGGCCATTCATCCTGCCAGATACTCTCCTCTAAGGCACAGCCAAGTGGTAGGTGCTTTTTAAAATCTCCTGGAGAGGGACGCCTGGGTAACTCAGTTGGCTAAGCGTCCAGCTCTTTTTTTTTTTTTTTTTCAATTTATTGTCACGTTAGCTAACATACAGTGTATACAGTGTAGTCTTGGCTTCGGGAGTAGATTCCCGTGATTCATCACTTCCATACAACACCCAGTGCTCATCCCAACAAGTGCCCTCCTCAGTGCCCATCACCCATTTTCCGCTCTCTGCCTGCCCCCCCCACTGCCATCAACCCTCAGTTTGTTCTCTGTATTTAAGAGTCTCTTATGGTTTGCCTCCCTCTCCGTTTGTAACTTATTTTTCCTTCCCTTCCCCCATGGTCTTCTGTTAAGTTTCTCAAATTCCACATATGAGTGAAAACACAATTTCTGTCTTTTTCTGACTGGCTGATTTCATTAGTGTCAAACTCTTGATTTCAGCTCAGGTCGTGATCCTACAGTTCATGAGGTCAAACCCACATCAGGCTCTGTGCTGACAGCATGGAGCCTGCTTGGGAGTCTCTCTCTCTCTCTCTCTCTCTCTCTGCCCCTCCACAGCTCACACTCCCTTTCTCTCTCAAAATAAATAGGGGTGCCTGGGTGGCTCAGCAAGTTGAATGCCCAACTTCGGCTCAGGTCAGGATCTCACAGTTTGTGAGTTCAAGCCCCGCGTCGGGCTCTGTGCTGACAGCTCAGAGCCTGGGGCCTGCTTTGGATTCTATGTCTCTCTCTCTCTCTCTGCCCTTCCCTTGCTCATGCTCTGTCTCTGCCTCAAAAATAAATAAATATTAAAAAAAATAATAACTTAAAAAAATCTTTAAAAATATAAATAAATAAACTTCAAAAGAAAAACTCCTGGAGATCCACAGTTTTTAGCCACAGGCCCTCCAAGGGTTTTTCTATCTTTTGAAGCTCTCCCTTAACCCAAGTGCACAAAACGGGTCTTTCCTTGACCTTCTCCCACGCCCACCCGCTCCCAAAGGAGCAGATCTGATACATCATTTGCTTCTGTGCGCTTTCTGCCTCCCAGATCACCAGCTTCATCACCACAAAGAACATATGTAGCTCTTCACACACAGCACGCATTTCTCCTCCCTGAGAAGGAGGTGAACCATCTCTCTTTCTGGCCACAAGCGATTTATAATCCTTGAGCCTCCCAGCCAGGTTTTGGAGGCCCTTTCCGAGTGACTTCAGGACGGCAAAGGGAAACACGATAATAATCTGCTGAAAGAATAACATAAAAGTATGTAAGTAATGTGTGTGTGTATATGTGTTTGTATGTGTGCATGTGTATAATTTTTTATTAAAAGAATTGGAATCAGGAGACTCCCAAAGAGGTCCGGTGACTTATCCAAGTTCCCAGCAAGTGCATGCGAAGTGGAAAACAAATTGGCAAATCCCCCTTTTCTTGACTCATTAAACCCCGGCTGAGTCCCAGGCAACACAGGTGCCAAGGGAGTGGGAAGGTATCCCATTGTTTGCAAGTATTATTCCCTGAGGATGAACTTGGCCCCGGGAGCTCTTTGCCCCACTTGTCCAGAGCCCATCACAGGCCTGTTGCTAATCCCCACCCCCAACGTGAGCCAATGCCATTCTCCTCTCCCAAAGCTCTTCAACATCCTGGGCTTCCAACTGAATTAAGCAACAAACAAACAAACAAACAAAAAACCCAAAAAACAAAAACAAAAAACTCATTGGCCTGATATAGTGGACTTCTTGTGGAGAGGTACCCCATCCCCCTCCCTGAGGGGCGGGCCCACATCCTGTCTAAATCAACAAACACATAATGAAGTTGTTACCCTGGGCCAGGCACTGTGTTTGTCCCATCTGGCCTCGAGCCTCCCTCACCCAAGAATGTGGAAACAGAACCCTGGAAGTGAGTGCAGGTTGACTCAGTGGTGCCGCATTTGGCCCGTGTGCATGGAGAAGCGGAGCGAGTCTGTCTGCAGAAGGGGAGAGAGTGAAGCACTTGTGAGGAGTCTGTGGACAACGGTCCCAGAGAAGGGAGAAGTTTACCCTAGTTCCTCGTAGCAGTCCTGTCCTGTCCCTGACGCCCCCAAAGCCCAGCTGTGCCTCTGCCACAGGGTTCTGTGAGGACTGTCCTGTAGCCCACCAACAAATTCTTTTTGACTATTCAGCTTGAGTGGGTTCCTGTTACTTGTAACCGGACAATCCTTAAGACACAGCTTGTCTCAGCCAGGAAGTCTGCCAGTTCCTCTGTGCTAATCAGCTACCTTTCAAAATAACAGCATCCAGGTACTGCTAGGGCACTGTTGAAAATGGCTAATGGGTGCTTTTGGTCACTCATTTGAGTGTAAACCAGTTTGGTAACTTCCTTTCCTCCAAGACTGACCAGATAGGATCAGGGACATTTGGGGGATTCAGAGTTTTGATGCAAAAAATGGAAGGAGGGAAGGGAAGGGAAGGGAAGGGAAGGGAAGGGAAGGGAAGGGAAGGAGGGAGGGAGGGAGGGAGGGAGGGAGGGAGGGAGGGAGGAAGGAAGGAAGGAAGGAAGGAAGAAAGAAGGAAGGAAAAGAAAGGAAAAAAAGGGGAAGAAGGAAGGAGATATTTTAAGGGAGGCAATCCTGGGTGTAGGGAAGGCACCTTCAGATACTGGAAAATGTGCCCAAGGTTAGTCCTGCTCCCAGTAATAAGGAAAATAATTCATTATCATTATGACTCATTAGTATTTTTAATTTACACAATGCCTTCCTTCCAAGGAACTCATTATGTTGATGGAGGTTCATTATAAGAAAGAGATTTGGGAGTGGAATTTATGTTGGACACAGTCTTCTAAATATGGCAACAAGGACCTTTATTACATGGGTACATGACTTGAAGCAAAGCTCTCTCTATAAGCTAATTAGGAAGGGATGTAAAGCTGTGTCACGTCTGGGTGATGCTGAAGGAGAGATGTACCGCTCCCTTAAAGCCTTACTATAAAACCACACTCCCATCCAAATATTAAATGCATTACACTTGAAACTAATATGATCTTGTACATCAATTATACCTCAAAGAAATCGTGCTGCTCCTAAAATCGTAAAATATCCTGAGTTTGATATATTTGAATAGCATTAAAGTTAGTTATTGCTTGATGAGAAAACCGTATTGTAAATTTTACATTTTAGCACAGGAAAACTGACAGGTGTTTCTATTCGGAAACCTGCAAAGCCAGCTTGAATAGAGCCACGCTGGTTATGAGCCAGGGGATATCTGCCACCAGCTGGACTACCCACTGGACAAAGAACTTTGCTCTGGTTCTGGGAGGTTACTGGTGCAGATTTTAAAGGAGCGGACTCCTGCCCTGGTGGATCCCATCTGGTACTTCTCCACTCGTGTGGTAATAAAATGTCCCGTCGTGCTCCTGGGAGCCTCACACACTGACCTTACACGTTGCATAAAGACTGTTTCAAAGGTCATACAACCCGGGGAAGCCAGCCACACAGGTTCTTGCAGAAGACGAGGCACCAGGAGGCATTCATGCTGTCAGCCTCTTCTGGGGTATTCTTGGTTTGGGGTCAGACCACAGTGAGGGGGAGTCAGACTATTCCCTTTGCCCCCGACCTCAACTCATCCTCCCCATCCAGTTCCGTTCATTCAGTGAGTATTTGTCAAGGGCCTGCTCAATGGCAGCCCCAGCGCTAAGTACGAGGGGTACTGTGAGGGCCCCCGGCCTTCGTGTTCACCAAGCGTAAGCAGGCTGTTTCGTAATTAACTCACACTCACTGTTCGGGTCAGTGCCGTGATGGAAGAGTGTGTGCAGACCGTCACGAGCACGTGAGGCGGTGTGGAGTGGTGTGGGGGCCCACGTTAGCAGTGAGGTGGCATCTAAGATTTACAGGAGAGGTGGGAACAAGCTGTAAGGGTATTGGGAAGGGGTGAGGGCGGGGAGGAGGGTGCTCCGGTGTGAAGCACGGCCTGGGCAAAGAGGCCCTGAGGTGGCAGGGCTCAACCAAGGGGGGCTGAAGCTGTGTGAGCGAGGTGGAGAGTGAGGCCTGGTAAGGCTGGAGCCTTGGAGGCCAAGGCCAACGACACCGAGCTCTAATGACACCAAGGGCTGATCTGAGGCAGAATGAAACATATTTGCATTTTTAAGGGTCGTTCTGCCAGCTTTGTGGAGGAAGCCACCAAGGGTGGGGGAGGGCATGAGAGGGCACTGAGAGCCCTAGTATTACTGCTTGTGTCTCAGTGACCGAGGTGCTTGGGCAGTGGTAGCGCGGAGATAAACAGAGGCAGACAGATTGGAGGCATGTGATGGAGACAAGTTCAAATCAATTATATACAGGAGGGGAGGAAGGGGAGGTGTCAAGGATGAGCAAGAGGGTGGATGGTCATGCCATCCACTGAGGTTGGCTCAACGAGAGGAGGAAGAGATCAGTGAGGAAGACTAACACCTGGATTTTGGACATGCTGAGTATGAGGCATTTGAGACACGAGCTGGGAGCTCCGAAGAGAGGCCTGGGCTGCATGCAGACCACTGGGGGACCAGGGCACGTGACAGCACGTGGGGCCACGGCCAGGGGTGAGATTCTCACAGAGAGTGCAGGGGGAGAGAAGAGGAGGCCAGGATTGGGCCGGGAGGGACTGCAGCATTTCAAGGTCACGCAGAGAAACCGCAGCCAGCTCAGGAGTTTGGGGAGGACTGAGCAGGGACGGGAGGGGCCGCAGACACAGGAGTGGCGTCACAGGGCCCATGTGGACAGGGCACAGGGCCCAGACAGCCACGGCAAGTGCTGCTGAGGGTCAGGCAGGCTGAGAACGGAGGCACATCCTCTGGGTTTGGCAACACAAGGGTCACAGGTGACCTTGGCGAGGGTCACCAACGGTTGGGAGAAAGCCAGAATGGAGTGGTTTCGGGTGAATGGGAAGGGAGGAAGGGAAGAGAGAGGCCAGCAGGGAAGGAGAGGAGGAGCGGGGTGTGGAGCAGGGACTCATCCCAGCTTGCCCAGCACTCCCCCAGCTTTGGCACTGAAAGTCCTCCATGCCGGGAACGCACTTAGTCCCGCGGAAATCCAGACAGCTAGTTGCCATAACGTGGAGTCTAGCAAAGTTATTGTGCTTGTCATTTTTAGACACGGAAATGGACATTTATGAATACTAACGGGAAGGATCCACCTGAGGGAGGAGTCCCGGTCACCTGTCCGAAGGTTCCACGTTGCTCACACAGAAGTGAAAAGGCTGTCACTTCCTCATCCTCCCCAGGCCATCCAAGGTCCAAGCCCCAAGGTGCGCCGGCAAAACCAGTGTTTCTGGTGCAAGATGACTGAATTTGCTCCCTGCAGTCACATCGACGGAGGCTCTTGCCTACCACCCTGGGGACACAATGAGAGCACCTGCTTTACAGCGGGGAGAACCTGGGTGTGGGCACTGGGGCCTCCGCTCATTAAAAGCATGAAGGTGCTTCACTGGGATTTTGTTTGTAAAATTCCCCTAACTGAGGGCCGGGTAGAACTCCTTTAAAAACAACGGCTGAATCCCAGCTAGGTAATCAGATGAGGCTCCCGACCCACAGGCCAGGAGGTGTTCTAAGCACAACGCTGACTTCCTAGAATAGGACAGAGAGACCAGGGGAGCAGTCCTTGCGGAGCCCAGGGAAGGCTTGGCCCCACCCTGAGTGCCACAGCAGCCCAGACGCCCCTACCCCCATGGCATGTGGGGAGATCCAAGCACCAAGTGGTTTCGGGGCCTCATCCAAAGCAGCCTCGGATACCTGGCAGAAAACCAAAAGCCAATGGGCAAATGACCTCTGACTTTTGGGCTCATGCGTTCTCTTTCCTGAGACTCCCCAGGGCAGCCGAAGACCAAGAACCTCGCCAGGGCTCCAGAATCCTTCTGGGTATGGGCGGCGGAGGGGGGCTCCTCAACCCCACCGACCAATCTTGTGGGTTGAAATGTTGTAGAAATAAAACTAATGAGCTGGGGCTTGCTCTAGATGATAGTAAAATATACTGCGAATAATTAGAACATAACAGAACACAGAACATAATAATTAGTAGTCAGATCCGTGGAACAGACAGAAGCAACTTAACGAGAATTTGGTATATGATAAAGATGGGATCACGACTCAAAAGGAAGGAAAGCACATGTAGTAAATAAGCAGTGTTGTGTGACATTGTTTATTAAGAATACAAAGGAGAGTGGGGCGCCTGGGTGGTTCAGTCAGTTAAGTGACCGATTTCAGCTCAGGTCATGATCTCACGGTTTGTGGGTTCGAGCCCCGCGTCAGGCTGTGTACTGACAGCTCAGAGCCTGGAGCCTGCTTCGGATTCTGTGTCTCCCCTCTCTCTCTGCCCCTCCCCTGCTTGCAGTCTGCCTCTCTCAAAAACAAATAAACATTAAAAAAAATTAAGAATATAAGGGAGAGAGCATGAAAGAGAGAAATAAATTTTTTAAAAGGCTCCTTACTTACCTTATTCCAAAAAGACTTCCAGGTGCATTAAAAAGCTAAGAAAATGTTAGAGGAAAATGGGGGTTTGGGTGGGGGTGGGGAGAGAACCATGTAACTAAATTATTTAGACTAACAAGGGATTTTTTAATCATAAAAGTGAATAAATCAGTCTTTTTTTTTTTTTTTTTTTTTTTTTAATTTATTTTTGGGACAGAGAGAGACATAGCATGAACGGGGGAGGGGCAGAGAGAGAGGGAGACACAGAATCGGAAACAGGCTCCAGGCTCCGAGCCATCAGCCCAGAGCCTGACGCGGGGCTCGAACTCACAGACCGCGAGATCCGCGAGATCGTGACCTGGCTGAAGTCGGACGCTTAACCGACTGCGCCACCCAGGCGCCCCATTTCAGTCTTAATGGTAAATATACAGCCTCACCTCATAAAAAATTTGAACTTCTGTGTGACAAACCAAAACATAAAAAAAAAAAAAAAAATTAAAAAGCAATTTGCCCAACAGGGGAGGGGGAAGGGGGGCACTTGCAATAAATATGCCAAAGCAGGCTTATAAAGAAAGTTTAAGAGATAACAATCTCAATAGCAGAATGGGCAAAGGACATGAACAGACAAGTAGCAAAAGAAATACAAATAGCCAATAAACTACCACCACCAACTCCAATATCACTAGTAACCAAAGAAATGCAAAGAAAAATAAGATGCCATATCTCATCCATCAGTTTTACAAAGCTCACTCACTTGAGAACAACAGAAAGTAAAAAACACAAGCACTTCCAGTGCTGGGGAGAATATAAATTGGTACATTTTTTTCTGGAGGGTAATTTGGTTACTACAGATCCAAGTCTTAAAAATGCTCACAAACTAGGTCTCTGTAATTTCACCGCCAGGGATCCATTCTACGGCAGTAACCAAAGACGTAAGCAAAAACGTATGTACAAAAGCATTTATCACCAAGTCATTTTCAATAGTGAGAAATTGGAAGCAAGCTAAATATCCCATACGAGGGGGTTAATTAAATAAATCATGAAACATTCATACAATAGAATATATTCTGAATAGAAGTGACACTTTAAAGGATATTAAATGACATGAGAAAACACTTAAAATACAGTGGTTAAGTGGAAAAACCTAGGACTCAGAATGATACATATCACGTGGTTCCAAGGGGAGAGCAGGGGACAAGCATAGAAAAAGGCTTAGAGAAATAGACCAAAAATGTTAACAGTGGCTATAGCTTAATGATGGAATTACAGGAGAGTTTTCTGTTACTCTTGCATATTTTTATTTCCCTATTTTCTAAATGAATACTCATCTGTTTTAAGATTACGGAAAAAAAAAGGTGATCTTGAATAAATGCCTCCTCCCCTCCCCCTCCCTCTACACATAAAGTCTGAAGGCAGCACCTACTAAGATGAGCACAGATCCCTCGGTTTGCTTAGCTGTGAGCTGGACCCCTAAAGGAATATGGCCTAAAGGAATGAAAGAAAGGAGACAGATGTTTAGAGGGAGGGGAGATGGGGAGAATAAAGGAGGTAACTAGGGATGGTCCAGAATGTGGAATGATGCTGAGGCCCACACTGGCCTTGCTGGGGCCTGGATGTTACTCTTGCATCCATTAATTTGATTTTTTAGAGAGATCAGAAGAATCTGGGCACTTTGGGGTCCAGACTCCATTGTAGCCGGATGGTGGCCCTCTCCTTCTCCATCCTCCTGTCCCCTTCCCTTTCATTGGCTTCTTAGGGGAAAGGCAGTGCAGAGACAATTCTAGGACAGTGATGATGATGGAGGAACAACAGGAACCCCAGGGAGGCACTGGGGCTGGCTGCTCATTGTTTGTGACTACTGTCCCCACCCCGTTTTTCCCAGAACCACATGGGCTCTCGGGAAACACAAAATTTGGGGTCAAGGTGTTCTCCTGGACTGAAAGGTGGCCATTTTCTCCTTTACCAGCTGTCGTGTACCCCAATGTCCTTGGAGCAGGCAGACCAGGAAGGGACCTCCCTGGTCTCCGCACAGCACAGCATGGGAGGTGTTTCTGCATTTATTCCTCACCGATGATGCTTCTGAACACCGGCTACTGTGTGTTCTGGGTGTGCTGGGTGACCCGGGCTCAAAGCTGAAGAAAATAAAGCCCCCCTTCTAGGAGCTCATTGATTACTAAAAAAAGGCACCAAGAAACAACCGTAATAAATCATCTGCTTCTAAGAAATGGACTCACTACCTGCCAGACATGTGCTGAGAGTTACAATGCTTTTCTTTCTTTTTTCTTTCATATATACAAATACACACACACACACACACACACACACACACAGTTGACCCTTGAACAATGCAGTATCAGGGGCACTGACCCCCACCATGCAGTCAAAAATCCAGGTATAATTTGACTCCCCCCAAACTGAACTACTGTTGGCCTGCTGTTGACTGGAAGCCTTACTGATAATTTGGAACAGTCAATTAATGCATATTTTGTATATGTATTATACACTGTATTCTTGTAATAAATTAAGGTATAAAAATATTATTAAGAAAATCATAAGGAAGAAAAAGTATATTTACAGTCCTATATTGGAGTTATTGAAAAACATCCACACATAAGTGGACCAGTACAGTTTGAACCTGCGTTGCCCAAGGGCCAACTGTACGTTTAAATTTTTTTTACATATGGTAAAACTCTGCATCTGTGTGTGTGTGTGTGTGTGTGCGCGCGCGCGTGCACAGTTCTGAATTTTTGTAAATGCATAGGGTTGAGTAACTGCGTTAGATTCAGAACAGTTCCTTCAGCCAAATATTCCCTCATAGTCGTCCCCCACCCACCCCAACCACCCTGTAGCCATTGATGCGTTCTCTGTCCCTATGGCTCACCTTTTCCAGAATGTCACATAAATCATACAAGTATGTATCCTTTTGAGTCTGGCTTGACTTTTGCCAGTTCATTCAAGATTCATCCACATTGTTGCATACATCAGTATTTTGTTCCTTTTTATTGTTGAATAGCATTCCATTGTGTGGAAGTCCCCCCCCCCCCACTTTATCTATGCACCAGCTGAAGGACATCTGGGTTGTTTCCAGTTTGGGGTGATTATGAATAAAAATAAAGCTGCTTAAACATTCATGTGCCTGTTTTTGTGTGCACGTGAGTAATTTCTCTTGGGCAAGTAATTTACAATTCTCTCTTTAATCCTCACCTCTAGCCTGCAAAAGCATCACTATCCGCATTTTACAGAATGGGAACATGAGGCGTGGACAGGTCTGTACATTGTGCACAAAGGGCTGGAGGACCTGGACTATGGTTCGGCCAACACAGACCGAGCGCCTCCTAACGGCCAGGCAGTGTCTGCCCTCAAGGATTTCTGCTCTGCGCAAGAACCAACCTGTCAACAGGCGATTCCTGTCATGCAACAGGTTCCCAGAAGGCACTATGGAAGCCAAGAGGTGGAGCACCTGACTAAGCTCTGTGCTGGGGTTTGTGCCCAGTTGAGTCACAGAGAAGCAAAAGTTAACCAGGAGGAGGACATTCCAGGCAGAGGGACAACAGGGATGAAGGCTTGGAGACATAAAACTGTTAGTGGCATTTTCCAAAATTAATGGGCTGACTCGTAGAGGATCCATGTGGGAAAAAAATAGGAAATATTTTTGGGCAGGTAGGTGGGGTATGACAACAGAGGACTTTAATTCCAGGTTAAAGGGTTTGGATATTAAAACAATGCTAGCTGACATGTCTAGAGTACTTATTATCTCCCAGATTCTGTGCCTCTCTGGGAGGCTTGAAGATCTGTGAGCTGGAAGGAGGTCTTTGAAGCAAAATGGTGCATGGGTAAAACTCAGGGTAAAGATTATTGACAAGTAAAAATGCCTGGTACCAAACACATGCGGTGTCTAAGGAAACATTCTCCCCTGGCAGTGCTGTTCTTTGCTTTCCTCTTTGCTTTGCACCCTAGCTCGCTTCATGGATGAAAAGAGAACTTACTGTATGGCTACTGAAATTGTTTACATGTCTAATTCCCCCACTAGACCAGGAGCCCCTTCAATTCCTGAGTCCTCATCACTGACCACAGTGTCTGCTATATAGCAGGTGATCTCTGAATGTTTACTGAACAAATAAAGTATTTTGTTCATTAAGTATTTTGGTTAATAAATAGTTACCACATCAAACTCAGATCACCTATTTCCAAAGAATTAGAATGTAACAAAACAGGCCTTGTGGAAGAATATTGTCAACAATAATTCACCTTCTCTTCCCCACCTCCATGGAGGAGTATGCTCCCTGACTTCTGGTTTGGGGCTCTATGAAGTGACTTGCATCAGCCAACTGGATACTAGCAGATGTGAATCCGGCAGGGGCTTGAAAGTGCTTGCATACTTGGACCTCTGCTATCACCATGGGAACAAATCCTGTTCAGCCTAGGATGATGTGAGACATTTGGGACATACTCCAGATCTCACCTGCTGCTTTGAGACACGCTGCTAAACCCAGCTGAGATTAGCCCAGTAGACCTGCAGAAGAGTCAGCAAAAAGTACATGCTTGTTTTGTAGGTCTCGGAGATTTTGGAATTGTTTGTTATGTAGCAATAACTGACAGATACAACCCTATACTAAAAATGCACCAACTATAATTTAGTTGTCCTTTGTTTAGTAAGGTAAGTCACAGACTGTGGTTTCAGAGTACTTCTGACTCTCCGTTTCCTCGTCTCGAAAATCCATACACTTGTTACGAGGATTGAGTGAGGTGACCCAAGAATGTGTGCCATTATTATTATTATTATTATTGTTATTGTTATTATTATTATTGAGGTGTTTCTGGACTTTGAGTCCCTGCCTTAAACAGCAGTATCCACTGCATGTGGGGATATGCCAGTGAGCAGAGAGCTCCAGATCACCGAATGTCAAGTGACAGAACACTTAACTGTACAGCAACATATGTCCTTCCAGAATGACCTACGCTGAACTCCCCCACCTTCTGCCAGAGAGCTAAGGCACCACTGCCTGTTTATTACAGTCAGTTAGTTGATGACGCAGCTGTCCTGGAGGAGGTAGAGTCAGTGTCCTCGTCCTGTGTCCTGCGGCATGAGCAAGGTTAAGATGTGGTGGGTTTAATGCGCTAACGCTCAGGCTGTGGCGGGCTGCCAGCAGAGCACTTAGCACGGCCTCCCCTCCCCTCCCATCTGTCTTCACTCCAATGGACGCTTAATGCCACTGCATGCTAACAGGCAAAGAGCATAGGATGTGAGAACACCCAAAACACAGGGGCGAGAAGAACAACCAAACAGAACCTGTCTCATGAGACCACTTTGCCTCCCCGGTCCATCCGCCCACAAATCTACCCAGAGTAGCTCATTTTGTCCCACCAAAGGGCAAACTATGAAGATCTCCCCACGCCCCACCTACCCTCACAGAAGGTTAAGGAGAGTTCTTTCCGTACTTAATCAAATTCATACACTGTGATGTCTCCACAAACGGCCACCTGCAGGCATGGGCTCTGACAGCCCTCCAGCTTCCAAATCGTCAGGATCTGGTGATAAATTCTGCAAGGACTGGTGCTGTCCTGTCCTCAGAGTGTCAGGAACCTACCGGTGTTTGGCTGGGGATTGGAAACGTTTCTAGAGGCCCAACAGAATCAGAGAAAACAACCCATCCCACGTTACATAATTGGGCCAGGAAAACATGTTTCCTATTAGCGAGGCAGCCAGCAATTTCCTAGGACTCAGACAGAGGTCTGGGTTGTCCCTTTGGCTCTGGACCTGTTCAGAATGACAGTATTTTAACCTCTCTGTATCTCCTCATCTGTGGCCACAGACACATGAAGCTGCCCCCTCTGTCCTTAACATGCTGCTTTGCATACTGTACCCTGTCTTCCACTCTGGAGACGATGAATACATATCAAAGCCCGAGAATTATTATGCGTCTCAGAGAGGCTGGGAAGATCAATAAGATGTTTCAACACAAAGAGGAAATGAAAATGAAGAGATATCAAGGTCCTCAGAAGCAGACCGGATCCATACAAAAGTACAACAGAACCAGCTGTACAATCAAAAAGGCAGTCCCCTTAGACTGTGCCACCCGGCTGCACGCTCTGTGAATGCAGATTCCCAGCTCCCCGCCAAGCGATGCCCTAGCCCGCCCGTCGTCTCCCTGGCAGGGCTGCTCACCTCCCTCCCTGTGCTCCCTTAGCACCTACTTCACCGTAATACAGGGGGAAAAAGCTTCTGGGGGCAGAACTGCATCCTGTTCATGGGCTGCGGAAGCAGACAGGCCTGGGTTCAAATTCTGGCTCCCCCACTTGACCTCTGGCAAGCAATTCAACCTCTGTCGGCCTGTTTCTTTATCTGGGATGTAGAGGTAAGAATACCTCTGTCACAGGATGGTCACCAGGGTTAAATGACTATGCATGGACAATACTCCCCAATACCCGGCACGATTCTGCAGAATTCTGTTGGACGGAGGGTGGGTAAGCAGCAGCGCTGACTTCTTCCGTGTGGTCTCACAGGCCCCTGACCTTTGAAGGGCCTCCCCGTTTGGTTCATGCTCTGTTGACAGTGTACTGCAATTCCTAATTTTTGAGTATGGGTGCCATATTTTTGTTTGTCACTGGGCCCCACAAATCATAAAGCTGGTCCTGCTGAGCAGCCCCCCGGAGGCCAGCTGTGGCTCTCCGGGCATCTTTGCCACCCTATAAAGTTATAAGGCAAAACCCACATGACCCCACATTTGGGTTTGGTACTTCGGGCAAAGATACTACATTTGGAACAAAATCAAAGAGAATATTTTGTACTAAACTCCACACCATTTTATGACAAGCTTCTAGGTATTGGTTTAAAAAAAAAAAAAAAAAAAGGAGCCTCACCACTGGGGAGAAAGGTCCTTCCCGACTCCCACCATTTCCTTCCTCATGGAGAGAGGGTGGTGATTCTGCCCTCCCTCAGCCCCCTCTTCCCTCTGCCCAGGATAGGCAGAGCCATTATCAATAATCAATTTAGTACACTTGGGAGCAACAAACTGGGCATGCTCAGCTCTGCTCCCCACTTTCTCCTCTTCCTGGGCAGGAGAAGGTAGAGTCTGTCCTAGGCCAGCCAGCTGTGACAAGGGAAGTGGGTCTCCTTCCTGGGCGCGATAGTAGGAAACCCATTTGGCTCTCACACCGCACCACGCCCTACAACTAGCCTTGTTTGGAAACAGCAGTGATATATATGCTGGCTTTCAGTTATTATTCCACTGTCTCCTCAACTTGTTCAGTTCTTGAGTGGGAAGAGGGTTGCTATTTAATGGATATCCTCAACGACCCCAACAACCAGACAAGCCCTGCCAGCCATCTTTGTGACTTAGGACAAGATTTAATTAAAATGCCTCATTAAAAACCTGGGCTGCCTGGGTGGCGCAGACAGTTAAGCGATCAACTTCGGCTCAGGTCACGATCTCGTAGTTTGGGGGTTTGAGCCCTACATCATCAGGCTCTGTGCTGACAGCTCAGAGCCTGGAGCCTGCTTTGGATTCTGTGCCTTACTCTCTCTCTCTGCTTCTCCCCTTCTCATGTGCGCTGCTCTCTCTCTCAAAAATAAATAAATATTAAAAAAAATTTTTTTAAATGCCTCATTAAAAGCTTAAATTATAGTGAGGAAGTGGATACAGGAGAGAAGCTTATATTCATGGCATCTCCAAACTGAAAGACACCAAGATAATTTACTGCAGACTCCTTGGTTCAAGAAGGAGAAAATCCAAAGAAGTTAAAAGGCTGGTACATTGGTTCTGAAATGATAATGTACATCAGGATCATCTGGAGAGCCTGTTAAAACACAGACTGCTTGGGTCCACCCCTGAGTTTTGGTTTCAGTCGATCTGGGGGTGAGGCCCAAGAAAATGCATTTCTACCAAGTTCCTCTAGTGATACTAATCCTGCCAGTCCAGGAACCCTACTCTGAGAACCACTGGGCTGGCATCAAATGAGTGAGCCTGTTATAACAGATCAGGGACCAGGATCCAGATGTCCTGCATTCTAACTGAATGCCCTTTCTGATCTGTCCTCTCGTCTCATGGTTGCACCTTCCTCAGCCCTGGCTAGAAGTTCCCTTTGCACATTCCACGGGGGATGAACCAGCACTTCTTGCCAAAATAACATCTATAATGAGCCTTGAGCTTCCTAGAAAAAATGCTTTAACAATGCTAAGTATTTCTGGCACTAACACATATTATAAAAAAACACGAGAAAAGCATTTTTTAAAGAGTGTCTTATGAAGAAAATTTAATGCAGCGAAAGAGGAAAATACAATCGTGCTTAGGACCAAGAACACAAAAAGCTGGCCGATATTTTTCTGATCCTTCTATGGTGTTATCTAGGTCTCTGCTTATTTTGCTAAGAAAACTGCTCATACTCTCCCAGAGCACAGGGAGCAAAGCGTTTTTTCAAGTCCATCTTCAATGAGCTCTCTCTTATTGACCATGCAACCTGCACTATTGATCTAGAAATTACATTCCCATCTCAAAATACAGGCAAGCAGGGCCAGAAGACCTGTTTCCAAACTCCACACCCCCATGGCCACCAATAGTCCCACATCCAAGTGACGACCACAGTCCTGCTCAACTGTCCCTTCATGTCAAACCCCTTCCAGGAAAATGCCACTAGTGCAGAAAGCTCAGCCACAGAACTGTGCAGAGATCTCCAGTTACAAGGGGTTGGCTGGGCAACCGAATCCTCAGTGAGGTGCTCTGGGATTGCATCTAGACCAGAGCTGTCCAACAGAAATATGGAATTGAAGTTTTCTCAAAAGCAGCCACATTAAAAAGGTAAGAAGAAACAGGTACATGTTAATAATATATTTTATTTACTCAATATCTCCAAAGTAGTATTATTTCAACATGTAACCAATATAAAAATATTAATGAGATGGTTTGCTTTTTTTTTTTTCAGACCAAGTCTTTGAAATGGGCTCATTTTTACACTTACAGCATATTTCAATTTGGACTACCTGCATTTCCAATGCTCTATAGCCATATTGGACAGCACAAGACCAGAGCTTGGCCCAAAAGGGCGTTTTGGAGCACGTTAGAAACTGTTTGGATAGAAAAGCAGCTCAGCTCAACGCAGAGCATCTGGGAGGAACAGAGAACAGACACATACCATCCCACCTGAGTCCTCCTGGCTCTCTGTGGAATCCCACACTGTGCTACTAAAAGGTTTGCTTGTTGGTAGCAGGCATTCTTAATTTTTTTTTTTTATTGTTTATTTACTTTAGAGAGAGAGAGAGAGCGAGCATGAGCAGGGAAGGAGAGAGAGAGGGAGACACAGGATCCGAAGCGGGCTCCAGGCTCTGAGCTGTCAGCACAGAGCCCGACACAGGGCTCATACTCATGAGCTGTGAGATCATAACCTGAGGCAAAGTCAGACACTTAACCGACTGAGCCAGTCAGGCGTCCCTGTAGCAGGCATTCTTTTGGACTAAACTTTTTGTTTTTATTTTTCCAAGAACCTCTAATTTTAATACACCCATCCCCAAATCTACAGAGCTCAGGAATGCAGATATACGCATCGTCATTTTATGAAAAATGGAATATCCCCATCCTCCCACTCCCCTTGAAGCCAGTGAGTAAACTGATTGCACGAATAAGCCTCACCATAAAGGATTCTCACTAAGACGTCGTCACAAAGACCCACAAACACACACATCACTCCATACCCACGTAGACCAAAAATGTACACACACGAAATTTATCCTCTACTTATGTTTATAAAACTTACCAGAATGTTGAGTTTCTTTTCCTGCTTGAAATTTTCAATAAATTCCCATATTTTCTTGGAATTAGACAAGGCCACGAGGTGCAGAAAGATGTTCTAAACCAGAACACAAACAAACAAAAAGTTGTAAAGCTTTTTTTTAAAAAAAAGATAGAAACTAGCATTTTTTAATTCAAAATACATGTACATGGTTTTAAAATAAAATAGTTTGGAATAATACAAAACGGAAAGTAACAGTCTGACTCCTTGAAAGTAAACCGTTGCTCACGGTTTCTTATTAATCATCCAGAAATATTTTAAGCATGTATAGTAGTTATATACCTACGTTTAAAGCATAATATAGACTATGTATATTAGGGGCACCTGGGTGGCTCAGTCGGTTAAATGTCCACCTTAGGCTCAGGCCATGATCTTGTGGCTTGTGAGTTCAAGCCCTGCATTAGGCTCTGTGCTGACAGATCAGAACCTGGAGCCTGCTTCAGATTCTGTCTCCCTCTCTCTCTGCCCCTTCCCTCCCCCCACTTGCACTCTGTCTCTCTCTCTCTCTCTCTCTCAAAAAATAAACATTAAAAATTTTTTTAAATAAATATATTATATATATTAAGCACGATACACATATTATAAATATATGCCCCCTTCCATACAAACAGGATCAGACTGTGCCTTGCTCTGCATCCTTCTTTCTCATTTAAGGTTTGGAGATTTTTTTGTTACATATAAATCTGTCTTATTTCTTTTAATGGCTACATAACATACTTTGGCATGGATGTGTTATAGTTTCCTCCTGCCAATCATTTAGGAGTTTTTTGTCAATGTTTTGCTCTTATGACAATATCCGAGGTACATCATAACTATAAGACGACAACTTCCTTTGTTACTCTGTCCTTGTTTATGATGTTTGTCAATTTCCACGTTGTGCTATAGCCATTGCTGGACACAGCTCCCTCCCCCAGTAGACTCAGGACTTCTCGATGGAGGAGACACGTTGAATCACCCCTTCCCTCGTGGGGGTACACGCAGCCACACACATAAATGATTCATGTATGTGGGCTGCTCAGCCCCTTCTCTGTGCCCAGCACAGGAATCAAGCTTATATTCTGAGTATCCAGTGAATGCAAGGACATGCTGTCCGAGCCCCGGAAGGCATCTGTGACTTATCACCAGCTCAAGGCAGAGACTCCTGCTGCTTCAGAGACCTGACAACTGAACTGACAGGTGAGATACTGAGCAGCAGCCACAATTCCTTTCATAAAGCAGGGTTCGGTGCCTTGCCTCAATTTCCCCATTAATTAAGCCATAGAACCCAAGACCATAGTCAGAATTTCTTTCTACCGATCTGAAAACATATCGTTTTCTCACTCTCTGAGACAGTCTCGGAAAATGAGAAGATGGAAACAATCCTACATTTTCATGCCTCAGAAGGTCTATAGTCAGCTTAACTATCATATTCAGCTCAAGTCTGACACAGCTGAATATTCCTCTGCTTTCAAAGGCTAGGAAAAGCATGGTCTGTACAGGACTCTGCTCTTTGAAAAAGGCTGTGGGGGTGTCTGGGTGGCTCAGTTGGATGAGTGTCCGACTCGATTTTGGCTCAGGTCATGATCCCAGGGTCGTGGGATCAAGCCCTGCACCATGCTCCTGCAGAGCATGGAGTCTTCTTGGGATTCTCTCTCTCTCTCTCTCTCTCTCTCTCTCTCTTTGCCCGTCCCCTGCTCTCTCTCTCTAATAAAAAATAAACATAAAAAATAAAAAAGGCTGTGAAGGCACTTGCTCAGCCACAGTGGACACAGGCTGCCTGCTGACTCCTTCCTGGATGGGCTGTGAGCACCCCCACTCCAATGACTACAAACTAAGTCTATAGACAGTCCTTTCTTTTGAGGTCCTCCCCACAACCACCCTAAAACTCCCTCCTACCCAACAGTGCCAAGTAACACTCATACAAAATCCAGGTTCAAAAAAACAACAAAATTCAAGTGAACGAAAATCAATTCCACTTTGAACATTCCACAACCTCCTTGAGCTTCCTGGAGGCACCTGGGGCATCCCAGCACCGGACGGAGGTAACAGCACGGAAGACAGAATCACTGTCCTAGATAAATCAGCCATGGGGCCCGCTGAAATAAAGCATCATGAAAAGATGGAAGGAAGTCATCTGTCTCCCTCTGGGAGAAAATAGAAGGCCAGAAAGCACCCAGAAGGGAAGGCCAGGAGTCTGCTGTGACCAGCAGAAGGAGCTAGGAACAGACACAAGTGCGCAAAACCCACCAATCTGCTGATCTATATGTGTCTCGGCTGGCCCTGGGAGCCACTGGGCACTGCTGTGCTAACTCTTTAAACCTCGGGATACAAGTGTGGTTGTTGAAGTTGAACAAAAGCCAACTGGATCCTTTCTGCTGATGAGTCACCATGTTCCATGGCCTAGGAGTCATGAGACGACATCACAGGAACCCCTCTACCCATGTGAGAGCGTGAGTCTGATGAGCAAATGGGAAACAGTGCACGAATGTGCCCTCAGTAGAAATCACCGCATAGGAATGAGGTGCCAGTTAATATTCACGTCGGGTAGGCAGGAAGCTAAACCAATAATTCTCAAAAGGTTGAAATTCCACATTGACCTGGGAGATCTGGAGAGTAGAAACCCCCGTTTTACCTCTTAGTGTCCACATATTGTTGGGGTCGATCCCCACAAGACATAAGGCACATTTACAGCACCTTCTGGCCACATCAGGAATGTGGCAGGAGTTAAAATGTTGCCCCGACACCGCACCTCTGTAATCTTTCTCCTCAAAACCTGTAACTGCAGTCTAATCATGAGAAAAACATCAGACAAATCCTGATTGAGGGACAGTATACAAAATCCCTGACCTGTACTTCTCAAAACCTTCAGGCTCATCACAAACTAGGAGAGTCTGAGAAACCATCCCAGCCAAGAGGAGACTAAGGAGGCACAATGACCAAATGCAATGTGGTCCTGGATGGGATCTGAGAACAGAAACGGGACAGCAGGCGAGAACGAGGGAAAACTGAATAGCATGTGGACTTCGGTTAATAATAAAGTACCCATATTGGTCCACCGGTTGTAACAAATGTAATAAATGTTAACGAAGGGGAAACTGGATGCGGGGTAAGTGGGAACTCTGTACTAGTTGTACAACTTTCCTGTGCATGTAAAATTATTCTAAAATATTAGACTATTCTAAGATTTTTAAAAAATGTTGCCCAAGGAGATCATGCCAGATCAAAGACAGACAGCAAGATGGTAATGAAGTGCAACGAGAAGCTGAGGAAGGAAGGTCCACTCTGATTCCCTCCCCCAGGCCCATTGGAGACATTGTGCCAGAAACAGCGGGCTGGCGGGCAGGGACTTTGTGTCAGTAAGCATTCGTTCCCTCCAGCAAGAGCACCATGGCAGGATGTTGACTTCTTTGCCGTCCACGTGTCTGACGGGACCAAGCCAGTGTGTACAGGCCACTGATGTGAACACGACCTTGCACCTTCCTGGTGCCCACAGTCACCTGACCCAGCTGGCCTGCGGTGCACACGCTCAAGCCTTCCTGCTCAAGGGACCCCTGCACCCAACATGCAGCCGGGACCACTCCCTCCATACTCTCACTGCTCCACAGGCCTATGCCTCGGTTAAAGAGAAGTGGGTACCTTGGGGCAGAGAACGTAAGGTTGGGAGTGGTAACAGCATTAGTACGAAAACTACGGATAATGCAATAGTCTCCTGCTGACTGAGAGCTACATGCTCGATGACACCCTGCACTGCCCATGTCATGGCACACACAACGTCACATTCGCCTAACAGAAAACTTTCTCTCTTTTTAATGTTTTATTTATTTTTGAGAGAGAGAGAGAGAGAGCACTAGTGAGAGAGGGGAAGAGAGAGAGGGGCGGGGGAACTGAGGATCCAAAGCGGCCTCTGCACTGACAGCAGAGAGCCTGATGTGGGCTCGAACTCACGAACCATGAGATCATGAGCTGAGCCGAAGTCGGAGGCTCAACCGACTGAGCCACCCAGGCGTCCCCAGAAACCTCTTTCAACAGAGGGAGTTGAATGAAGGGACTGGCCCCCAGAGGAGGAAGGTGAGGGCTCAGCTGGGACTGGCCAACAGCCAAGGGATGACGAAGAGCAGGAACTAGCCTAGGCTGGAGGAACACAGGAGGTGGTGTGGCCTGAGCCAGGCTCGCCACCAAAAGGAAGAACCTCAGAGCAGGTCCGGCCGTTGCCAGGGAAGTCGAATGTCCTGCTTCTCCCTTCTTCCCACCCACCGATCTCCCTCAATGGCCAAACCCGGCCAGCAGCTGGCTGATGTGAAGGCGGGAGAAACACGTACTCGGCGGGGGGGGGTGGGGGGGGTGGGGTGTCCACGCATCTACTCCCCACCTGCCCCCTCTGTGCTGCGGAGCTGAGCCGGCAGGCCCGGGGTGGACTCCCACGCTTCCTGCAACTGCTTGTCAACCACATCATCCCTTCCAAGACCGTGAGGCACTGCGTCAGACTCTGTCCTCTCCCCAGCTCCCAGCACACTGCCCGACATAGGGTTCACACTCAAGCATATGATCAAATATAGAGTAATATCACTCCTACTTTTCAGTTGAGGACACTGGAGTTCAGGGAAGCGAAGAACACTGCCCAAGCTCACAGGGCTAGCGAGCGCACAACCAGACTCCGATCCGAGCCCGGCGCCTTCCCACGCCCCACGTTTGTGTGGGGGCTGCATGCGCTAGACCAGATGAAGCTATGGAGCTCTCTCTTTCATAAAGGGGGAGGAGCGGCTGTTCCCTGGCAGAGCCTGGGGGGGGGTACACTGAGTCAGGGACAGGACACCACGCCACGGGGATGAGCGGACAGGCCCTGTCAGCCCCGGCCCCTCAGAGCTCTCTGCACCGGAGGCCACTTGCAAACACAAGAAAAGGAATCTCCACTGTGTGAGCTCCGACCCCACCTTGGGTACGTACACGGGGAGAGCCGGGGGCAGTAAATAACGGGCTGCCTCTCTCCCCAGCCCCGGAAACACGTTTGCTCCCTCTTTCCAGCTCTACGCTCCCAACGGTGGTGGAGGTGGATTTAAGGATGGCTCACTATTACAAACAAAACCATACTGTCACCTTTTTCCGTATCAATCCACTCTGTCAAAAATGTAGCCCAAACCACAGCAGGCTGGAATCCAGGCAATCCCTGGCCCGCCTGTGGCCTATTAGTATTCTTGTTGCGTCCCGCAGCAGCACAACTGAAAGTTATCAGCAGGCAGACAGCCAGCTTTCAATCTCAAGAACTGCAGCCCCAGATCGCGGCGGCACTCACGCATTAGAGAAGATTTAGAGACCCTCACGCTCGCCGCCAGCGCTGAGCCTCTGTGCGGCATCTGACGGCCAGAGACCACAGACACGTGGTGAGAAGAGAAAGAACGGGGCTTGCTTTGAAAACGTTATTTAAGAAATAATAATAACAGCCTTCAGGAGCAGATGCGAAATACTCCGTTCTAGATTGGGGCATTTTTTCCTTCTGGCCAAGGTCCAAGCTTGAGGGGGCCGGGGGTGCTGCGTCCCCGCCCAGTCCCTTCCCACGGGCCCACCCGCTGGAACAGAGGGTTCCCCGGAGAGAGGAGGAGACTTCGGCAGAATGGAAGGGAGGACAGAGGGACATTCTTCAGTGAACGCGAGGGGCCCCTTCCGTCTTCTCCTTTCTGTCTCCAGCTCCTAGCAGGCAGCCTGACATAGCATTCACTCTCAAACATATGTTCAAACACAGAATGATATCACCCCCATTTCTCAGAGGAGAAAACTGAGGTTGAGGGAAATGAAGAACACTGCCCAAGCTCTCTTTACAGTGGGTTTTCCCCGGGTTTTCCATCTGGGGGCCAGCTTCACGGGGTCTAGCCCGTGTAGGTACGCAAGCCCCACCCTCGGAAGGGCCCCACACTTTCAGGGGGGGTCTGCCTTCACCGTCTTGAAGTGTTTAATACTTTTTACACGGGGGCCCACATTCTCATTTTGCGCTGTGCCCCGCAAATTACGCAGCCGGTCCTGGCTCTGACTGTTTTAGGAAGGGGAGAGCACAAGATGTGGGCCAGCTCTGAAAGCTCTCGTGAGGACGTGGCTCTCGTCAAGAGCTAACTGTTGCCTGTTTATTGGAAAGCCACTGGGTCAGTTCACAGCTTGGCTTGTGGTGCCCGAGTCCCCCTCGATGTGTCTCACTGACCCAGGCTCCTTCCCTGGTGGAAATCCCAAGAGAGTCACAGTCAGTATAACATCTCTGCAGCAGGGACTGGTCCCCGCCTGCTGCCTCACGGGCAGCCCAGGGCGTGGGGTCAAACCCAGCCATGGAAAAGCAAGCGCGGCTCCAGCTCCCAGGGGGGTTGGGGGCTGCCTCCAACGCAGAAGCACCAACACAGGCCACTGCCAAGGCCAGGGAGCGCGGGCAGCAGTTCGGCCCCCGCAGCAGCCGACAAGGTCGGCATGCAAGAAACCCTCAGCGGGAGGGGCAAAGAGCAGCTCACCTGGTTACCGCTCTCCCTGATGATCTCACCTTTGGCACCTCCTTCCTGGTCTCTATCTCGACACACCGGGTGAACTGTGCCACCTGGTGGAATTCAATGAAACCATCTGTGAGTTCTAGTGACAGCTTATGGCCGTGGAGACCAGCTTTTCCAAATGAATTAAGACATACAGGCTCGCAGGAAGAATACCTGAAACTGAGACTATTCTGGAAAATCTAGATGCATGGTCCCCACAGTTAGGGCAGCAGGTGTAATAGTGAAGGTGATCCTGGAACCCGACCTCCTGCCTATATGGGCTGACTGATGGGGCACCCAGGAGAAGGTCCTGATTTTTGCAGGGGTCGGAACACATCAAGGATAAGAAGTGTGGGTCTTGGTCACAGATGCGTCCCTAGCATCTCCCATAGCACCTGACACACAGGTCTCAACCTGGCTGCACTTTAGACTCACCTGGGGAGTTCTTAAAGCTCCAGATGATGGGTCTAGGCCTAGGTATGTTTTAAAAGCTCTCAAATGAGCCTAATGCTCAACCCGAGTTCAGAGGCACTGGCCTAACATGTAGCAGGGACTCGATTAATATTTACTGAGTGGGTGAATCCATAAATGGCACTTAGACTATTCCAGCAAAGACGATACCATCATCAATCAAAGTGTAAAGGGGGAATTCCTCGGCTGTGGCAGTTAAAAAATGATCATTACAGAGCCTGGTTTCTTCACTTAAAATAGCCCGCTTTATTAAATGGAGTCTGTTTCACGGGAGGCTATCAGCTAACCACGTAACCAGCCTCTCTCCTTCTCCCCAAACACTTCCGAGGGATCTCCCAGTTGCTGAGACGCACTTATTTCTCACCCTGACTGGGTAGATAATGAAATACAGCCCAAATGGTATAATATTGCCCTGGAAACTGCCTAACTTGATTTTAGAGGGAAAAAAAAAAAAAAACCATCTTTGAACATCTTGAAAAGTGATAAATCCCCAACCTATTCTCCAACTTCTGCTGGAGCACCCGTTTTTCTGGAGAAGAGTCTCCGGATAGACACGGTGGCCTTTTCTAGCCACCACAGTGCCATTGCATGACCCAGGGCAGTTGAATTTGTGCAGGAAATTCTGGTGTTTACCCAGAGGAAGACTTCAGCTGATGGAAAAATTGACAGGGAACCCAGAGAGTCTTTTCACAAAATCAAGGTTAGGGAAGAGAAATAAGAGGTCATCTCCAGCTGCTCTAAGCCTGGAGGCTGGACCCCAGGAAGGACTCTCCAGTTATTCTGGGGGCACTGATTCTTAAGTAGGATCCACAGCCAAACTGCAGTGGACTCCCACTCTCCTCCCTACATCCCCCCACAGAGGCTCAATGACAACACATGAGGTGGGTCCCAGTTCTACTGGTGATTCAGATGCCCAGGGTTGGGAGCCCCTCACTGCTCTTAATGATGTGTGGCTGTGACCCGAGCTCTCCTGTGAATTAATTAAGAGTTGAGGACAGGCTCCGCCGGCCACGTGCTCTATCCACCTCTAGCTGGAAGCTCAATGCCCATCTCAGAATCAGCAGCTGATTACCACCGGATCACGGTCAACTCCTGGCCATGCTGGCTGGGCCCTTCCTGACCTGCCTGTGACATCGGGCTCTTTCCCCAGTGTGGAGCGGCCACAGGCTGACCTCGAGTGGACACACAGCAGGCTGCTCACCTCGTTTGGCTATTTCAATAGCAGTCGCTCTTCCAATGCCACTGTTCCCTCAAGTGACCCAGAAGGCTATTCCAGGAATTTGGACCTCGAAGCCCTCAGGCACAAAGTCCTTAGTTCACAGCCACTCCTGGAAGCGGCAAGCCCAGAGAAAGAAGGACTATAAGGAGCCAGGAAAAGAAACCCCTGCAGGGAGAAAGCCTAGTTGTGAGGTGGGCATGATCGCTCTCTCTAGCACATCACAAAGCTCCTTCCTTCCTCGCCTCCCTGTTTCCTTCCCTGGTCTCAGGAACAATGCTGCCCTCTCAGACTTTACATTTCCTCATCACTGGCTTCCTGAACTTTCAAAAATATTTGGAGACTCTAACAATCTGGCATCCAAATCAGCTTTCTCTGACTGCCTCTGAGACCAGAAGTGCCCCCCTCCAAAAAACAAAAAAAAAATCCTCTGATAGATGGATTATTTTCCCTTTTTCCAATTTTGAGGGGAAAAGAGGAGGAGCGTAGGAGACCATTAGCATCATGCCTGTTGTGTGGCAGGACAGGTGTCCCGACTTAGCTACAGAAGGACGGGTGAGGTGGGGGAGATTTGCAAGTACAGAATGAAGCTAGAGGAAGGTCGTTATTTGAGCTCTACCGCCTCGGAGAAAGCAAAGGCTCCTTCAGGGCTACAGGGCGTGTGCTGCGTAATTCTAGGGGGCACCGTCCAGATCACAGTGATGGGAGATTTGTATCTGCGTTAGAGCAACTTCTTTGCAGATGGCAGCAAAGCGCGCAAAGGAGGTGCTTTTCCTCATTTGCACGAAGGGATCACACTGCATAAAAGTAACCCTGGGTTCCTTAACTGTTTCTCTCTGCCTTTTGAGACACCTCTTCTACCTTTGCTTTCCTAGGGTTTGCCGGAGGGGGATTAGCAGGAGGAGGCCCTGAGGGCAGAGCCCTCCCCCCACGCAGGCAGGCTGGGGTCTCAGAGCTTGCAACTCTCACCCAAAGAGCCCAGTGATTTCTCCTGCTCTGCAGCAGAGAACGGGACTCTTTCCCCTGAAGATTCTACGCAAAGCCCTGTGCCCTCCCCCACACGGTGTTTCCACACAGACTGCCAACAGCTGGTCTCCCTGGTATAGCACAATTGCCAACTACAAGCCAGGACACTGGAGAGGAGGCCAAAGAATGTTTATCAGCCTGGGTTAGGTTTGGAAGTCCTTGCCACAGGGGCAGTCATGGCCCCTTGTCTCACAGCCAAAAGACCAGGAAGGATGTTCCCGTTCCCACCATCTGTAACTCACTTGAATGTCCAGGGCAGCTCAGAGAACACCCTTCCCACTGCTTCTGCTGCTAGCGGCACAGTGGGGTGAGCAAGACTTCTGACTCTTCCAAAGCTTCCTGCGAGGCTGACTTGAAACTAAAAAGAATTATCAGTAATAAGGGCTTTGGATCAAACAACCTGGGTTTCCATCACAGCTCTCCTTCTTAATAGCTGTGCGATCTCATGTGTTGACTTAACCTTTCTGGGCTCCTGTCTCCTCTTCTGCAGAAAGGGGATTATAAAAGCTAACTATTGGGCAGCCTGGATGAGATAATGTATGTAAGGCATTTTCTTACCACACTTGGAATAAATTAAGAGTTCAATACACAGCAGTTGCTATGTTACTATTATTCATAATGACATCAATACTCTCCATGTTCAAAACTGAGTTCCTCATTTGCCCCCACCCCCATCCCAGCCCTCCAAATCATTAGGGACTTTGAGAGCATTTTAAACTATAACCAAAGATAAAGCTGTAAGATTTGTTTTCTCTGATAAATGTTGGCGGGCAGGCGGGGGGCGGGGGGTAGGGTCACTATGAAAGGATTTTGTTGCAGAAGCAAATGATTCCTCAAGAAGGGGCTAAGGGCCTTCTTCTAGGCTAAAGGGTCCTAGCCAGGAGAAAGTACTGGTGGGGAGCGAGTGAGACTTTCCCAAACCACAAGAGAGCAAGAAGTGCAGGCCACAGAGAACAAACGGGGAAACCAGGAACCGCCCCAAAGATCCCCTCCTCCAGGGGCAGGAAGCTGAGGCTTTCCTCTGTGACACCTAGAGGAGACCTTAGCCTCCGGTAGATTATGTTGATCCTATTAAACACTAAGGCTTGCTGACGACAGCTCCTGTGGATTAAATCTCTTCCTCAAACTCCAGGCTGTGAGCCCTTCCAAGAGGGCGGGGCCAGGCTGGCCTGCTGGGCCTGTCACACTCTCCTTCTGTCCTTTGCCTTGGCTCTTTGACTTCATCTCGGGATCCTGTCCTCAGCCAATCTGTTGTGAACAATGAGATTTGGCTGGGTTTTTTTTTTTTTTTTTTTTTTTTTGTATCCCCCTGCCCTTTTTTGGGGAAGTATTTTTTTGCTCACAAACTCTTGATATCAGTC